>NC_137459.1:272526208-272748834 GCF_964235325.1 Thermobia domestica | reverse complement strand
CGGGACTGTATACCTACTTTTGGGCCACCCTGTATAGTAACCAGTCGTACTGACATTAAAAAGTAAATAAATAAATAAAACTTTATGTTGGGCTTGGAATACGTTGAACATTGTGGGATAATAGAGTATGCTGAACAATGTCTCCCTGGCGATATTTGCATGGTACAAAATTTCAGCGTTTTGTGTCCATTTCTTTAAGTTATAATGACGCATCAAGATAAATGATCCGGGACAAAAATGAAGGAATAAAATGATAATTAGTTTTAACTGCGACTTTCGTCATTTACTTTTGTATCGTGCTTTATATACATTTATCTATTCAGAGTAGAGGTCTGCACGGGCCGGAATTTTTAGCCCGGGCCCGGCCCGGGAATTTATAATGTGAGGCCCGACCCGAGTCCGAAATATGCTTTAGCATTTAGGCCTGAGCCCGACCCGAGCTCGTGTGATAATCAAATGAGCCCGAAATAAGCCCGAATTACAGAAACTTAATAATTAACGCAAACTTGCATTTTCATTTACTAGAGGTATAATTTTGCGGTTGTGCTTTAAAAGTTCTCCAGAAAGAACGGTTCAATAAATATCGTTGTACAGTATATTTACAAAATTAGACCCGAGAAATATGATTGTATATTTAAAAGTTTACGCCCGAGTCCGGCTCGCAAGCCTGGTCAGGTTTATGCTAGAGGGCTCGACCCGAGCCCGTGCAGACCTCTAATACAGGGTGCACCATTTATAATGTGCAACCGTGATAAAGGAGAAACCAAAAGAGAGAGAAGTGAAACTTTGCACGAAGCAACAATAGGAAGGTGGACACCTATCCAAGTATCGGCTAACATCACCGGATGAACAGTGTTGCCAACTGAATATAAAGTTAGGTCTTTTTTTAATGGAATGATATAAGTTTGATTTCGCAATTGGAATCAGCAATGAAAATAAAGACAAAAGAGATGGCACTCACAGATTAGTGTTGCAAACTTTCTGAGAAATAACGTTAAATATGTGTCAAATTGAAACATCTTTTGGGCACAGAAGGCGTGAGGTACTATTTGTGAACATTAAATTAAATACTGACAAGAACTGTTTAAATACTGGCAAGACTATTGACAATCAATAATGTCCAAACTTGTGATATCTTCTGAAAAGCGTTCAATTGCAGTGCAGAAAATATTTATCGCGCCTTCACCAGTTTTGAGAACATAACGACGGGCGACAAAGATGAGACCTATATAAGTTGGCTTTAGCTCAGAAATAAAAACGAGCAAATGCCTGTTTTTCTTTGTTGTCTCGTAACGAGGAGGGAGGACCCCCTTTTTAGACAAGTGTTACTGTAAGTGGTTTCTTTACGTTATTTCATGTCGTCGCCATCGATTGGGATCACATGACTGCATTCCCAAACAACCGAAACCAAAACCATCACTGCAAAAACAGAAAATTATGGTCTGCGTTTTGTGTTCTGTTTAGGCAATTTATCTGGCTAGACGGCCAAGGCAACTGCATACCTGGAGCGCAATTGGAACGTGTGCATGAAAATTGTGGACGCAGTGGTTATGAGTCGCATGTTTTTTCCCCCTTCAGGATAGCAAAGCCACATTTTAAGGTCAACCATAACATCGTTATCCTACTTGGTTTAGAAAATTAATGCATTCTTTACAATCTCTGGATATTATCTCATCTTTTTCGTCCTATTCACTAGACAGCCATCTACTGAAAATGCGGTTCGGAACCCTCCATATGGTAATCCACAATCTAGACAATTCTTTGTTACGGGATCCATAGTCTGCCTGATCGCTGGAAAGAGGTTACTGCTACCGATTGCAACTATTTGTAATTTCCCAGGTAGTCTTACTTTGTGTTACCTTTTTCCCTTTTTGGGTCAAAGTACAACGGAACTTTTCCTAGGATACTTAATGTTATTAACTGGATTCTTCCCATCTTATGCAGAGTCATTTTGATTTATGTTTAACGTCATACTAAAGGCTTGACTACTGCAGGAAACATGTTAGTCGAACTCTTTAGAATTGCACTTATCACTTGTCAGAACGACTCTGCATAAGGCCCTTCATTTCTACTTCGACACTTCATATATACATATATATATATATATATATATATATATATATATATATATATATATATATATATATATATATATATATATATATAAATTTTATGTTATTGAAAGGCAAATGGTACTAAACAGTATGTAAATTTGTTCTGCTTTAGACAATGTAGTGCAGTTGTATTGTAGATCATGAAAGCAAATTTCTGATTGATGATTTTTTTTTTTAATTTTAGAGGTCAAACTGCATGAGACGTACACAAGCAGTAAGATTTGAATCATGGATGGTCCGATCGGGTATCGGAGATGGAAACAATAACCATTCAGCCAAGAGATAATATTTATATTAAATTATTTTATATATATTTATCTACATTTTGAGGAGTATCAAGCATCATTCTGTCTGTAAAAAATAATAACATCCCTTATATTTCAAATTTTCTAGAGAAAAATCAAAGGAAAGAACAAGGCAAGATCTGTACTCAACGTTTGCTTTAATTATTTTTAAGCTGTTAGTAACAAAAGTTATTTCAAGTCTCTAAGCATGAGTATGCATAGCTCTTGTAAATATCGAATACAATAAAGTTTTTTCATTACTAGATTATCTACTAGAGACGTTAGATTCTAGAAATCTTAAGTTGTTATTAACACATATTTACACTGATTTCGTTACTTTTGGTTACACACAAAGATTCACTAATAAGATTTATTTTGTAAGAGACTTATGTTTATAACTTCCAGAACGATATATTTGAAAAACAAAATTGTATTCTGAGAGCAGCTATACTGATTAAAGGCCAATATTAGATAAGAAAATGTCAATGGAGTCAATAGAATACGTTATTTGATTGAGTTCCGGATCATACGTCTCTGTGCGCTGATTAAGGCAGTTGTTTTAGAAAATTGTGATGAGTAAGATTTAAGTAGAGATATTATAATCCAACAAACATATAACGTTTCAGCTCTCTCAAAAGAAATTAAAAATAGTTTTCAGGCATAGAACTAGTGGAGGCCACAGAAGAAATGCTAACATGATATAAAGCGGTTCAAAGGCTGAGAGCAAGGTCAGACTGACAGTCCAAGACACACCTCATTACAAGAGCGCACTACATATGAGCAGCTGAACAAACATAATGGTATGTCCCACTCTCAAACTTTCGAGTAAACTGGAAAAGAAGATTCAAGATTCCCTTATAATTCAATGCAGTGACACTTTACCAAACAAGCTTCCCTGTCATCTGCAGGTACATTTCCGAAATTAAACTACATACACATTCTTCTGTGGTTCGATCATAGCCCATTCCACCTAATGACTCAATTTCAGTGGAAGTGGTGCTTACCATTATGTCTGCCTGAGCCGCTCATATATTCCTTAACATATTTATTCATCACTAACGTCAATTGCCTGCTTCGCTGGATTAAAATAAAAAAAAAAGTAATATGTTCCGTTAGTCAGTTACTTTTTACTATTACTCAAGCGCTCTCGAATCGACAGAAATAAAAAATCAGAAAACAATAATAATAAGTTAACTATATGTATAAAAATTAAATGTTACTATTATGGGCTAAATTTGGATTTATATGGCATCAGAAGTGCCACTCACTGTTCATCTCAGCCACTCCGAAAACTATGGATTCGACACTAATAATGGTCATTTTTGATCACACACACACACACACATACACACACACACACACACACACACATATATATATATATATATATATATATATCCCTCCCCTAAGTTGCACCATCAAAATGAAATTATAAAAACATCCCAGGCTCGAACTCATCTATATTGAAAATTTGATGGAGATGGGTCGGGCGATTCAAGAGTTATTAAGTCAGAAACATACTCCCATTCATTTATTTATACACCGATAACTGTAAGAGGTGATTCCTTACATCAAAATAAGACAAAAAGTTCATATGGACCTGTGGGGAAAAGTGCATAGTTTCTTAGCTAAGGCTGTCCAAAATTGCGAAAAAGCCAAATTTCAAGAGGCCCTATTTCGAATTCGAGAAACTGTGAATGGTGATCCTTATCAGCGTAAAGGAAGTCACGTACACGCAATCCAAAAATGCATATTTCATTAATGTTCAATGGGTGTACAGAGTATTCCATGCAGGATAAAATTCCCAGACATGTTATCAACCAAATTTTGAGATATGCTCTGCCTTATGATTGGTCCAAAGTAGGCAAACGATAAGCCTTGATAGCAGTAAACACGGAATCATTTGGCGCAATGTCGGAAGTGTTAAAGATCGCCAGAAGCACGGTCTCCGGTACTTGAGAAAACGCATGCTACAATATTATCTTTCACGCATAAATGAAGAAAACGTGAAATATACCGTGACGAAATACATCGCAGGACACTTTATTTCGAACACACACACACACACACACACACACACACACACACACACACACACACACACACACACACACACACACACACACACATATATATATATATATATATATATATATATATACAAAAAACATGGAGCTTCCGGTTCCTAACACTTCCGACTTCCCTCCGAACCATTGGATATCCATTGTTGTCAATGCTTACCTCCTGCCTACTTTGGACCCTCCTTGAAATCAAGTCCAAGGAACCTGAAAACTCTATTGAGAGCATATCTGAGAATTACACCTTGTAGGGAATACCCTGTACATCTTTTGAAAATTGACGAAATATGCACTTTTGAATTATGTATGCGTGGCTCCCTTTATGCTGATAAGGACCACCATAAACAGTTTCTGGAATTCGAAATAGGGCCTGTTGAAATTTGGCTTTTTCGAGATTTTGGACAGCTCTAGCTCTGAAATTATGCACTTTTCGCCGTTGGTCCATATGAACTTTTTCCCTTATTTTGATGTGAGGAATCACCTCTAACAGTTTGTCGGTATAGTTCATTAACACCCTGTATATATATAATACAGGGTGGGTCAAAATTCATGTGAATGCAATGCTGCTGTCCATTTTCTCATATCACTAACCGTTGAATTATTACCTGTTTTATCGTTGCAGATTCAATTGACTGAACAATGGTGTGACGACCCATGAACGTATTGAGATCATTCTGGTGTGTGGAAATTGCAGGTCGGTGTGGTGGCTGCGGAATTTAAAGGGTACACTCTGAAAGGGAGCCCATATCCCATAATAGTGTAGCCAAACTCATCAGCTGATTCCGAAAGACGATTTCTGTGGACGACAGACATCGTAGTGGTCGTCCCAAAACGCCTACAGATGAGGAAACCACAGTCAGTGTCCTCGCGTCCTTCAGTAAAATGTCCCAACGTAGCACACGGCGTCTATCCCAGGAATGCGGAGTTAGTCGAATATTACTCGGAGGATACTTTCCAGTAGTAAGTGGCATCCATACAAGATCCAGCTTCTCCAGCATCTCACAGAGGACGATCGACTGTCGGGTGCATTTTGCAGAATGGGCAACAGCACAACGGCAACCAATCCAGATTTCCCCTTGACCGTGCTGTTCTCCGACGACTTCCTCTTAATGCCATGGTGAGATCATCTTAATGCCATGGTATACGCCCTCAAGATCCGGAATGTACACCAACTTATTCAGTGGATTGAGGTTGCATGTGCTTCTGTGCTTCCAGAGACATTGCTGGCTGTGCATGAGGAGTGGAAGAGGCGTGTGGCATATACCATTGCTGCACAGGGTGGTCATTTCGAGTATGTGTTGTGATGATATAAAAAGGGATAAAACAGGTCATAGTGATAGAACAGAATAGACAGCAGAATTACATTCCTGATGAAAGAGCAGTCTCAAAACATGTGCCGCATACCTACTTTCCAAATTTTTTTAAAAAATAAAGTGATATTCAAAATGGGTGACTTCCAAATGGAGGTCGTGGTGGTCATGTGTGTTTTTTAGTTCTCCCCATCCCGTTCATCATCTATGGCCAATGTGGACCTTTATCCCAATAGACTTTTCTGTTACAGGATTGTCATTTGACTTTTGGCCCACCCTATATATATATATATATATATATATATATATATATATATATATATATATATATATATATATATATATATATATATATATATATATACAATGATTCGACGATTTGATCAAATAGACATCTTTCTTACATTTAATACAAATTTTTAAGATGCTCCTCACTGTGTCACAGTGCACATCAAGTGAAGGAGTTTTGTTTGTCACAGTATACACAACGTGAAAGATGAAATTCGAATTTTTTAACGACTCTACAACAGTGGCGTATACTGGTTTCACTACATGGGCTACCACTGACCTTGTATATTATTATTATTAATAATAATAATAATAATAATAATAATAATAATATACAAAATATGTGTAACAATGAACAAAAAGTGGTTGGTGTATTTTGTTTGAACTTTTGCTTTGAGACCATTAATGTATTTCCACTGTACGAAAATTAAATTCCATTACACATTTGCATTAACTTCTCGTGGATTGCATTCGTAAAATGTTAATTTTTACCAATGTCACTTCCCTCAATAGTCGCCTCTGTTACTTATGTTGGTTGTCATTCCGTACCAGTCTTCGCAAAAATTCTGTGTATAGCAACTTAACGCAAAAATGCAGACAGTCATTATAATTGTTATGTCGATTATTGCTACCTAAAACTCAAATTTTGCGTTATGTTAACGCAAACTGTTACAGAAAGTGCCCGGTTATTCCATACAATATTTTTGCTCATCAATTTGCACCACGAAATATATAGGTCTATAGCGATTTTGCTATTTGCTCTTAAATCCATTATCGTATTAATTTTATCCTTACAAAAAATTGGTCTATAATTATAATTAATTTATTTTGTAACAAAAATAAAATTGATAATTTTCTTCGTAGCAATTAATATTCCCGCTAGATATTACTCTCAATGCTCACCAGAGCCATAGAAGTTAACACATTCTCCAATCTAAAATACTGTCTGCGGGTCTCATTTCGTAACGGCTGACGTAAAATCAGCGGATTCAACTCAATGTAGATAACGCAATAAGTAATTATAACTACAATAACAAAAATAGCAAAGTAAAACACAAATTTTGCATTGCGTTGAGACAAAGTGCTACGAAATGATGCCCTGAAATTCTCAGATATCCCCAAAATGGCTGCTGTGTCATTGTTCTTTACTTCGATTTACTCGCTCCACCTACGGAAACCAATCCACAGAGAGGAAACCTGCTTGGTTGCTACCCGTGTAGCTCTCTAGGAATCTACGTGAGCGCGATAGCAGTTACACGTTTCTCTCTGCTGGCATAGACAGTGGTAACTCATGGGTTGCCAAATCATCAGTGTCTACGAAAGCGAGAGGGATCGCGTTCTAAGCGTTAACGGCTGCCTTAGTACGTATTCACGTTTGCGAAAATATAGAGAAACCAGTACCATGAAAAGAAGAAAATAAACTATAAAGTATTATTTTAAATTTGTTTATACGTGTTATATTAACTTTATTAATGTTGCAGGGCTACCGCTGGTAGCCTCGGTTGCCCATAAAATCGCCACTGCTCTACAATGGAAGTTTCCTTGCCACGTCTGTGCGTTAAAAATTCTCCACATTTCTCTCTACCCATCACTCCCCACGCAAAAACTATGACATGGGTGTGTTTCAACTTTGACGCTACTGAGACAACATCCACCAATTTGACCTTGAAAGTCTCCATGTATACACTACAGGCCTTGATCATTGACACGAACATAATTCGGTTCTTGGAAAGCTTCAGAATCCGCTTTTCGCTATCTCTTATCAGTTTTGCTCTATGTAGATCAATATAGAAACCGGAAACTGTAGTGGATTTCTGTTATTTGCAATTTTAGTAGATAGACAAGGATGGAGATGAAATGTGTTCTTGGGATGTTTAATCGATTGCAGGCAACAGCTTCTCACTATTACCGTATTTGCTCCATATTGATCAACGTTGAATAGTTGAATTTGACCACTTTCATTGAACGGATCACCTCCATCAAAGAACTATGTTCCTAACTATGACCCTCGACATTATGACCAAAATTAATGGTGATCCTTCAAGAAGTCCTTAAGATTTTGAATCTTTTGGATGGACAGAGCACATATATAAAATGCTTTCTGGTAAATCAAACCTTACTTTTGGAAGTTTTTATAGGTATCTCACTAGAAAAATAAGGAAGCGGTACACTGGCAAGAAAAAAAGTAAGAAAATTTGAACCTAACGACCTAAAATACACTAGAAATTTTGTAAACACATTGGACCAAATAGTTTAGAATAACGTTTGTAATATTTGAACAGATACTTTGTGAACGAGAATCGATTTAGTTTGACTCGAGATTCCGAAGCGATAAGTAAAGTGAATTACAATTAATTTAAAAGTGATTTTGAAAAGTTGTGGCTATTATTATTATTATTATTATTATTATTATTATTATTATTATTATTATTATTATTATTATTATTATTATTATTATTATTATTATTATGGAAATTAAGTAAGTCAGTAAAGTGAAGAAGAACTAGATTATGCAGTTGCTTGAATGGGTATAACGCACCGTGAAACCGTTACAAAATACTATATCACCTGCTGAGGTGAGAAATTGAAAAAATAATAATAATAACCTGGAAGTCAACAATACACATAAAGAAGAAGGCTCAAGAAATCCCTGGCTCAAGAAAAATGGAATCTTCTCTGATGAGACAGTGGAATTCAAGAATTTATGATACTCTGGGACGGGGTGGCAACACCAGCTTTCATTTAGTGGATATGTTGGCAAGGAGCAAGCAGAGGAGAAGAGTTTTTGGGGAGCAGTTAATATTATTTTTGTGTATACCGAAAATAATCATTTTATATTACTTCACCTACATTACAACACAACACTTCTGGGGGGGGGGGCAGAGGTTTTACCACCTACAGCTCCATTGCCCTATTAGCATCTCCAATGTGTCCACCATAGAGTGTCACCCGTGAAGTAACTAGGCTAGTTGCTGCCGGGGCATAAGACCTGTTTGCCCCCTAGTTACTTCATTCGTGACACCCATCTGAAGGTATATATATATATATATATATATATATATATATATATATATATATATATATATATATGTTTGTGTGTCTGTGTGTTTATATATATACACACACTAGGGATGGTCAAAAATTTTCGGATCCGGATATCCCGGATCCAGTGTGATCCGGATCCGGATCTTGCAGGATCCGAATCTCAGATCCGGATCTCGGATCCGAACCTCAGATCCGGATCTCGGATCTAGATCCGAAATTCGAATCTCAAATCTTGATTCGTATCCAAACCTACATCTGAAATTGTGATGATAAAATTGAATATCTAAAATTCGTTAAAACTTTTTTCCGATTCACTCATATAGTAGGTTGCTGTGCTTTTAAATGTTTCCATAACACGTTTGTGCTACCTTTGTTCTTTATTTTATTTTAACCTTGCAATATTTACATGTTGCACTTTCTGTCGAAGTCTCTTTAGTAAAATGTTTCTAAGTTTGATTTCTTCCCATTTCAGAAAAAAAATGAAATCTTTGAGTTTTACGTCCCACGGTTATGCCGGTTAGGCTAAAGGAGACGGTGATGATGAGTAATGAATGAAATGGTGGAATGAAGAAAGTGGGAGGAAACGCGAGAACCCCTAGAAAACCCACGCACACGGTGTTTGTCCACCACAAAGTTCACTTGGCTGGGGCTGGGATCGAACCCGGGATCCCTAGCACCAGAGGTGAACGCTCTACCACAGATTCCCATTTCAGAGTATAGTGAACTGTCTGAAAACTGATGTAAATGGTAACAAAATCTTCTGTTTAGCTCCTCTTCGAAATTTAATGTTAGCTTCATATTGAAAATATTTACTTTATTCTTAGAAAATAAACTTTCTTCTTTTCTCATATACAAATGAAATATCTTTTAGATAAGGCCCTTCTAATCGCAGGAATACTAGACAAAACAAACTCTTTATTAATAGTAGTTTTTCTGACTCACTAGAGTCCAACCAGCAACAAATGTAATAATGAATATCTTTCACTTCGAAGGTATATACAACAAAAAATATAGACTGGTTGACGTGGATCAACAGTAGATTTTTAAACGTCCGAGAAGTTGCCCCCCCCCATTGAAGCACTAATGATCTCTTCTAGTGCAATCGTTAGTGCTTCGTTAGTGCTTCTTAGAAAACCAACTCCCAACATTAGTGCTTCAATAGTTTGGACGCTAGAAGCAAAAAACGTTGGGGGGGGGGCAACTTCACGTTAGCCCCCCCCCCAGAAAGCACTAACGATTAAACCTAGTGGAATCGTTAGTGCATCGTTAGTGCTTCCAGAAAACACGAATAGTTTCGTTAGTGCTTCACAATTAGTGTGGCTATAGCCAGTTATATGTCACGAAATTCCCATAAGGAATACATGGGGAATTTTTAATTGGCTCAAATTCCCAACAAATTCAAAAGCGCTAATGACCTCTTCTAGTGCAATCGTTAGTGCTTCGTTAGTGCTTCTTAGAAAACCAACTCCCAACATTAGTGCTTCAATAGTTTGGACGCTAGAAGCAAAAAACTTTGGGGGGGGGCAACTTCACGTTAGCCCCCCCCCCCAGAAAGCACTAACGATTAAACCTAGTGGAATCGTTAGTGCATCGTTAGTGCTTCCAGAAAACAGGAATAGTTTCGTTAGTGCTTCACAATTAGTGTGGCTATAGCCAGTTATATGTCACGAAATTCCCATAAGGAATACATGGGGAATTTTTAATTGGCTCAAATTCCCAACAAATTCAAAAGCGCTAATGACCTCTTCTAGTGCAATCGTTAGTGCTTCGTTAGTGCTTCTTAGATAACCAACTCCCAACATTAGTGCTTCAATAGTTTGGACGCTAGAAGCAAAAAACTTTGGGGGGGCCAACTTCACATTAGCCCCCCCAAAAAGCACTAACGATTAAACCTAGTGGAATCGTTAGTGCATCGTTAGTGCTTCCAGAAAACACGAATAGTTTCGTTAGTGCTTCACAATTAGTGTGGCTATAGCCAGTTATATGTCGCGAAATTCCCATAAGGAATACATGGGGAATTTTTAATTGGCTCAAATTCCCAACAAATTCAAAAGCGCTAATGACCTCTTCTAGTGCAATCGTTAGTGCTTCTTAGAACACCAACTCCCAATATTAGTGCTTCAATAGTTTGGACGCTAGAAGCAAAAAACTTTAGGGGGCAACTTCACTTTAGCTCCCCAGGAAACACTAACGATTAAACATAGTGCAATCGTTAGTGGATCGTTAGTGCTTCCAGAAAACACGAATAGTTTCGTTAGTGCTTCACTATTAATTTGGCTTTGGCGAATTACATGTCACGAAACTCCTGTAAGGAATACATGCGGAATTTTTCATTGGGACAAATTCCCGCCAAATTCTAAAACGCTAATGATATCTTTTAGTGCAATCGTTAGTGCTTTGTTAGTGCTTCTTAGAACACCAAGTCGAAACATTAGTGCTGCAATAGTTTGGACGCTAGAAGGAAAAAACTTTTGGAGTGCAACTTCACGTTAGCCCCCCAGGTAACACTAACGATTAAACCTGGTGCAATCGTTAGTGCATCGTTAGTGCTTCCAGAAAACACTAATGGTTTTGTTTTGCTTTACTTTTAGTGTACATGTGCCCACTTATATGTCACAAAGATGTCCAAACTCACGAGGTCGGCGCTTACGAGTTCGAAACTTACGCTAACTCGACCTCAACCTCACCAAGTGAGCGTGAGATAAGGCTGGTGATGTGAGCGTGAGGTTGAGTGAGCTCTGGGTGAGACGGGTGAGGTGAGCGTGAGGTCAGACTGGTGATGTGAGCGTGAGGTCAGACTGATGATGCGAACGTGAGGTTGAGTGAGCGTGAGGTCAGGCTGGTTATTTGAGCGTGGAGTCAGGCTGGTGATGTGAGCGTGAGGTTGTGTGAGCGTTAGGTCGAAATGAGTTTGTGAGTTCAGGTCGAAATTAATTTTTTGAGCGTGAGCTTGAGTGAGGTTAGGTCAAAGTGGTCACCTCTGTTTACGAAACTCCCATAAACACATGGGGAATATTTCACTGGGACTAATTCCCGACAAACGCAAAAGAGCTAATGATATCTTTAATACAATCTTTAGTGCTTCGTTAGTGTTTCCTAGAGCAGTGACTCTTAACACTAGTGCTGCAATAGTTGGTCACTAAAAGCAAAAAAGTTTCATAGACAAACGTGAAGTTAGCCCCCCAGGAAGCACTAACAATCAAACCTAGTGCAATTGATAATACATTGTTGGTGGTACTAGAAAACACTAATAGTTTCGTTAGTGCTTCATTATTAGTGACGAAACTCACGTAAGAAAAACATTGGGAATTTTTCGTTGAGTTAAACTTCCGCTAAATTCAAAAGCACTAATGATCTCTTCCAGTGCAATCGTTAATACTTCTTAGAGCACGAAATCTGAACATTAATGCTTCATTAGTTTGGATGCTAGGAGTAAAAAAAAAAAAAAAGACCACGTTTGTCCTTGAATTTTTTTTGCTTTTAGAGACCAAACTATTGCAGCACTAGTGCTAAGAGTCACTACTGTAGGAAGCACTAACGAAACACTACACATTGTATTAAAGATATCATTAGCTCTTTTGAGTTTGTCGGGAATTAGTCCCAGTGAAATATTCCCCATGTGTTTATGGGAGTTTCGTAAAAAGAGGTGACCACTTTGACCTAACCTCACTCAAGCTCACGCTCAAAAAATTAATTTCGACCTGAACTCACAAACTCATTTCGACCTCACGCTCACATCACCAGCCTGACCTCACGCTCACTCAACCTCACGTTCGCATTATCAGTCTGACCTCACGCTCACATCACCAGTCTGACCTCACGCTCACCTCACCCGTCTCACCCAGAGCTCACTCAACCTCACGCTCACATCACCAGCCTTATCTCACGCTCACTTCGTGAGGTTGAGGTCGATTTAGCGTAAGTTTCGAACTCGTGAGCGCCTACCTCGTGAGTTTGGACATATTTGTAACATATAAGTGGGCACATCTATACTAATAGTAAAGCAAAACAAAACCATTAGTGTTTTCTGGAAGCACTAACGATGGCACTAGGTTTAATCGTTAGTGTTTCCTGGGGGGCTAACGTGAAGTTGCACCCCAAAAGTTTTTTCCTTCTAGCGTCCAAACTATTGCCGCACTAATGTTTCGACTTGGTGTGCTAAGAAGCACTAACAAAGCACTAACGATTGTGTTGTATGATTGACGTTTGCGTTTCGCGCAGGTTCTTCTTTTTCTTCAAATAAAATAGGATCTCCTTTTGGTAAGCGTGAGAAGTTTATTGAAGTTCATAAGAAAAAATAGAAGTTACAAGTTCCACAACAAACATCTACAAAATCTCACTGACTGTTCTTTCAGTAAAATTATTAAAGTTCCACTTTAGATAAAGATTGGAAACACTAGATACGACGAAATACAAAAATATATGAATTCGAAGATATATATATATATTGTTCCAAGATTCTAGTTACATGTAAAGATATATGTATATAGAACTAAGATACTATTTACTATTTAATTCTCGTCCCTAAGATACAGACCGCAGAACGAAAAATGATAATATGATAGTCTATCCCTGGAATGTGCCAAACATTGTATAGTCACTAGTATATAAAACTATCGTAAGCACAAAGATCGAATCATCACATGAGTTTAGGTCGACACGTGGACGCACGTGGAGACCTATCATACAGACTTTGAAACTGGACTTAGTAATCCATGCTCTCACTGCGTGATGTACACGCGCGTACATTATCATACTTCCTTGAAAAAGAAAACATTACAAAAGAGAGTATTTTGAAAGTACATACACTATCATCACATATGTGTGACCCTTCAGTGACCCTGCATCCTGTTCTTGGCTGGCACATTATCAATAGCTTAAAGAATAAAGATTCGTCTTTTATACAATATTAACATTGACTTCAAAAATAATATAACAACTATAAAATACACTAACTTATAATCGAACCCCGAACCTTTATATACACTATGTACAGTGACATTCCAGGTAAGTACTGCTAAGAGGGGAGGTGCATCGAAGGTGATAAACAAAATAAGAAAAAGAAAAAGAAAAAAATAACAGTAAATATATGTTCATACAACACCTCCCTCCTTTTTTGAATTTTCATATCAAATTGCGAATTTGGTTGCAAATTTGGATACTGAAAATTCACAGTCTGATATGAAACATTAAAAAGATTTTTTTCTTTTTTTTTTTACCTTTCCTTACGTAGATTAGGACTTTTCTTAGGGGGAACAGCTACCTGTAACTCATCTGTAATCTCAGTAAGCTGCTCAGCAATTCTTGACATGACTACAGGCTCAGTGGTATCTTGTTTTTGATTTATTTTGGTAATAATAAAAGGTTTAATGCATATTTGTTTACAACAGCTATCATCATCAAAATACCTTTTGAAAAAGCGAAAACATTTACATCGGTAACAACAACAAAATATTAATATTAGAGCTATCAGAACTGTACCAAAATATGAAAACCAAGAGAGATGAGTTACCTTTTCAGAATGAAGTAGTTTCCATTGTTCATCATCTATTTTCTTTTCTACTTCCTGAATTTTATGGCTTGCTACCTTTAAGTCACTAACCGAATTAATTACATGTTGAATAGGTAGGTTAATTTGCATATCTTCCAGGTATATATGAGAATTTAATATTTCACAACAATTATCAGTAAGATTTAATTTCGGAGTAAAGTCTTTACCTGTAACATTGGTTTCATACCATGTTTGTGTTTGGAGGATCGCCTTCAAACCATAAGCTTTACAATTATTATCTAGATGAATAATACCTGAATTTGTTAAAATTAAATCATAAGGTTCAAATCCATTACATAATATTGTCATTTTCTCTTCCTGTGGAGCAGCAAAAATCCACTCATTATTATTTAAGGTTACGAATATACAATGATCAATTTGTATCACATGTTTATTACAATCCATGGGAACATAATGAACATATTGTAATAATTTCATTTCACACTCTTGATTTATATGACTAGACAAGATAGGAAACGTTTGTTTACACAAAAACCAATCTTGTTTAAGAATCTTACATTTATTGAACTCAATTTCAGTCATTTTTGCGTAATATTGCTTAATTGAATCAACTAAAAGGTAAGGTTTTTCAGGTTGAATAAAAACAAACTTATTTGTTGTATCCTTTATTTTAGTGGGGAAGGGAGTTAACTTATATACTAGATAACGAATGGAATCTGTCAAAGGGAGACGAATTACATAGGCTAATATTCCATTATTGATAAACACATCTAAATTAATTATTTTCAATAACAAGTAACTATTCCTAGTACTTGTCCCAATTGGTAAAGATAACGCACTATGGAGGTCACTTTGACTAGCCTTCCAATGTTGGATTATTTGATAAGGAGTGATTATGTGAGGCTGTAATACACCTTTCTGTGCATTTAAAATTGCTTGCAAAACAATTTCATACTGATCCTTTAAATCTCTTAAATACCTTTCAACTTTTGCGATATGTTCATTTATTGTATACTTTAAATTTAAATCCAAAAATGCTTCATTTAAATGTCTCTCTCTTTTTGATATCTCTTTACTTATATGCTCTAAACCTTGACTCAAAATATTTTCGTTAGTCTCCACTGTGTGAAGAGTTTTATTAATACCTTGTAGGGTAGATTTAACAATAGTCATCTGCTCTTTACTCAATTTCAAGAAATCTAACTGTTCTTTTTCTAATTTATTGATTTTTTGAGTGTAATAATTGGCATCTTCATCGTCCAAGGTGCCAAATAGAAATTTAGCAAGGTGACCAATACCATCTATTAACCCTCGTTTTCTTCTACTTTCTTGCGAAGAAATTTTTGTTACTTCTTTTATTATTTCCTTAACCTCTTTGATATCAGATACCTTAGTCAAAACTTGATTTACGAACACTGTAGCACAACTTGTTTTATTTGATTTTACCACTGAGTGTCTACACAGGTTTTGTGTCCTATCTACGTAAGTTTCCAAATTACGAAAGCTTATATCTAGCTTAGTTAAGTTAACGTAAGAGACCAATTGCCAGTAAGTATTATATAACTGAACCTCTCCTAAAGAGTCATAATAAATACCTGCCGTATTTTCAAATTTCTTTATGCGTGCTCCAAGCTCTAGACTACTACATATAAGAGAAACCAGTAGAATAGCTTTAAGTCCTATCATTTTGAACAATCCTGTAAATATAGAAACGTTATTTTACTTTCCTTACTTTTTTTTTTTTTTTTTTTTTTACAAGATAACATGAAGAATTTGAGTTACTTAATAATACATCTTTAATCTATTGGCATGTACAGTCATCTCTTGTTTGCCAACCTTTAAGGTACAGTTTACACCTTTTGTTCGAATTATATCGTACGGTCCGCGCCAGAGACTGTCAAGTTTCTTTGATCTGCCGCGGCGGACTGACTCATCATATAATAACACTTCATCTCCTTTCTGAAAAATGCATTCGTTTTCGTTTCTGTCATAATATTCTTTACTTTTCTCCTTTTTGTCAATGAGGTTTGCTCTAGCTAATCCGTGCATCTCCTGCAATTTGTGTTTCAACTGTTTTACATAGTCATCGTAATTGTATACAACTTCAGAGGGTTTTCTTTGTAATACACCTGGTACATTTACAGGTTTCCCGAATAACAGTTCGAAGGGAGTGTATTGAGTGGAACTATGAGGAGTGGTATTATAACAGAAAGTAGCATATGATGCTAATTCGTCCCAATTATTCTGATTTTCTGCCACATAACATCGCAAGAAAAATTTTAAAGACTGATGGAATTTTTCTATACCACCATTCGATGCCGGATGGTATGGGGTAGTATGCAGTTTTTCTATTTGTAACAATTTACAAATACGCGTGAAGACATCGCTTAAGAAATTACTTCCGCAATCAGACAATATACTGTGTGGAATGCCAAATTTTAGCACTACATTCTCGACAAAGGCTTTGCTGATTGTATCAGCATCTTGAGAAGGGATGGGAATTGCAATAACAAATTTTGAAAGGTTATCTTGTACAGTCAATAAATATTTGTTTCTGTGTTCTAAAGTTTCTGGGAGAGGCCCGACTAAATCTAAAGAGACCTTTTCAAAAACTGTACTGGGCGTGTCAGTTATTACCATCTTCATTTTTACCTTTTGTTGTGTGTTCCTATTCTTTTGACATATTTCACACCCTTTTATGTAATCTTCAACATCTTCCTTTAGTTTTGGCCATTCTTTAATGTCAATATTATTTAAAGAAAGGTACTTCCTAATCTTTTCATAACACCTATTCATTCCTATATGTCCACCTAGAATTTGAGTATGAAACTCTTCTAAAATTTTGTTTTTCGTTTCTAAGTCTAAAGCTTCAGCTTTTTCTTTCTGTTGTGAATCACAATTTGATACCCTATCTTCTTCTTCAATAACATCTAAAGAATACATTCGTGACAAGGCGTCAGAATTTGTATTTAAGCTTCCTTTCTTATACACAATTTCGTATTGATATTCCTCTAAAAGTATTCTCCATTTCAAAAGTCTAGATGTCGGATTTTGTACTCTAAAAACCCACGTTAGTGGCTTGCAATCTGTGACAAAAGTTACTTTTGTTCCGTAAATGTATGGTCTAAAAACTTTGCTAGCCCACACTAGAGCCGCCAGTTCCCGTTCAGTCGCTGAGTACGATCTCTCTGCTTTATTGAAAACTCTACTAGCATACGCAATTGGAAGATCTTTGTTTATTTCACCCTGTGAGAGAATAGCTCCGCAGGCAAATGCCGAAGCATCCGATGTGATTATAAAAGGCTTTTTAAAATCAGGATACTGCAAAATTGGAGGAGTTGTCAATTTCTCTTTAAGAGCATCAAATGCAACTTGTTGTTTGACTCCCCAAGAAAACTGGACGTCTTCTTTTAATAAGGACGTTAAGGGTAAAGCAATTTTACTGTAGTCTTTTAGAAATTTCCTATAATATCCAGTAAGTCCTAGAAATCCCTTAATTTGTTTCTTAGTCTGAGGAACAGGAAAGTTCTGAACTTTCTCTACTAATCTTGGATCTGGTTTTACTCCGTTAGGTGTAATGACATTTCCTAAGTATGTTAATTCTGGCTTCAAAAATTCAGTCTTATCTACACTTAACTGCAAGTTGCTTTTGCGAAATCTTTGCAAAATCTCACGTAATCTACTATTATGCTCTTCTAAAGAACTAGAGAAGACCACTAAATCATCCAGGTAGATGAAACAACTCGTACCTGTCAGCCCTGCTAACACTGTATTCATCAATCTTTGAAAAGTGGCCGGTGCTGTCGCCAGACCGAAAGCAAGTCGCTTGAATTGATAATGATTTTCAGGTGTACTGAATGCAGTTATAGGTCTATCCCTTTCCCTAATATAGCATTGATGGTACCCACTATGGAGATCTAAACTGGAAAAGTAACGCGCATTGGCTAAATTACTCAAAATGTCGTCTATGTTAGGTAACGGAAAGGACGAATGAACACATAGATCATTGACAGATCTATAATCGACTATTAGTCTATATTTCTGTTTTCCTGATGCATCGAGTTTCTTTGGAATAAGGAAAATAGAACTGTTCCAAGGAGAAGTTGAAACTTCTATAATATCTTGTTTTAACAACTCTTCTATTTGTCTATTTAATTCTTCCTTATGACATTCTGGCACTCGGTAATTCTTTTTGTTAACAATTTTGCCTACATGTTTAGGATCAATAACAATTTCATGTTCAAGAACATTTGTAGCAGTTAGTTTGTCTCCTGGTAGAAAGAAAACATCATTGAATTCATCGCAAAGTTCAAGTATACTTTCTTTTTCTTTGGGTGGTAAATGACCTAGCCTTAAAAGCTTATGAAGTAATTTTAAACGCTCAGTTAAACTGTCTGAATTTGACTTTTGTGGGACCCTGTCTTTTTCACACTGAATATTTAAAACATGGTTTTCTTCTAATTTCTCTAAGTCTATCGGATCTAAAGTTATATTCTCTACTGAAGAATTCACATTTAACACACTAGCTATACATTTATTTTCTTTCGCTACTGTCAAACAAGAAGAAAGAAAAACACCCGGTTTAATCTCTCGTTTTTCTACAATTCCAATTCCTGTGCTGTTTGTGGGAACAAAAACTAACTTCTCGCATCGAGCTGGAATACTATATGTCAACGGTAGTATAAGCTTATCGCTGCCCTTAAGGTCAAGTTTCTGGCAAGCATGTGTTGACAAGGGAGGAGGAGGGGGAGGATGGAATTCTAGCAAACAATTTTTTTGTTTCATAAAATCACGACCAAGAATGTGTCTGCCTTTTGATAAGCATCCTTCCGAAATAACGTGAAATTTATGTGAGAATTCTACTCCTTTTATCACTAACGTTAGATAAATAGTACCTAGTGACCTAGTTTTAACATTGTTTAATCCTTTCAACGTCACAGTTTGTGTTGTATCAATATTCTTTCTAAAACTGCATGGAAGTGCATGAATTTGCCAAAGACTTAAATCACTGCCTGTATCTAAGAGAAAAGTTGCATCAACATGCAATTCTTTAATGAATGCCGTAATAGTACCTTCTTCTTGATTTGTTACTATGCAACCCTTCGTGTTATCTGAGATGCAAACAGGTTGCTTATTTACATCCATTTGCGGTTTCCCTGACCATTACAACTTGAGCACATCTGACTACTGCAGGCTTTTACATCATTAAAATGCAGAGAACTTTGTTCTTTATCACAAATTCTCTCATTTCCACTAGTATTTACCCTACTAGTATTTCCACTAGTATTTATCTTACTAGCAACATGCAAACAATTGCTATAACCTTCCGTGCCTCGCGCGGCGCTCTCGGAAAAATTACAATTAACCCCTCCTGTGCCTCTCGCGGCGATCTCAGGAGAATTACCATTAACACATCCTGTGCCTCTCGCGGCGATCTCAGGACAAATTTCACAAACGTGTACCGTTTTCATAAACTGATTAGAAGAATTTCCTCTTTCCTTTCTTTTCTGTAATTTGCATTGAGCTTTGGTGTGACCAGGCTTATGGCATAGGTAACATACTAATTCTTTCTTTTGAGCTTTCTTACTATTTACATTTGGAAAGGGGAGAGAAGTGTGGGAAGTGATCTGTGTTTCTTCTTCTAGAGCGAGTTCGATAATATATCCTAAGGATGTATCATCATCGCTTTTAGATCGTACAATCATCTGAATTCTGTCATTTGTTAGCCCCTGAATAAAACTTGCTTTAGCTAAAATTTCAACAAGTGCTATAGCTCCTGGCAATTTAGATGCATCTATAACACGAGCAACGGCTTCGCGTAATTGACTTTGAAGAGTATCTACTTTACTTGCCCATGAAGCAATTGAATCAGTTTTGGTTTGTCTAGCACTAAAAAGCTGGCATGCATAAAAATCAATAGTTCGTCTAATGGAATAATTTTCTATTAATATTTGTTTAACAGCTTCCCACGTAGTAGTGGTTTTTCTAACTAATAACTTAGATCTAGCATCCCCAATTATTTTTGCTTTAACAAATTTCAAAAGTGTACTATGCTTAGCTGGGTCAACCAATTCAAAAGCAGCGTCTACATTAGACAGAAATTCTTCTAATGCTTCTCTTTTTCCCGAAAATGGTACCGAAATTAACTTTAGTGCTTCTGACACACTACAATACTCTACTTCTGTATCAGAAGAATCAGCACTACCACTGGTAGCCATTGGCAATTAGTACTTACGTTAAACTATACAATTTAAATTTACAAAAATTTTGTTAGCGACAATACCTTTCTTACACCTTCTGTTTTGCCAAGTATTCCCAAGATTAAACGAATGAAATATTTTAATCCTTCCCTAGAGGAACGGTGAATACTAAAGCCTTCTATCCTAGACTGTTCTTGTCTTGATTTTACGTTATTCACTTCACAAGTAAACAACAACCGCGGTGACCAAAGAACAAATCTTTTCTATCTCCAGGCGTAACACTTTCAAATTTTGGAAGTTCAAACAAGCAATGAAAATTGTAACCCACCTTGAATTTCCTGTGATGGGGGGTGCTGCTGGCGTCGATCCTGGTACTTTCCTGATGTTGGTTTAAAGATGAGGCCTCTGGATTTCCACAAGATCTCGGCTTGGAATGCTGCTCAACTGGGACCAGCCACACTTGAGAATGGTACTGCTTACTGGATCTCTGGAACTGGATGCAATAAAACTGGAACACTGGAACGGTGTATACGCCGAGGTATCCGCTACACCTTGAACAGGCAAGCTTCTTGCACTCACAGTAAAAAAGGTATTGACGACGAAGTGCGGTCTGTATCTGGACGTAACGATATTTTAAAACGTATCAGCTTCGTGTCGAAGAACGAACTCTGACTACAATGATGAATGTTCAACTTGGTAACTGTGGAACGTGCACTGGAATCGAACTTCGAGTACTTCGGTTGAGATCCCACCGCTGCCACCACTTTATTTTCCTGTTGTATGATTGACGTTTGCGTTTCGCGCAGGTTCTTCTTTTTCTTCAAATAAAATAGGATCTCCTTTTGGTAAGCGTGAGAAGTTTATTGAAGTTCATAAGAAAAAATAGAAGTTACAAGTTCCACAACAAACATCTACAAAATCTCACTGACTGTTCTTTCAGTAAAATTATTAAAGTTCCACTTTAGATAAAGATTGGAAACACTAGATACGACGAAATACAAAAATATATGAATTCGAAGATATATATATATATTGTTCCAAGATTCTAGTTACATGTAAAGATATATGTATATAGAACTAAGATACTATTTACTATTTAATTCTCGTCCCTAAGATACAGACCGCAGAACGAAAAATGATAATATGATAGTCTATCCCTGGAATGTGCCAAACATTGTATAGTCACTAGTATATAAAACTATCGTAAGCACAAAGATCGAATCATCACATGAGTTTAGGTCGACACGTGGACGCACGTGGAGACCTATCATACAGACTTTGAAACTGGACTTAGTAATCCATGCTCTCACTGCGTGATGTACACGCGCGTACATTATCATACTTCCTTGAAAAAGAAAACATTACAAAAGAGAGTATTTTGAAAGTACATACACTATCATCACATATGTGTGACCCTTCAGTGACCCTGCATCCTGTTCTTGGCTGGCACATTATCAATAGCTTAAAGAATAAAGATTCGTCTTTTATACAATATTAACATTGACTTCAAAAATAATATAACAACTATAAAATACACTAACTTATAATCGAACCCCGAACCTTTATATACACTATGTACAGTGACATTCCAGGTAAGTACTGCTAAGAGGGGAGGTGCATCGAAGGTGATAAACAAAATAAGAAAAAGAAAAAGAAAAAAATAACAGTAAATATATGTTCATACAACAATTGCACTAAAAGATATCATTAGCGTTTTAGAATTTGGCGGGAATTTGTCCAAATGAAAAATTCCGCGTGTATTCCTTACAGACGTTTCGTGACATGTAATTCGCCAAAGCCAAATTAATAGTGAAGCACTAACGAAAACATTAGTGTTTTCTGGAAGCACTAACGATGCACTAACGATTGCACTATGTTTAATCGTTAGTACTTTCTGGGGCGGGCTAACGTGAAGTTGCCCCCCAAGGTTTTTTTGCTTCTAGCCAGGGGCGGATCCAGAGGGTGGCGAACGGGGCGATCGCCCCCCCCCATAAGAGGAAACTTATTTTATATATAAATAAACCCATCCATAACAAGTTTGGAGCTCTTAAAAGTAGCAGTATTACCGCCGACCGCATCCCCCAGAAGTCCGTCCTGGATCCGCCCCTGCTTCTAGCGTCAAAATTATGGAAGCACTAATGTTGGGAGTTGGTGTTCTAAGAAGCACTAACGATTGCACTAGAAGAGATCATTAGCGCTTTTGAAATTGGCGGGAATTAGAGCCAATTAAAAATTCCCCATGTATTCCTTATGGGAATTTCGTGACATATAACTTGCCATAACCGCACTAGTTGTGAAGCACTAACAAAACTATTCGTGTTTTCTGGAAGCACCAACGATGCACTAACGATTGCACTAGGTTTAATCGTTAGTGCTTTCTGGGGGGGGCTAACGTGAAGTTGGCCCTCCATAGTTTTTTGATTCTAGCGTCCAAACTATTGAAGCACTAATGTTGGGGTTGGTATTCTAAGAAGCACTAACGAAGCACTAACGATTGCACTAAAAGAGATCATTAGTGCTTTTGAATTTGGCGGGAATTTGAGCCAATTAAAAATGCCCATGTATTCCTTATGATAAATAACTGACAGAATAAGAAGATTTTTTTATTTCCAGCGTCCAAACTATTGAAGCACTAATGTTGAAGGTTGATGTTCTAAGAAGCACTAACGACGCACTAACGATTGCACTAGAAGAGATCATTAGCGCTTTTGAATTTGGAGGGAATTTGTGCCAATTAAAAATTCCCTATGTATTGCTTATGGGAATTTCGTGACATATAACTGGCCATAACCACACTAGTTGTGAAGCACTAACGAAACTATTCGTGTTTTCTGGAAGCACTAACGATGCACTAACGATTCCACTAGGTTTAATCGTTAGTGCTTTTTTGGGGGGGGGGCTAACGTGAAGTTGGCCCCCCCAAAGTATTTTGCTTGTAGCGTCCAAACTATTGAAGCACTAATGTTGGGAGTTGGTTATCTAAGAAGCACTAACGAAGCACTAACGATTGCACTAGAAGAGGTCATTAGCGCTTTTGAATTTGTTGGGAATTTGAGCCAATTAAAAATTCCCCATGTATTCCTTATGGGAATTTCGTGACATATAACTGGCTATAGCCACACTAATTGTGAAGCACTAACGAAACTATTCGTGTTTTCTGGAAGCACTAACGATGCACTAACGATTCCACTAGGTTTAATCGTTAGTGCTTTCTGGGGGGGCTAACGTGAAGTTGCCCCCCCAAAGTTTTTTGCTTCTAGCGTCCAAACTATTGAAGCACTAATGTTGGGAGTTGGTTTTCTAAGAAGCACTAACGAAGCACTAACGATTGCACTAGAAGAGATCATTAGTGCTTCAATGGGGGGGGGGCAACTTCTCGGACGTGATTTTTAAACATACACACGACAATTTCAGGAGAGCGATATGGTCGTGTTCGTTGTATGACTTTATTACCTAACTTATGGCTTGCCCTTCTGAGGTCGGGAGTTTGTTGAAGGAGTAAATATAAAAGAGATTTCTGTTATTTTTTCTTCACCCTCCAGGTTTCTATAATCATACATTGCAGGACGTAACCAAAACATATCCATGCATCGTATCATTGAAGCGTTTTGTGTTTTGTATATTAAAGTGTTCGAAAATATTTAACATAATCGCATTTGTTCATGTAATCTCAGGTTCAATTCTCGGTGGGAACATACATGAGGAAATTGAAAGCTAAAACAATATGAAAATAGTATTTAAATGTCAGGAAATTGATATTAAAACTTTAGCTATCTATTGTGACTGTAAGGCTGTAGTTAAATTAACCCACACATTTCGTGAAGATATATTACGTCGTTATTGTTTATTTACTATAAGCTACCAGATGCACCCTCAGAGGCCACTTTACACTGTAGTAATCAACAGATGAAAAAATTGGAAAAGGAATGGAAGGAAGGTCTCCAGAGCCCTAGATCAAGGTACTAACCTAGCATTTGCCCAGTATAACTGAGGAACAATCCTGGAAAATCCCCAGTCAGGATGGCTGGTCTCCGAATTCGAACCCGGTATTATTCAATTGCGAAGCAAGAATCCTAACAAGTAGCCTGATATCGCTCCGTATTATTATTATTATTATTATTATTATTATTATTATTATTATTATTATTATTATTATTATTATTATTATTATTATTTAATTAACGTAATGTTTTAAAATTAGTGCAAATTAAACCATACTTTCTTTATTGGTGATGTTATAGTTAATAAGCCTACATGAGACATCAGTCCCCCATCAAGAAAAAATACTAGAACTGGAATTCAGGAAGCGGGGGTGAAGAGATTAATGAGGATGAGGGAACTATTTACGATGCAAAAACTGAGTAATTATGACTTCGTCACAGATATATTCACTTACATACGTCAATTAATAAAAGAGAACGAATACATCCCCAAAAGGGGTCGTCAAAAAGAGAACGAATACGTCCCTGTACAAGAGAACGAATTTACCGACTCGTCCAGGGATCTTCCGGCATCACGTATCAGGCGGCACTATGAAATTGAGTCCTCTGCATCAGTCGGGGCTAACGAAATGAGTGTATGCGCTCAGTGGCCCAGAATCCTTATTTTCTACTACTGTTGATGGATTGAAGCTTCAAACAATAGTTAATTCTGCAACGAAAAGCAATGCACCTGCACATACAAAGTCTCATCAAAATTGGATGAGCTTTACGACAGTTATCGTGAAACAGACGGACGGATAAACGCACAACTGCGAATCGAACCAAATAGTAGAGGCTTCACTAACACTCGCTTCAAATTGATTGTTTTTATTCTGCTGGAACAGATAGTATATTTATTTATTTATTTATTTATTGTAAATGTAAAAGATACATTATTAAGTAGCAGCAAATTGTTGAAATTTGTCTTCTAACTGTAACACAATATTTCTAATTGTGACGCACGTACTTCTTGAAATGTCACTTTAAATTACCACTTCATGTTTGTAGAATAGAGATAAAACTATTTCACATTGTAAAATTGTCTTTTAAGGTACAGCTAAAAGCTGGTTCACGGGAAGTTTAGACTTTCCCAATCACTGTTTTACTATAAAAGATTCTTCTTATATACAATAGTAATAAATATTGCAGATAAAATATAAGTTCCCCTAAGGTATTTGGTGGTTTGTTGGTGAGTTTGTGGGAACCCAGAGATTAAGCGTCTTAGGGTGACAAGGATAAAACCCAAAAACCAGGCGTCTTAGGCAGTGGTGAGGTGTTTGCAGAGACCGGGCGTCCTAGAAAAAAGGAACTCTGAAGGACCAGGCGTCCTAGAAAGTGGAAGTGATGATCAGACGGTAGAGATCGATGCCTACTGTGATGTGTTGGTTCTTTTTATACAGAAATGTTGCTGACTTCAGTCTTTTTCGTTACTTGATGGTTACTGAATGATGTCTTATTCGTGGTTGTCGCCTGAAGTTTGTTTACAGCCAGCATGTGGTGTTGGGAGCACATGTAGAACCTTGCAATATAAATTATTATTTTTTTTTTCATTTTCATTGACACGAAATTTTCCAGTTATGGTGAGAGACTTAATCTTGTACTTCCAAAGTATTTGTTTTTCAACGCTCAGTCACAGTTAGTTAGCAGAGATGCATTATATTTAGATGAATGTGTGAGATTATTTATGAATACCTATAATGAAGTAAATCTTTGCCTCTATAGTGTTTACTTCCTGATGTTCTTGTCTAGATGTAAAATAATAGTCTTACTGTTCATAGATTCAATTCTTTCTTAAACAGTTAATAGGAAATTTCAGTATGCATTTTGTCGTTCAGATTGGCATAATTTGTCGTTTTCCAAGCATATAAAAGAATCAATTTTTTCACAACATTGCTGTTACTAAGATATAAAACTTTTAAATTAAGATACTAAACCACCACAATTATAATATATCACTTGAACGATAAGAATTCAGATCCGTGAAAGGATGGTCTGAAACATGTAACCTCAACACGTATAAAGTGATGTGTCTATAAAAGATAAAATTTACATATCTCTCTTCTTAAATACGCTTCCATAATGTTGACGAATAATACCAAATTTCATAGTTCGGGCTATTAATAGTTTTATACCGTTCGTAAAGACATGCAAACAAATATTTTATTCGAGTTGAATTATTTTAAGAAAACATACTTCGTAATATAGAATTTCAGTTACTTTTCAGGCCTTTTTCTTACTTGAAAATGTATAAAAAAGATCGGACTTATCTCCAAAGGTTTCTTTGGATGGTTCGTTGATTTAGAATTAACCAACCTGTTTAACATCTAGATTAGGTGAGACGTAGACCTACAGTTTCACATGGAATCCAAATCCACCAAATCCAAATAAGGTCCCACAAGTGATCAAACCCGAATCTCCTGGATCAAAAGCGTGTATCTTAACCATATGGCCACGAGAGAGTTCTCCCAAAGGTTTCTTGAAGTAAAACTTACTTGAATATAGATTAATAATGTAGCAAGTATTAATAGTAATATCGATATATATATAGTTTATATATATTACCAACATACATTGCTATATATACATTACTAGTATGATTAAAAACTTAGATTACACCAAAAAAGTTAGAAGAAAACGATTGTAACACACACACACACACACACACACACACACACACACACATATATATATATATATATATATATATATATATATATATATATATATATATATATATAGGGATTGGTCAAAAAATCTAAAACGTTTGCAAAAGTGTGAAAATCATACCTAGTATGGTGTGGGGCCTCCTTTTGCGTCCAAAACAGCTTTGATCCGACGTGGAATGGACGTATACAGCTCTTGAATCGTGATGCGTGGAATTTTGTACCATTGTTCCTCCAAAACATGCTCCAGTTCCTTAAGGGATGCTGGTGGAGGGTAATGAGACCGAACACGCCTTTCTAACTCAGACCACAATGGCTCAATGATGTTCAGATCTAGTGATTGTGGGACCCAGGAGAGGTGTGATAGCTCTTGGTCATGCTCCTCAAACCATGATATCACCGTTTTAGCAGCGTGACAGGGTGCCAAATCATCTTTTTAGATGTCATCACCATAGGGAACAATATTTGGGCCATGGGTAGAACCTGGTCCTCCAAAATGGCCACATACGCCTTAACATTCATCATTCCATTCAGGGCTATGATGGGACCTGCAGAAAACCACGATATCACTGGCCATACTGTAACATACCCTATGCTTTACAGTTCGGAGCAGACAGTCTGTATCATAGGCCTGCGACGGTGTTCTCCATACGTAAATACAACCGGTTGTTGGAAACAAGGTGAAGGTCGATTCATCGGACCACATTACGTGTTTCCATTGCTCATGAGTCCACGCCTTGTGGTCCTTTGCACCACTGGATACGCCTCTTTGCATTTACTGCTGTGACCAGGGGTTTGGCGATAGCGGCCCTGCCATGAATTTTCATTTTATGAAGTTTCCGTCGCACTGTTTTCGATGAAACCGAGTTCTGTAGGCCGGAATTGAGTTCAGACGTAATTTTCATTGCAGTGGTCTTCTTTTTAGTTGCTACAATCCGTTTTAATGCTTTCCGTTCCCTATCTGACAGGATTGTCTTTCGACCACTGTTGTGCTTTGCAGACGTCGTTTGCCCATGAGTTGTGTATGCCCTCGTGACATTGGACACAGTGCCTTTCATTACCCTCACAATGTTCGCTACTGTTACCACTGAAGCTCCAACCAGACGGGCACCAACGATCATGCCTCTTTGGAAGTCTGTCATGTCGCCTATTTTACCGCACTACTTTCACACCACGACACTCACAGGTGAGCTGGTTACTGCTGACGGAAGAGGAAGGACCACGTGACACATTGAAAACAAAAAACGATCGGCAACCGCAACACGTATTGTACAGAGAAGGGCCAAACTTACGTGTCCTGTATAAAGTGTTTTTAGATTTTTTGTCAACCCCATGTATATATATATATATATATATATATATATATATATATATATATATATATATATATATATATTACTATTGTTTTCCTCTAACTTCTTGGTGTAATCTAAGTTTGTAATCAAACTAGTAATGTTGGTAACTCACAATTAATGCAATAATTCAACTCTTTTTCTTATATTAACCAAGTAGCCCTATCGATCAAGAAATACGATTGCCTCAGAAACAAAAGTCCATCATTAATTAGCTTATATACTCTACCGTTCCATCTCAGTCAGGATTATTGCCACAAATTCCAATGACATTCATATTTGTGTTTCTGTCCCGTGTTCTTTGCTTATACAAAGATCTATTTCCTGCCGGTTTCACCCTACAATTCTATTCACTTCGACTGTATTTTCTATGAAACTTATTCCATCTTAAGTCTTGATCTTACTGGCTGTTTGATAGGCATTTATATTTCCCTATATGAAGTTCTTTGTGTAACTTCTTACAGTTATCCATTCATTCGTCTGTTTGGAATCATTTTTTAAACCGTATTCAAAAACCTTGATCTGCGAAGTAGGTTATTGTAACATACCTATATTAGAACGGATTCTAATGTTTTGATATTTGTGTGGTGTGTGTTGCAATTTCTTAAATATTATTTCTAATGACAACTAGCTAAAATATTTGCAGGTGGTCCGGAAGTGGGCGTAAACTCCCTTTAGTTTCAACAGTATAGTGTTAGTTATGGTAGAATGTCTGTACACAGTTACCTTGAAGTCTTAAGAGTTTTAAGAGTCATAAACACTGGTATGATCACCATCCATGTCGTAACACAGCTGAATTCTGCGCCAAGTTCTCGCAGGTGTTTTGCGGAGATACTCCGGAGTCACGAGGGTGAAGGAGTGTTCCACAGCTGCTCGTAATTCTTGCGTCGTGTGTTATCGAGTGTTTCTTACTTGTTGCTTTATGAAACCCCAGAGAGCATTGTCTGGTGTCGTCAGATCGGAACTTCTTGGAGGTCAGGCAAAGGGAGCTGGTGAAGATGCACAACCTCTTCCAATACAGCGGCCATGAAACGTCTGATTCAAGTAATTGCGCACGTGAATCGCGAAGTGCGCTGGTGCTCCATCCTGCTGTATCACAACAGTGTCTCTGATACCATTTTCTTCCAGTTGAGGCACCAAGCACTCATTAAGCATCTCCAGGTAAGAATGTCCATTAACATTGGCTTCGAAGAAATAAGGCCCAAAAATGTGTGTTGCACTCATTCCAGCCCACACCATCACGTGTGGGGGTTCTTTCTCCATCTCTTTGTAAAACCGGGGGTTTGCCTTACACCACATTACAACGTTCCGGGAGTGCATACTCCGGTAGATAGCACACTCGTCTGTGAAGAGGACTCACCACGGGATCTTTTGGAAGAGAAAGCCTTAAGGAGAGTTCTGCAAGGTTCTTTCCGCGCATCCATGTCGGTGTCACTCAGTTCATTCACGTGCATTGGACAGTAAACCTTCAATTTAGATCTTCTTTTATGTGCCTCATCATGGTGCTCCAAGGAATACCAAGCTCCAAAGATCTTTTACGTGTTGATTTTGAAGGCGACTGCTGCACTGATGCTTCCACTTCAGTTCACGGCATGTTTCCCTCCGTTTTATCGGTCGACTGCCTAGGGGAAGGTCTTTCACACTGTCCGTAGCAAATGCACGTTTTTCCCACCCCAACATTGCTACTTTCCTTGGTGGACTAATACTAAAGCGGTCTGTAAATTTCGCTTTAACACTTTCCATGGTATCACCTGTGTAACGCCCTTCGAGAAGCCAAACTGCAACAACTAATCTTTGTTCAATGCTATATGGACTTTGATCACACATTGTTGATTACTCCCACACACTTCACTGCAAATAACTGTTACCAAGCAGAAAACAGCATGCATGAGTAGCAAGGTTGCCAGACAATGCCAAGCAATGTTACCAGACAATGCCAAACAATATTACCAAACAAATGTGGGTAAAACCTATAAACGTCAGAAAACACCAATTAGGGTACGTCCACTTCGAATTACGCTGTAGATAAACATTGCAAAGATATTTTCTCATAGATGTCCTAATATAATTTATTAAAACGTATCAAGTATAAGAAATAACAATATTACAATCATTTTACAGTGAAACTTGTCTAAATTATCCACCGTTTATTTAATTAAAACGTATAGCTTATACAACTATCGAACTTACAAAGCAAGAATAGCACATAGCAGCAAAATTATGTATATGGCCAAGAGCAAGTGAATTTACAGTAATGACTTTACATTGTATTTATGTGAGAAATCACATTGAAATTCGAAAATATACTGCAACTTTTGAAAATAATTGACTTGTAAGCTGATTGCCAATCCACTAAAATGACAATATAAAGTGTGTATATTGCACGAATTATAAATGCATTAATAGATTGAACATATTTTTCGAACAATATATGTAATCTTTTGTTTTAATGTCCATGCCATTCGACTCTAGAATGAATATCTACTATACAGGATGGTCCAAATATCTTTTCACCCCCTGTAATAGTGTGGATAGGGTTGCTAGACGTCCCGGTTTTTCGGGACAGTTCCGGTTTTCAATGAAACAATTAACTGTCCCAAAAAAGGCTTTCGGGACATCTGTTTGTCCTGGCTTTCGTTCTTCAGATTGAAAAAAATCAACCTGAAAGAACAAATGTCTCACCTAAAAATATGTTTCTGGAAGATTTGTGTAGCAAATTAATTTAGTAAACAAACAAGGAGTTTGAGAATCACATCCATTCTTTCGTCCCATGGGTTGTTTAGCTTTCAGAGGGGGGGGAGGATATTTTAAAATATTCGAGAGGGACATATGTTATAGCAATAATTTCTTGAATATCACTTTCAATGGAAAACACTTTTTTTCTGATGACGGGCTTTAACTACTAGTTAGTTTATACTTCAATCGGCAGCGCAGAACTTTTTCATTGTCGAAATTTTAATCACCAATGGCGATATTGCTCTCAGTTGCTGCATATCCGCATTTAAATTGTGTATTTCGTTCTGTCTGCCGTCTTCTGACGAACAATTTTACACTCAAGCGTTTTATCCAGTCCAATATGTGCAGAGTGAAGTCAAATTTTCAGTAATTTTCAGTTTAAAATTCCGTAACAAATTGTTCTAGCACAAGGAGTGGCAGTTAAACACATAAAGGTATATCCCTTGTTTAATTTTGATATGTACTGATATTTTTCCTGCCAAAGTTTTGGAGAGCCTGCGTAAGTCTTTTATTTTTTGTTTATCGTTCTGAATTTAGCGTAAATGTACTGTTTTCTTGCTAAATTTGTATTTCTTTTAGGATAGTATTTCTGACTAAGGTGACGACGGAACAAAGAAAAAAAGTATCTCTTAAATCATAAATAGGAGAGTGGTGTAATTCGCGTAATATTTAGGATCTGTTAAACAGAACTAATTGGAGTTCGGAATAAAGGATGCCAGGAAGCTCTTCTTATGTTACCTTTTCATATTCTTTATACAACACCTGTGAGCTTCATTTGTGTTAACTGTGTGTAGAATGAACTGGAAAACTATGATTGGTAACCTGGGAAAGACAGGTAATTAATTTGACCAAATGAATAGGAACCCTGACCTTATATATAGCTTGAGATTAGTGTCCCGGTTTTACGTTTACTAACTCTGGCAAGCCTAAGTGTTGGGACTGTATGTGAATAAGTTGTAATCCTGAGACCCAGTGACTCAGTGATCGAGCATATATCTCTAGTGTATGGGGTCCCCCAGCTCACAGGTAAAGTTTGTGGTCTACAAACACCGTGTGCATGAATTTTCTCGGGGTTCTTCCGTTCCCTCACATACTGCTTTCTACTGTTATCATCCATCTCATTACCACCTCTCCCTTAACCTCAGTGCACAATAATGGGACGTTGAACTTAAAGAAAATATATTTTAATCTTCCTGTACGGTTTGTAACAGCTGTATTTCACAAGGCATCCTTTTTTGGATTTCATATGATAGACACGATCATCTACAGTTTGGAGGAGAGGTTGATTACAAATGTGTAGACACATAAACGTGTGTATTTCGGAAACAGCGTGCAGAATGTGCGACATGACTTCACTGCACTAATCGGCGGACTGATCCCTCAGAGTGGAGAATACTGCATTGGGAACATAAACTGTTTCTGACAGAATAAATGAAAATAAATTGAGAACAGGACGGACTTCTACGCGAAGGTATACACGTGCGGAAGTGGAGGCATCTGTGCTGCGACAACACAAGAAATCAATGCGAAAACGGTCTTCTGAGCTAAAAATTCCAAAAACCACAACGTTAAGGCACATGATAAAAGATCTTCAATTGAAGTCATTTAGCAAACAATTCTCAACGGGATAAGTGATAATGATATGAACAAAAGATGTGTGGCATGTGGACGGTCGCTTAATGTGTTTCAGACAATCCCTCAACGTGGAAAGCTAGGTTTTTCCGATGAATATGCAAATCGGAGTAGATGGGCTAGACGTATTTTTTTCTGAAGCAAAGAAAATCCCACTATTACGTAGAACTGGAACACAATCTTCTATATGAGATGATCTGGGTTGCGATATCGAATAAGCACTTAATAGGGTCCAATTTCTTTAATGGTTTTGTTAAAATGAAAGTGAAATCTTTAAGTTTTACGTCCCACGATTATGCCAGTTAGGCTAAAGAAGACGGTGATTATGAGAAATGAATGAAATGGTGGAATGAAGAAAATGGGAGGAAACGGGAGAACCCCGAGGAAACCCACGCACACAGTGTTTGACCACCATATAGATCACTTGGCGTGAGCTGGGATCGAACCAGGGACCCCATGCACCAGAGGTGAACGCTCTACTACTGAGTCACCGCGGCCCCTTAATGTTTTTTTATCCTTCATTCGTATTTCACCATGTTCATGGAATGGTTTGTTCTACAACTTCAGAGGTTGAATGTTAATATGAATTATTGTTGATTTCAACAAGATGGTGCAACACATTGCTATGCCATCAAGAATATACCTGAATGAAATTTTTCGTAATTTATAGATAGAGCGTTTAAACTTCCAACGCCTTTCGATTAGACGCCTTTTCAAAAATCCAGACCTCACGTCTTGTAACACCTTTTTGTGGGGTAATACTAAGGAATGTATTTCCCAAGAGTATACCAGACGACCATGGTCTATTAAAGCAGCACTTCGTAAAGTATCACACAGGATATGGTGCTACACCTTGCTGTACCACGCAAATGATGGCGTTCATACATATCTTCTAGATTTGTGATAGTGTCAGTGAATATAGTGACAGTGACATTGATAATAATCATCTAACTCCGGTACATATGTCTAGTATTGTTCTATTGTTATTACACCATCCAGTAGGGATGACAATACTTTACATTTGAACCACCATGTAGATTCTCATTCGAAATGTTCTACTTTATGTATGTATAATTTCATGGAAGCTTCTCGATCATCAAATTTTCTCACTAAACACAGTTTTTTTTTTCAGCGAATATTTTATTCAAGTATTCGATATGAGTGTGACGCTGCTCAACAAGTTCAAATTCTGTACAGCAAAAGAAAATTGGCCAAATTATTGTTTATCTTCTCATTAATGTATATATAATCTTTGGTAGGGGAAGTCAGTTGAATATGAGCATAGTTACTAATATGAAAATACTAATATATCTCAGAAATGATGTATTACAGAAAGTAAAAAGTCCCGCCAAAAGAAAGTTTGATCTTTCGTCTACAAACGCTAAAGAGTACAAGATTATACATACTTTTGTTCATGAGTAATAAACAGGTTAGTAAGGTAGGTGGGCAGTACTCATTTTTTCCATAGTACAAGGGTAATATGAGCACTTCATAGGGGAAATATGAGCAGCATTTCTGTTTTAATATTTTCACATAAAGTACAAAGCAGATACAAAAATGTACAAAAGAACTAAAACAAATTATTGCAATAAGAAGCAAAAGAGTTGCACATACACGTAAAACATAGCTCATTTCAAGAGTCCTGTCTATTGGTTTGACGTAAATAACAAGGCACTAAATCTGCTACAATAATCACAAAGAAAGAACTCAGAGCACTGAACGTTCACACAAAGTACATGATACCAGTCTTGGCACATATCACAGTTGATCCATTCTTCCCCATTGGAGTCTCCATTAAACTTTCCTTCACAAATATGGCAAATACTATCATTCTCCTCATACTGTGTGGATGAGCCTGTCCTCTTTCGTGGCGTAGCATTTATAGCGTTTTCTTAAATAGAAGTATTATTATCCACTTGTGTTTTAGATTTATTTATGGATGTCTGCTTGTTCACCTTTACAGAAAGTCTTCCTTTTGAAGTGCGTTTGGACCATAGGTGTCCAAACTCGCGAGCCCGACGCTCGTGAGCTCGGCACTCACACTTAACCGGGCTCGGGCTCAATAATTGAGCGCGAGCCCGAGTGAGCCCTAGCCCCAATGAAATAAGTGAGCGCGAGCCCGAGTGAGCCCGAGCCCACTTGAGATTAGTGATCGCGAGCCCGAGTGAGCGCGAGCTCAGTTAACAGAAGTGATCGCGAGCCCGAGTGAGTGCGAGCTCAGTTGGGAGAAGTGATCGCGAGCGCGAGTGAGTGCGAGCCCAGTTGAGAGACATGAGCGCGAGCCCGAGTGAGTGCGAGCCCAGTCGAGAGAGATGAGCGCGAGCCCAGATAACATTGGTGAGTGCGAGCGCGAGTGAGCGCGAGCCCAGTTGGCAGAAGTGATCACGAGCGCGAGTGGGTGCGAGCCCAGTCCAGAGAGATGAGCGCGAGCCCGAGTGAGTGCGAGCTCAGTTGAGTGCGAGCCCGCGCTCACTTCACACTCACGTGGACTAATTTGCTTTAGTCAAAAAAAAAAAAAAAAAAAAAAAAAAAGGAAATTCATTCCATGTGCAGAATTGTAAAGGAAGAATTAAACAACTTTACAAACTGAAAAATCACATTCTTGAGGTCTGAGCTGTCAATTTATTGTCCAGAGGACTTCAAACACCTTTCGATAGAGAACCGACTTTTTCATGGCTATTATGAGAGGATGGTATTTGAGGCAGGTATTTGTTTTTGTTGTTTTAGTAACAACTTCCATGACCCAAGCTTTTTGTGTGTGTGTGTGTGTGTGTGTGTGTGTGCGAGGTCATAGAATAAGGAAATTACTTGACCTTCCGAAGTAGGAAATTTATTTACTAACAACTAATGAAGCTGTGCGTTCATAGAAAAGTCGAGCGAAATAATTATGTATTATTTAATTATAGCTTCTTTAAATCCCAATAAACAAGAGTAGCTCTTAGGAATGCTGATAACTTGCATCATAATGGTTATTCAGCCCATTAATTTATATGAGGAAACAAAGAATTTTAGCCAGTTAATTTTACTGACTACTTCTCCTTGAGATCTTTAAATGTATTCTAGGCAGTAGCGTAGCCAGGATGTGTGTTTGGGGGGGGGCAAGTGCTGTTATAGGTAAATATAGAAAAATTACAAACAAAAAAATATATAAACATAAAAATATGTAAAAAATTACAAACATCTAAGTACCAAAGTAGATTGTCGGACCTCTTTGGGGGGGGCGGCGGCCCCTCCGGGCCACCCCTTCCCTACGCCACTGATTCTAGGCGAAATTTAACCACTGTATTATGCAATTTTAATATATATAAATAAAAACTAAAACAATATTACATTGAATATTTTTAAAGCAAGGAACCCTTAAATAGGCCAGAAGAAGAAATTAGTAAAATTGAATGATTAAAATCTCGTCTATTTAAAAGAAAAATACTTCCTCATATAAGTCAATGGGCTATTAAAAAAAACAAAGATAACAATTCAACATAAAAAAAAAACTCCTTTCATTAAAGTCTTTTTTCGAAAGCTACCCTGAAACGATGGCGTGTCGTTTGTTGCAACCAGAGTTAAAAGTGAAGGAAAACACGGGGGACGTCATCTCCCACTTCCAAAAATATCTATGGCGTCCCTCCACTTTCTAAAACATATAGTGGACAAAGATGGGCACAAGGGATGACATGACGTCATGCATTCCCCAACCTTTTCAGATCAATTTTTACTCCTGGTTACAACTCGATTTTGATGTTGTTTGACAATATTTTCATTGCGGATTTATCAAATCTTATTACCGTGAAGATTAGCACATACTTGACGAAATATCTAAGGGTTGCCAGGCACTTATTCATATTGATTCACTGTGAATAAGTGGTAAGTATTCTCATCTTCCAGACGAGCGAGATCTCATATAACCTCACTGATGAAAAAGAATATTAAGCTCCAAACAAACAAACACAAAACATTCTAAATTTCACGATAGCTTCGTAAATTGACATAATTACATTTCCTCTTTTAACGCAATTCTTAATATTACCTTATTTTATATAAGTTCTATTTTTCCGTTATGTTACGCCATTAAAGAACCGGCTTTTAATATACATAAGGAAATATACAGATTAATTGAAAACTAGAACCACAATATGCTTACCATTTTCGAAAGTATTACACATAACTTCTTGACTCAAACCGATGTTATGACGTAAATTTCATTCATAAACACCTTTATTGAGCTTTCATTAACTTCTAATTTTCTTTGGTGTTGTTTTAACAAAATACAGGCTATAATCAACGCATACTTTCAAATTTTCAGTTTTAATACTCTTAAACTTAACCTAAATTAAGAAATATTCATATTTAATGTATTTTAGCAGGACAATATGCTTTCAAATACATAATTAAAAGTAGTGGTTGCTCCTGAGGGGAGTCACAAAGTTAAAAAATTTAAGTTTTCTTGCTTCAAAGTAAGGGGTAAAAGTAATCTAATGGACTTAGAAGATGCAGGCCCGAATGGGAACACTAGTGTGGGGCTCCTTACATAGGCTATACGCTCCTTTGTTTATGTTCATGGATGTACATGTATTACAAAATGTTATTGTGAGCATTTCACAAGCCAAGAGTAACAGAGCCATCCAACAGTCTGATGATCACTAGGCCGAGGGACCCGCGAGCAGAATGTATTAATTGCATGTATTACTTGCAGAATTTAGTCATAGGAGCCACACTGGTTTCCACAGGGGAACATTACGCTGCTAAAACGGCACTGAATAGTAGATTACACTCTAGCGCGGGACCCGACTGGGAACAATCGGTCCAATCCGCTGAAGCCCTGCCCTGATTGTTGTATACGACAATTAATATAGTAGGGAAGTTTTCTTCTTTTAGTTTGAAGCAACAAAAAGTCTTTTATTTTTTATCCGTGTTACTTCTCTTACAAGCCCCCTCCGATTAAAAGTACATTTTAAAAAATTTAGAAAATATTTTTCTACTTTTCCTTCTCTCTATATATAAAAGTTATTGCTCTGGAGGTATACACTACCAAAATTTCTCAAAAATCTCTAATTTTCAGTGCTTTGATTAGCGCATCCTTGTAGGATAGGCCGGAACTCCTGCAAGTATTACTGGAGCCTATGATACCATTGACATTGCAATACCCTCTGAAGTACTATTATTTCCTTGTGTTACATTCAAACCGATATAAAGGGATCAGAGAAAGTTCCCTTTTACCTTTTGGTTTGCTTTTAGCTTCCGCAGAGGTAGCTGTTTTATTATAAAATGGTTTTAACAAACACTTAGTCACTGATATCAGATCCTGTTACTTCCTTTACCAAACGTTTATCAGATTTTCGGGAAACGTTTAGCTCTTGTTATTATAAGTTCTGTAATTTCACGAATGTTGAATACCTGTAATGTCTCCCTAAATTTCTACTTCTAATTTTACTTCTAAAGCAAGTATTCTCTTCTCACAAAAAATGTAAATAAATAAAAAATTAAAACCTAAGAATCTGTATGTTAGTTAAAAACAAGAGACATCTATGCGTAATGTGGGTGTTGGACGTAAGCTCACCGGCAAAAAGCTCACCGGACATAAGCTGATGACAGTCTTATACTACAGGGACGGACAAAAGCTCACCGATAGCAAACGTAAGCTCCCTTGAGGGACTTGTAATAAAATTCACCGAATATTGAAATTCACTTGTTAGTTACTTCCTAAGCAGAAAATGGAGCTACTATCTTATATGACTTATCCATCAGGTATATATAAAAATAATAATAATAATAATAAGGACGTTGCGGAGTTGCGTTGTATTAAACATGGGCAGACCTTGAGAAACTTGTAATAAAATGCCCTGGATATTAAAATCTAGCTTTTGACTACAATTACAAATAGGCCAAATTACTCGGTAGAAAGTAGAGCTACTAATGTCGTATAGCAGTTATCAGATATCAGAATAAAATGGGGATGTTGCAAGTTTAATGTGTGAAACATGGGCGACAGTAAGCCTAATTTTGGCCCTGGAAATTTTCGAACCAAATTTTTCTTATAAGCCTGACAATTCATCAACTGCATTAAAATAATTTCATGATAAGGCATGAGTACTTACATAATAGAATTTGTTTGCTAACAGGACTGGTGATTTTTTACTTTTATTTTACGAAATCATCATACTCAGATATGTAAAATTTGAAAAATGAAAAGAGAAAGATGCCGGTGGTGATCGCTTGTAGCGCCAGGTTTTGTAGTGATAAAAATAAAAAAAATAGACAGCGGGTTTTGGGTTCACATTCCGTCTGTCCCTATTTATTCCCTTGCACCACCGTTAAAGTCTTCGTTCCCCGAACTAAAATGGTTTGTGACTCGATAAGGATTGATCTCACGGTTAGGAAATCCTATCTCCCCGCGGTGTCCCAGGGCTTTAGGGAAATAAGATCCCTCTAAAACCGTGTAAGCAAATGAAACTTGATATTACTCGCATACGTATCCTGAATTCACATGCTGCAACGCTGAAAGAGAATTTTGCTCTAATGTTTGGTTTGTGTGAACGAACTAGACTGACTCTCACTTTCCAAGTGGACTGAACAATAATAGTAGTAATAAGAATAAAACCAGAAAATAAACGAATATCTAGAATTTAGAATTTAGTTGAAAATTCTGAAAATCAGTCTAATCCCCACTATAGTCGAGAAATGCTAATATTGCCTAATTTGCCTATCAGATCCTTTGGAAACCAATGATATGCTTGAGGTTTGGGATACAACTTGTTTATGAAAGAAAAAGCTTACGAATTTGATTAACAATGTAATAAAATTTTTAATGAGCAAATGAAAACAATAACAAAAAAATGTTTTCTAAAAAAATTAAGCAAGCTGAAGGTTAATATTGAATTTTGGGTTTTCTGACAACAAATGTTCAGAATAAGGCATAAGGCCTTAACACAAAAAAATCAATTTAAGTAAATTACATTGAACTATGTAGTGAATGAATTGTTATCATTAACCTGATAATAATAAACAATCTGTGGAATTGATGTTTATAACCAGTGCTAGATGCAATCTTACATTGTTTACATTTTATATATATATAGCTTTCCTGATTTACATAGATATCATACCAAACTGGTTAAATTACAATTTTGCATTTGAAAAATACCTAATTATTTGACATCATATGCTAAGTATATAGTTTACGTTGATTAGCTGATTTGTTTTGACTATAACCTTTTTAATATTTACGAGATTAAGATATTACATAGCTAGACGGAATTTTGAATATAATAACCTATATTTTATTCGGGTGAAAACTAAGTATTGAAATGATTTAAAATGAGTTAAACTAGTTGAAGTAAGTGGAAATGAGTTGAAGTGACTTGAACTAAAATAAAATAAATTGAGAAACAAGTCATGACTTTGATTTGAGATTTGTGGGAAGTATGAAAGAAACATAGAATGATTTAAAGGAGTTAGGTAAACCTACTGCCTGACTGTTAACCATTTCTAATTATTTAAATTAATAACTGAGAATGAGAATAAGTGCACTAAATATGCACTTTGACATTTACCTAACAAGCATACACTATCAAATACATAAAATCAATGAGCGTAGCATTACCATTTCGTTATGCATAAAGACTACATATATATACTCATATTAACACAAGTAGAAAATTAATGGACACAAACATATATAGATATATATATATATATAAAATCATAAGTAAATACATGCATACACACATAAAAATCAAATAACACATGAATATAAATAATAAATGTCAAGACGTCTCTCGAGATTTCTTTAATCTGAATACATTGAGTTTTTCGTGATTTTCTCTTTATCATTAATAGGATTGGTATACGGCCGGACATTTTCATGTATTCCTCTATGTTTGTTCGTCTAGTTTATGCGCATAAACGTCTGATCGCTCGATTGTTAGAGGATCAGACTGACGTAATAATTGCGGCTTTACTTAGCCTACTTCGTATTTTTCATCCGTATTCTACCTGACTGTACTAATGTCGGTTCCGCTTTATTTATGGATTACGTATCTCCAACCAAGAAAATGATTAATTGCGAGACTAGTCGCATATACATCATAGTTACTAATTAATCCTTTAGCTCTCTTACGTAACATATATTTGATGACTCATTACAATATTATTTATTAGAGTTTTACTAGTATATAGATCGAAATAGACTCATTTAGTACGTTCACTTCTATGCAAAATTACTTTACAAACACTATAATCTCTGGACAATTAAAGCAATGTCTTGAATATATTTTCTAGGAATATCTATTATGTCTTGTTCAAAATTTATGTTAAAGTTCTCATATTACATGTACATAGCGCAGATGATGCATTTTTACTTCATACAAATTTCCATATGTTAAAGTAAATACTTCTTTCATCGTTAAAGGTCTACAACCCGTCATTCGATCTACTTTTAAATTAACTTTCTTTATATGTTATCAAAAAAAATCTAAGCCACAAATAGAGAAATGACCTAAACTACTATCTCCTTAATAAAAACAACGACATATTCACTAAAGTCACAGAATATATATATATAGAAGTATCATTTTAAAAAGTATCTCTATTTTTAATAAGCCCTGCTCAAAAAAAGAAAGAAAAAAAAAGAGTTCTAATTGTTTAGCAATTACAGTTCGAGTTGGAAAATCTTTTCTCCACGCGGTGTAAATACATTAACAGTTTTCAAATAGTTCCGACTTTATATTGCGAACGTCTTGCATTTTATTTAATGACGAAAATTTCCCTTTTGGAATCAACAAAAAATAATTTGGATGGGTCCTACCTTTCGCCGTACACACTGTTCTCACCACCAAGCTCACAACACACATACAGATGTCCCTGCGTTTACTGGCTTCCTTCTTTCGTGAGAAGTGTCCTGGATTCGGAGTTCCTCTCTTCGATTCCCGCTGCGTCCTCCTCTCAAACTGGAAGGGGGGTCGCTCTTGGGCGTCTCCTGATCCATCAAGGTGGGGCTTCTGTTGGTCCATTTCTGAGAGGATGCACTCTCACTAAAAGCACTTTCAGACGTCACACTGCACCAACATCACTCTCGGTGTTAAAAGTGTAGTGTTACACGGATAAACAGTGTTTATTGTTTTTAAGCATTGTGTATAATACTTCAAAACTGATTAAATATGATTAAAATTAGTTCAAGAGCTTTCGGTGCGTATGTAGGTTATTCTAATTGTCTGTAATAGCTCGTGATTATGTTTATAAGTACGAAACTCTGTCACTCAAAAACAATGTTTGTAGGCGTTTCGCGATCTATATATATATATATTATTAGCAGCGTTACAAAGTTTATATATATATGTTTATATATATAAATATATTTTGAAGAAGATCAATGTGTAGGTTACTATGCTAAGGAAAGATTGTAATTTCGTACACTCGGCTTCGGTGAGTTTAGCCGCACATTGTTATTGTGAACTTAACTTTTGATTATGAATGTAGTGTGTGTGTAAGTTCCGGGTATGTTTTTGTGTTGCGGTGGTACGCTGTTTCCCGGTGAAGAATTATTTTACGACTGACTTGGAGTTTTTAATTTTTAACCTGCCGAACTTTTTGGATACGCCTCTAACGGTGTCTTCGATTTCGTCTCTGCTCTCTTATTCGTTAAGTTATTTTGGTGTCCTAAATTTTGATTCTCTTGGTCTCCGCCTAGTTACGGTGTTCTGGCGTCGTTTCTCTAACGTACGTGCTTCCTTCAAATTTCACATGTTATATCGAAAATTTTTATGAGAGTTGATTTGGCACCTAGTCGTCTCGTGCGTGGTTTTGGACCATTTCACAGTTCTATGTTAAAATTTTATCTTGGTTCTGAGTGGCGACATATGGTCTATGCTGTGATTTTGACAAATTCGCAGAGATTATATTTCTACTTGGATTCTATTCAACGTGTTAGGACTTTATTATTTTTCTCAATTTCACAAAAAGATGCTAAAAGCTGTTTTGTTCTTCTTTCTTGCGTTCACGCCGGGAACTCTGCTGTGTGTGGTCTACGTATGTGGCTTAGGCAGTGGTATTGAGAGACAATGGAAGGGTCTTTCAACTGTCCTCGCCGCACGGACAGGTATACAGAAAAAAATAAAACATGTTACTTCTCGGATAGTAAGGGAAAATAAAGAGAATGTTCTTTGGCTCTTTAAACAAACAAAAATGAAAATGAAAATTATATGCACTAATGTTCATAATTATACGCAAAATTGGGTTTAAAAGATTTATTTAAAAATTAAATAAAAATGGTAATGATGCAACTGTCACAGATATATTTAGGCTTTGCTTCTTAGTGCTGCCGTCGTGCTTGCAGACAAACACTCAAACAAGTTTCTTTCTTATTTACTAACATTAAGCTTTTTTTTTCATAAGTTGTTTTGATTTTAGTAAATAAGAAAGAGATTCATTTAATGAGTATTGGTCTGCAAGTGTGATGACAGCCTTAAGACTTGAACTCTGCAACACTCTTAATATTTTATTCTGATGTCTGATAACTCCTATATGACGTTAGTCATATAGACTATTTTCTATTGAGAAACTAATCCTACTAGTAGTCAAAGCCCAGATTTAAATATCAGGAGCATTTTATTTCAAGTTCCTCAAAGTCCGCCCACGTTTAATACATTAAACCCTGCAACATCTTTATTATTTTATTGTTATATCTGACAACTGATATATAGCATTAGTAGCTCTATTTTCTACTGAATTAGGCCTACTGCTAGTCAAAGTCTAGATTTTAATACCTCTTTATACCCATCATATACCCGCGAGCCCAATTAAGGCAAGTGAGCGTGAGCCCGGGTGAGCGCAATCCTATTGGAGAGAAGTGAACGCGAGCCCAGTTGGGAGAAGTGATCGCGAGTCCAGCTGAGACTGGTGAGCGCGAGCGCGAGTGAGTGCGAGCCCAGTCCAGAGAGATGAGCGCGAGCCCGAGTGAGTGCGAGCCCAGATAAGATTAGTGAGTGCGAGCGCGAGTGAGCGCGAGCCCAGCTGGGAGAAGTGATCGCGAGCGCTAGTGATCGCGAGTCCAGTTGAGACTGGTTAGCGCGAGCGCAAGTGAGTGCGAGCCCAGTCCAGAGAGATGAGCGCGAGCCCGAGTGAGTGCGAGCCCAGCTGAGACAGGTGAGCGCGAGCCCGAGCGAGCCCAGTGGAAAATGGCCACCTTTGCTTTGGACTGAAGTTGTGTTATCAATTGCCTTGATATAAGGTCTCGTGCTTTTCCTCTATGTCTTTCTTTTTGTTACTTTGGCTCTGAGTAGTAGACAGAGAAAAAAGTGATTTGACAATTTTCCGCGATGTTTGAGGAACCTGCTTGATAGTGTTTTCTGAGGCGCTTGATGGTCCAGGTTGAGGTTCAGTGTTTGCGAAACAGTCAAGTTCTTGTCCTGTAGATGTATTGGTTGGTGATGCGTGCACCACAGCAACATTAGGTAGTGTAGACAATCTTATTGCGTCATTATTACCAGCAGATGACCTTAAAGTGTCTTGAGAAACATCGGGAGAATAATTCTCTGCAACATAAGCGTAACCAGGAAATGCATGTACATCTACTGGTCAGGGTCCGATTGCTTTAAACGCACTTGAAGCAATTCCAACAGTAGCATTAGTATTCCATGCTTTCGTGATCATTTCAGCAAATTCTAATTTGGTAAATGCCCTGCTGTTATGAACTTAAACATTGTAGAATTTATGTCATCCAAGTTACTACAAGTTATGTCATTACGAAATGTCTACTTCAGTTAACATCTACAAAAGCTCCTCACGTCCAGTTCTCTTACTACTTTCAAAAACTATGTGTGCCCATATAAAACTGAATTCAAAAGCTCATATTTCACCGACTGCTAATGATATTTTAACGTTTTGTAGTTGGCAACTCTGTTTATAGAAAAGAAGTGAACAGAAGACTGGCGTTGTGTTCCAAGACAGAACTGACTATAAATCCAGTGACAAATTATATACAACACATGGATACCAAGTTTTAGCTTATTATCCATTGCCCTAATTTAACTATAGCTCCAAAAAGCTACTTTTTTTTTTTTTTTTAACGTACCTGTAAACTTTCTATTATTTCACAACAACTGCAGCGAACGAACTTGGGCTCCTCTCTGCAAATTCATGAAACTATAAACAATACTACCAACTTCATTTGTTTCCCTCTTGCGCAAGGTATATGTGCGCTGTATGCGTTTAAGCTTCGTCCTGCTCATATTTTCGGACTGCTCATATTAAACTGATTTCCTCTATATTATTATTTGTGTATATGCATTATTATCAACCATAAGGGAACATTTAATAGGATTTTAAAAACATCAGACAAACATAACTACAACGTGAAGAATAAAGACGATCTCTCTGTGATTATATCGAATTTCTCAAAATTTTCAAAATCTATTGACTGAAAAGAATTGAGACGGTAAAAATGATACCCGAAAATAAGAAATTCAGGGAAAAGTCTGAAATATTATGTATTGCTAATGGATACACTTTACACTAGAGAAGAATACATGATAACAAATGTAAAAAATGTAAGTTAAGTTTCTTCATATAATCGTAATGACAATTGAATCGAAATGTATAAAACTTTGTACTTTTTTTACACGGTATTGTAAGTTTATATAATGACTAGCCTTTGGCCAGCTAGGGCCTCGCATTTCATATGTACCAGCCTTTGCTTCTTAATACTCTGGTTAATTATTTGCAATTTTATTTTTACAGTAGCCTCTGTTTTGTCATTCACAAAGTATCGACTTATTGTATGATGATGATGTTGGATTTTCATTTTCAGAGGTTACTGTCTATTTGTTATTTCTAGCCTTTTTTCAGATCTAGCCTTTCAAAAGTATATTAACTTTTGGCAATTTTCTTGTGGGTTGATCCCGAAAGGCTACAATCATGCCAAATTTCATCATTCTAATCCTGCCGAAAGTACCCAAACATTTTGTAGTGTAGAAGATGTCCCATATAAATAACGTGGGAAAGATTTTTCAGTTTCCCATAGAACCAATCTAAAGTTGTAAATCTTTATTTTTAGTGATTTTGTTAAATAATACTATAGAAAACGTACAAACATGCCTAATTTCAAGTTTTTATTTCAATTCCAAGTACCTAAAACATGAGATTATAGGTCCAAAAAAGGCCCATTCAAATAACATGTGGAATTCCCCCCCCCCTCCTTTAGACCGCCTAATAAAATTAAAATATTCGCTGTTGTTAATTTTCCTGTGGGTTAGTCTTGATAAACTGCAATCGTGCCAGATTTCAACTTTTCATGTCAACCGGAAGTGCCCGTTATTTTATGTCAGTGAGTGAGTTCATGTAGTTTTATTAGTTAAGATTTTTCTGTTTTGTACAATTATTATATGTAATCTTTTAAGGTTTACCTTACTGTCATGTTCCATATCTTGCATTATTATGTAAATATAAGGTTGAAGGAACACAATATGTTGAATTGAATTGAATATCAGAAGCAATTGTCAAAGATGTTTTTGTTTTGTTCGTCAAACTATCTTTCCAAACATCATGTCTTTATGCTAGAATATCTAACGATTTATTTATTTATTTATTATTTGCAAATATGACATTATAATCGAACGTTATATCGGCAATATAATATATAGATTATTCAGAATTAGCGGATTGAACACGCTCGAACTCATTTGATTTTGTCAACAGATATCAACTTTGAACATTAGTCCTGAAAGATAGATCATGAAATATATCTCGGATAAGATAGTTTATATTATTTTCATAATTAACACATTCGCAGCAACCGGTTCCAATCGGCAAGAGACATTAAACATATTATTGTTTTATTCAATCTGGTGTATAAATCTGGCACTTGAAAGTATGGGTTTATATACTGTGTTGGCACATCAGATATCGCATTTGATGGGAGGTTTATTGAAAAAATAATGGTATTTTTTTAAGCCACAGTAACGTTAGCTTCATCCAAAGTGACAATGAACATATTCAAGAAGTAAATCATGTAATTCTCAGGAACTTCTTAGTCATACTCTCATGTTGAGTTACACAATTCAAAGGATTAAACCTTTTATTTTAATGATGTCTTTGTAGAGTACTTTGTCTATAACATACATAAGAATGTATATATATACATATATATGCACAGCCCGGGGAAACATAATGGTATGCCACATTTTCTAACTCTCGAGTAAACTGGGAAAGAAAGTTCAACATTCCCATACAATGCAATGTAATGTCATATATAAAACAGGTTTCCTGTGTAATCTGCTGGTACATTTTCGAAATTAAACTACCTACATACTGTTCTATGGTTTAGTCCCAATTCATTTCAGCTAATAACTCAATTTCACTGGAAGTGGTGCTTATCATTATGTTCGCCCGAGCCGATCATATATAGGATGGACAATGTTTTTTGTAAGGGGAAAGGAAGTAGCATATTTATGACCAAATAGTAGACTTAAGATTATTCATCTTTGCTTTTCAATCCAATGATATGTATGAGGAAACATTATTGATATTTATTTGAACTGAATGGGAATTGATTCTACTGATATCTTACAATCCATTTAAATACAATTTGTTTGTAAAAATGAATTTAAATTTTATATTGCTTAAATTGGTGTTAATTATAAATAATATGGTCACATAATTTAACTTACAGAAAAGAAGACACATTTAAATAATTTTGAAGGAGAAACTAGTAAAACCAAAGCTTTAAAATCATTAACAAAATGCTTTTTCATATAAATTAATGCCTTGAGAAGCAAAGATGGTTTACGTTTTCGCTCTTTTCATACAAGATATTAGGTTCGAATTCCAATAAGTGAAAGTTTGTTTGCAAGTGGTAAAAGTAACAACTACAGTGAAGTAAATAAATAAACTACTGAATGCTTGCTATTTAAATTTCAAGTTTTAACTTATCATTCTTTCTTCTAGACTTCTAATTGGTTCATTAAATATTAAGTATATTAGGAAAAGAAAGACAAAAAACATTATTTTCAATTTCATATTTGTTTTATTGCATAAATATCTTTTGAAGTTTTTTCGTTTTTTGTTTCAGCTTGCGAACGGCACAACATAGGAAATAAATTAAAAAAATACAGTTAGTTCATACTAACAGGTAGAATTCTTTATCAAATAAGAATATATTCTCTGATAGTAAAAAAGTAAACACATATTACTGACGAATACAGGCTCTTGGAATGTACAGGTCTTGTTCCATGTCTGTTGGTTTCTGGCTGAGGTTTACGTATTGTCCGCTCCTAACCCTGTCAGCCAAATTTCTTGCTGCAGCATTATCCTGAGCACAGTAAAACGGTATCTACAAGGAAAATATTAAACTTAGTATAGTTTGCATAAAATAAATAGATGAATGACTTAAAATAAATAATCCATATAACCACAAAAACTTTTATATTACTGGTGTATAATGTGCTTCTTCCACAGTTTTAATTTTCTTTAGTTACTGGTTGATTAGTTACATTCCAAAAGTTAAAAATTTTGTTCCAAGAAGTTTTATAATAAGCAATTAAAACAAGATTTAAAAATACTATGACCTAGAAGAGATACCGCGGCTCAGTAGTAGAGGGTTACCTCTTCTATAAAATTTTTGATTTCATGTTACTTGAATTTGAATTGGACAATACCGTGATGAGGGATTACGCTAGATGTTTTTCCTTTTCTTCCACTATCCCAATGCAGGAATTCTTGAATCAATATTCGCTCACATTTATCATCAATCTCCTTTAACCTACAGTTATAATTCTGGAATGTTAAACCTAGAGTTTTATTTAATCTAAACACTAATATATTCATTTTAGCACACGTGATCCTGGGTTCAGTTTTCAGTCGGAGGTGTTTTTTCGTTTTCTATCCATCTAACCATGTGAGACAGTGATCCACTGAAATAAAGTAGGTGAGAAAGCTAGGAATAATGGCATTGAATGTCTATGAATGACCACGTGTAATACAGAGCGATGCCATCAGGCCAGACAGAATCCCTCATAGGTTGTAGCTAAATTTTTCTTTAAATAAACAAACCAAATTATATCGTCTGTCTTTGTGACGCTGTGATCTTTGGGACTGTATTTAAGATAATAAACATTCTACTGTAACTTATTTATAACAACTTCTCCAAAATAAAACGTTTGTAGCTACTATCTTGTTCATTTGATATTTACCCCAGCTTTTAACTTTGCTAAGTTATTATGGTTGGAATATACGCACGCTTATCATAATGTGAAGATTGCTGGTCTACAAACATAGCTCTTCCCTTACAGTGTCATGATTATCAAACATTCGACTACAAATAGATTAAGTTACGTACTGTAAATTGAAAGTCCATCATAGGACATTTGAATCTTATAGAATGAAAAATTTAGTTGAACATCCTTTAGTTATCCTGTTTAGGACAAAGGGGATTAAATATGATAATAAAATGGTACACAATGAGGGTATCCTAAGGAAATCGAGACGCACGCTATTCATTTGCTATAAAGTCAACGTAGCACGAAGCTTCAATATTTGTTCCTCTCTTGCAAAAGAAGCAATGAAAACAGAGAGATATGAACAAGATATAAGAAGTGCATGTTTAAATAATTATTGATTTAAGTACATTGTTTTATTTTACGACAGCTCTTGATTTATAATAATATAAATTTAGCTTTACTCGTAGGAGTTATCCGCAATATGTCGATGTAGACAAATATATATTTGAAATCAAAATATGAAAAGGAAGAGAAAGAGCCAAGCAAATAAATAAATCAATGTAGAAACAAACTAACCTTCCTTGCTACTTCATTGCTTGATTGACATCCTGGTTTACATGTTGGAATCCGTTCCTTTGTGAAGCAGAGTTTATTGTCTAAAGAAATCACCTTCTGCTGCCGGCTAATACAACCTGTTGGTTGTGGTCGACGACGAGGGAAAGTTTTGCTTCTTTGTTGTTGGTGGTGGTCATTATCATTGATGACATTGGTGTAGACAACCTCTTTCGTGACACATCTGCCTGAATGTGTCTGTGAGCTCTTTGAGCAAGTTCCATCTGGGATGACGTAAGATTTCACAAACTCTTGTGGGCTTCTCAAGATGCATTGTTCAGGATTGGTAAAATCGGTCTCTTCTTCGCTGTCGAATGTACCACAGAGACCTACGACACTGTCTCTGTAATCGTTGCTAGCCTGAAATCAAATTAATTTATTTTAAAAGATAGTTACAATAAATCAATTTCAAATATGAAATTAATTCAAGTTTATCAAATGAGAAATGAAAATTATTTGTATATGGTTTATGACAACAGATTGCAAGTAAGGACTAGAGTAAAGATTGCAGATAAATAATAGAAAATCTCAAAAACAGCAAGATCTCTGAGATCTACGATTTTTTAAAAAATAAATTTCTTTTACCCATAATTTAATTAAAAGTTTTGTTCTTACCCTGAGTTCCATGCGTTTCCCATCAGTGATGATCTCCAAACCATATTCGGGTGCCCTAACAACAACTTCTTTATATATTGTTTCGAAAGCTTCAATTAATTTTTCTGTGTTGCTTCTAGATTTTTCAACAGAAATTTGTTGAGAGGATACAGGCACCTGCTTATTATTCGCATAAACGCTTACAGATGATGAACTCTGTTGTTGTCCATCTGATTGCGGCTTTAATTCAACAACATCCTCGCCCAAATACATCTTAATCACCTGAAAATAAATATATAACACTTTTAATTTTGTTCCATTGTTAATACTTATATATTTAACTACAAATAATAATAATAATAATAATAATAATAATAATAATAATAATAATAATAATAATAATAATAATAATAATAATAATAATAAATAAATAAATAAATAAATATAAAATAAATGTGGCTACATCTTAAGTGTGGTGTACTGAACGAGCTACTCTTCAGACAGTACTACAACTCACAATGATCTACATAATATTCTTCTCAGACTGTCATAAACAGCACAACAGAGTTAACATACATGCCTAAAAAGAAATTTAAAAAGTAGAATAATACTCAATGAACACTTAAACTAGTTGCAAAATTATATAAACTATCAATATGAAGCTGAATTAACCTTCATGTTTTCTTATTGTAATTTGCTGTATACCATATGGGTTACTGCACTATTGTATTATCAAAATTTGAATATGTTTTTATACGTTTTGCTTTTACTGTGCTTTATACAGCATTGCGAGATATTTTATTACTGTTTTTCTCTTTTAACAAGAGTAAGTTCATATTTTGCATGATATGCCCTATATCATTTGTTTAAATTTTTACTATAAAATAGTGATAATAAACAGAATTTAAATCAAAATATATTCTAAAATACACACATATTGCATATATATAATGTATATGTATGTACAAGAGAAAATTTGCAACATTAATTTTGGATTTATTATTTGGATGTAGGCAAAACAATCTAGACAGATTACTTAGATCATATAGTGATGCTGATAAATTGAAAATGAAATTAGATTTTTATTCGAATAACACTAATCCGTTTCACTTTTCTTGACATTTTTTAATCGCATTTTAAGTATCCTGATCCTACTCAAGAATTTATCATATTTTTTAATTTTATTTTTGAACATCTATTCTGAGGTTTGTATTACACGAAGGTTTACCTTTGATCCGGATGGAAGATTTTTGGCAATAACAGCAATGTAATCACTGTCGTCCTCGTCATTCTCTTGTGGTTGAGATACCATCAAAGCATACCAGCAGTTGTCCATTTTGGCAGAGTATGTCTTATTATCGTAAGTGTTTACAGTTTGTCCATCCACAGTACATTGTGCTAGAGAGTAAAATGTTACTAAATTACTAAATGTATATAATTACAAGCACATATTCATTCTTCCACCTAAAAGATTCTTTATATACGTATGTACTTAATAGTAAATATTGATATTATGATTTTACTTATCGTCCTTTAAGAGTGTCAAACATCAAGAAATAATTACTTTTAGCAACACAAACTAAGTACAATCATTAATACCTTCACTATACATAGTCTTCTAAATATTGGTATTCATCACTCCAGTTTCAAGGGGTCCCCTGCAAACGAATGGATAACACGTGTGATTTCTATGTGCATAGTCTTGGGTCCGATTCCCGGTAAGGACACTAAGCAGTAGATTCTATATCATATAGCCCCAGCTTGAGAAGGGACTTTAAACTTCAATCAGCGAATGAATAAAAACACGATATTTTATTTTCCAGATATGAATTCAACAAAATTAAAATTAAAATTAATTACATGTTTTTAATTGTTTTTACTAAAGTGAATTGGTTACTATATAATAACTAACATAAATAGTTTTAAGACACTTAAATATTTAATATAATTTATTTATAGTTTTTGTACTAACATCCCATGATCTCTTGACGCAAAAACCAAAGAGATACTTACGGACATATTGTTCAGGAAGAGCTTTGCTCAAAAGCCGTTCCCACACATTGTACGCTGGATTAGGCACTAAAACAGAACTGGCCAGTGGAGAAAGAGGGATCTCGTTGAATTGAGCCTCAACCTGAGGAGCCTCCAAAGCTACACTTACATTCTTTAGGTTTGGAGAGAACTTCACCACACCTTTGATTTGACCAGATGGATTGTTTACATCGATAACATTTTCATCGAGATAAGGATATCCCAGGTACTTAAGAAGAGAGTATACTTTATAGGCGGCCTGTTTGACTTCATTTGAGACCTACATAAAAGAGAATTCGCAAGGAAACATATAATGTAAAGTAGTTTATCTAAATAGCAACTTCAAAACAATCAAAGAAAACGCAAATTATAGTAAGTGTGACTCAAGATTTTTTTTCACAAAACTTTTGCAATCCTAAAGAGATTAAATTATGACCTATTATCTTAATAATTTTGAAATAAAAAGCGAAATTAAAAATGACTCAAACAAAATTAAGTAAAGCCAAAATGTTCATGTTAAGGTATTGCTATGTGAATAAGAGCTCATGCATATAGTGGAACAAAACTACGAAAAAAAAGAAAAAAAAAACTAGTATTATCTTCCCAACAGTTTGTATCACAATGGCTCTTCTTAGAAAGAAGCTAAATATACAAAAATTCTCGCAGAGTAAATAGAAATGTTAGCTTTGTGTTTCCTTTTCCAATGTTCAGTACCGAACATAGAGCATATTGTGAACAAGTAACATGAGGTAACATTTCATTTTAAAATAGAAACTTACGACAAACAGAAAACTACGAGAGTTGTGATGAAGATACTGCTATTGCACATTCAGACTAGAATTCAAACTTACACCTGAGTATTTGATGTTGAAAGTGGAGTAGTCCAAATAACTTGCTCTAGTGGTGGCATTCTGGCAAGCTGATAGCAATTCGTTGCCCTCCTGTATCTCCTTCAAGCATTGTTTGCTGCGTGGTGATTCTCGAACATATTGCTTTCTTTCGTACGAACGACGGAGTTGTGCCTATCAACATCATTTAAAAACATATATCTGATTACGCTACTACTCCTTTAACACATTAACTAAGTAATAATTACAATAAATAAATAAATAAATAAATAAAATTACAGATACAAATTCCAGAAAAGATTAACAAAATACTGTGTTAACTCTTTCGAAGTTTTGAAGTTGTTCAACTTTTCCTTTTCACTTATTGCACTACAAATTATAAATTTGACAACGAGAAAACAAAATTAATCTAGTGCATTACAATTAAAAATTATTTCGTCAATAAGCTTAATTGACTTTCAGAAGCTATACTTTGATTGTTACAGTTTTAATATTTACATTTTGAAACTGAAACAAGAAAATCAATATTCAAAATACACATTATGTTTTTTGTAATGATAATAATTAAAAGTTTTATTGTATCCTTTACAAGTATGATAACATTTATTTCTATGATCACGAATTATTTTGAAATTGATTTAAAATCAGTAGCATGAGTTTGTAACTTACATTGACTTCAATACGAGCTTCTGAAGAACATGATTTTCCGTACTTTATAATTGCTTGTACTGTTGAGTCAGGATTGATATTCATCGCTTTGGTGAAATCTAAGATTGAAATCTGAGGCTCTTTGGCTTGAGCGGACACACAAACCTATTGAAAGATATAGTTATGTTGAATGACTGATTCATTTTGCATACATAGAAACAAATTATCAACAAATAATGAAATATTAGAGAAAAAGTAAGTATATAAATAAATATTAACACATAATATGAGTGTTTTGGTCTAGCTAATAGACGGGTATTTGTAGTAAAATATAAATTATGTTCTGATTTAAAGCTGTTCACAAAACCATTTAAGTTGTTGCATTAATGTCATTTTTGTGTTTTGTATGTGAATACACTTTTCTCTGTTACCAAATAGTCATGATCTCTGTTACTAAATAGTTTCAGACTTTTAGAACTTGTTTGTATGTAATAGGACAGTGTAGTCAACATACTAATAACAAATGATAGTTGACCAAAACTCTTTATGTGCTATCAACATTCCTGAGGTTTTGTCACAAAGAAATTTCATAATTCTGAAACTCTTTGTTCTGTCAACATTCCTGAGGTTCTGTCAGGAGACATTTCATAATTCTGAGCACATTAAGGGCCTACTATGTATAGATAAATGTTCTAGTACAACATTGGCAGCTTGTAGTCAGTTTATTGTTGTTATCCAATATCCACAGGTGACAGTTGTCATATACATGATGATGTGTTAATATCACAATGAATCTATTTCGCCCATTAAGATTTTGTCGCGCAAAGCAAAATCACCTCAAACCTAGCATGGGGATATATACTAAGAGTTTGTCATACACCACGTATCGTGGGCTGATAGTGCTAATCTCAACACTTGGATTATGCTCTATGGTCCAAATTGAAGACCAAATTCTGTTGTAATCAATAACCTAACATTGTTTCTATGACATGTATTAGAAAACGAGCAGTGGAAGAGTTTTGCTGATACTGCGCACTCCATTGATGACTGGTCACAGCACTTTCAAGCCCTGGGAGTGTGCGAGGTGGACATATTGGTGTATACTGAACCTAGTAAATATACAATATTTCGTATACTGTCTCCCTTTCTGTTTTTGGGACGTACTAATAAACATTTGTGGGGGCGCGATGGTTCAGCAGTAGAGCGCTTACCACTGGTGCGTGATGTCCTTCGTTCGATCCCCGGCCAAGTAAGTTTGTAGTGAACAACATCATGTCCTTTGGCTTCTCGCGGTATTCTCGTTTCCTTCCACATTCTGATTCCGCCGATTCTTCCATCATCATTCATTTTCCTGAATCATCCATCTCCCTTTGCCTAAACGGTATAATTATGGAACATTAAGCTGAAATATTTTTGTCATAGCATTTGTCTGTACCAGATATATTAAGTTGAGCTTCTTGTTAAATGTTTTTAATTTAATTTAATTTTATTTTATTTTGTTTGATGTTGCTTAGAGAAATTAAAATAATAAGCTGCAAAAAGCTAGAAATACCTGGAAAGGTTCATCATTGGAAGAGCTGGGAGTTCTTGCCAAGAAAACCAGAACTTGACTCTTCTCATCCACATCGCTAGATGCATAAGCAACTGTTGCTACATAAGACAAGTCGGGTTGATTCTGACCTTTGTTGAAAGTTATAGCAGCATCAAAAGCACCACCTGAAGGACCTATTTATTAAGATTGTATACATGTTAGAAAATATTTCCACGCAAATACAAAATCTAAAGTATAAAAAATATATAAATTAAAATACTAAACTAATTTACCTACAACGTTTAATTTAATGTAAATATACGTTTATCTTTTTAATTAGTATTTCGTTTAATGACTAACTATTTTGCATTAAAAATAACGTTTCAATAATAAAACAAATGTAAATATAAGAACAACTAATATTAAAATGACAAATAATCAGTACTAATTTATAGGTTACCGTTTCTATAGCACAAATCTCAATGATCTAGTTGCACAAGTATGTGAAAACAGATGACTTAGTATGCTTCTTTATAAAATTTCTCTATGTTTTTTTTTATCTAGTTTATTATGAATGTAATATAAAAAATATGAATGTAAATTATTTTAGAAACTATTGTAGGTTTTGGGATGTTGTTATTTAACCAACATACTTTGAATGGAACTTTGCACTCGTTCAAGGAATTCTTTCCTCCTCTGGTTGCTCATTGGAGATGGAGAGGATGGGTTTGGTGATGGCAATCCAGATATTTGTGGCTCTTGTGTTGGCCTCTGTTGTTGAGCCTGTTGGCCTGATTGATCCTGTTGTTGTTGTTGTTGTTGCTGCTGCTGCTGCTGCTGTTGTTGTTGTTGTTGTTGTTGTTGTCCTTCAGTACCTTGGTTCCTGATCTCGCTTGCTTCTACAATAAAGAAACAATATATTTGAGATCACAATCATCTCTGATATACTACTAATAACAACTTAATACTTTCCTTTAGAGTAAACATTGAAATACTGTGTAACTAAGTAACTTGTGTAACATGTAATCAATGTTGGCATTTAAAAACTGTATTTTGTACTTTCTCAATGAAAACTTAAAATTCAAACTTTCATTTTAAAAAAAAGTGTTGAATTCGCTCAGTGAAAGCAATTATAATTGAATAGAACATTTCAGAAATAATAGACAAATAATTTGTTCCAAAAAATACTGTAATCTTCATTTAGCACTTATACAATTTCAAGATTTATTGATAGGTATTAGTGATTATTTAAACCAAAAATGCTTTATCTTACAAGTAGTTTTAACACACAATAAGAAGAGTTCTTTTCAATGAAACATTTCGTTTGAAATTTTTGAGTTGCAGTATTATCAACATACTGCTGATATATTTGAGAAAATTGTTAAATTGTTGAATATTAAATAAAATAAAATAAAATAAAATAAAATAAAATAATAAAAAAGTGTGCTTGTCAGCTTCAACTATTGTGCTACAATCAGATTAAATATGTCCCATTAAACATGTCATAAAACATTTTAATTAATTAATTTATTTATTTATTTTAAAAATTAGTTTGTAAGAATTTAACTGATCAGCACAAAAGTAAGTTTGTCAAGTTTATATCCAGCAGGGAATCTTTGGTCTTCTTAATATTGGAACGTAAATCAGTGCCACTTTCTGGGTTAAGGGAGTCACTCTTTTATTTTGGTTTTCTTCCTCTTTTTGTAAAATTTGAAAGAATAAGCAAAATAAATAAATAAATAAATAAATCACTTACCGCATTTACCAGATATAGTGACTGAGTTAGTACTAGACCTCTGGCCGTCGAAATACACATCAACGTCGTAGTTCCTTACGACATTGTCAGCCCAGATGAACTTGACGAAAGAAATAGGATCATGCAATTGTAGTTTCTTCCAGATGGAATATCGGTTCACTTTGTTAGCATTACAACTTACTCTGAAGACGAGTCCAGTTGTCCTTTCTCCGTAGACCTTTTCAATCTATAATGGAAGATCACTCGATATATAAAACCTGCTGAACATTATGTTACAATTTAAAATTAACTTTTTCAAAATTCTTTCTAACAAAACGTGTTTAAAAATGTAGAATGTAGTAACAGTTGGAGGAAAAGAAATAATTTGAAATATTCAACAATAGTTTTGCATCTGATTTGAAATAATGTAATTTAGTTTCGGAACTGCTCTTACTGCCTTTAACAATTCATTTTCAATTTTGATGATTCTTGAGATTGCAACAATATAATTGGAAGTTCTCTTTGCATCCTAAACAAATTACAGCTTTGCATGAATATGCTGATCAATTACAAATTTTCATTTTATCTAAAACATTTTTCACTTTTATAATTCAAATACATTCATTTCCATTAATTTCTGCTTAACATATAACTTTCAATCTATTAATATTCTTGAAGTAAGATATTAGTCACTATTTTCTAGGTATCAGTTAGTTGGTTGGAGTTTAGTGCCCCTTTTCAGCACCAAGGATATATGAGACATGAATCTACGGTTTAAAGTGAAACACGAACCACCGCAAATCGAATCCGTACCTCGTACACAAACATTGCACGCGTTTTCTATTTACTAGTTGAGAGAGCTCTATCATTTAAGGTTTGTTTCTTTCTACAATTATGCATTGTTTTGTCAAAGATAAGCCGATTTCAGTGTAACTTTCTGTCATTTAAAGGGAATGATATACTTGATCACAAGAAACAAGATAAGGGCCTACTGTAATAAAGCAATTAGTCAAAAAGTATTAACAGTATCAGGCGATATACATATTTTTAAAGGTATTATAGGTTCACACTTGTGTACATATGCAAAGTGCAAGTAATAGACTTAGTCACGTTTTTTAACATCCATTCTGTTTTCAAATATATACCTACAGCGAGAATTAACTTATTCAAACGCAGTGACAATTACTTACTTGTTGAGGGCTCTGGACGTAGATTGGAATAGTATTTTTGTCTTCGCTGACGGGCATCATGTTGAAGATATTATGCTGACTTGTGTATGGAAGGGCATGAGCATGATAAACAAGGACTTCCTGGTTAGGTTGTAATGGTTGCACAGTAAGATGGAACTCAGAATTGCTGAGTTTTGCCTTCAGTTGGGCCTTCAATGGAATGTTGAAGTGATGTACCCTATCTAGTCCTGCAACATAGCGCTGGTTGTTGAATGGAGCAAAGAAGCTGACCTTGGACAACAACTGAGAAGAATACCTGAAATATTGAAATACTTCACTAGCATACAATTTTCTTCTAATATTGCATGACATAGTTGTATCAATAGTATCTAAACAACTTTGTATATATATTCTTATACAAAATACAACGAAAGGCTGATTCTCAACTTTTACTTACACAAACTGAATGTTCTTGCTGATGGAGATTTCGTCAGGTACATTGATATTAGATGAACCACGAGCAAGACTAGGTTGAACAGTACCACGAATATCACCAGTAACACTCAGGACAGTTGGAGCCTTTACTGTGTAGACAACAGGGAAGCCCATACACGATGGATGTGCAATCGTAATAGAGAGCTGGTTGTAAAACTTTGTATATTGGACTTTGTGACCAGATTTCAGAGCATCTTCAAGAGCCTTTGCATCTAAAATAAAATTCGAAGATATAATTATTTTATTTGATATATGAAGAATGTTCATGATTCTGATATGTTAAATTTACATGTCAAATCATTTCTGAGACACTGATTTACTGAGTTTGGCGTATTGTAAGTTGGAAAAGACGTAGTTTTATCTCGTTATGCTAAAAACTAACATTAACCATTAACATTTTACTAAAATACTAAATCAAGGTAATAGCTTAATAAAAATGAAAATAATAATAACAAGAATGGTTATAAGGCTTAATAAAGCAATACAACATTACTCTCAACCTCTCTTTAAAGCTATAATTAAGAAGATCGCCGTCTCACTTTTATTTATTTTTTTCCTAAAATGCTATACATATAGTTGTGGGAAAAAAAATATCCCAAACAAAAACATTATTTTTGTCTCTGAAAGTTATCATACTTATTGACTAGCTTAGAGACCAGTTTAAAATGTACAGTTTTGTTAGAAACGCCCCCCTTTCAACTCTCTTTTAAAATCTATGTATTCTTATCCATTGTAGAATTGAATCAAACACATATTTGGAAAATAGAGATTTTTTTTTTTTTCAAATTAAATTATTAAAGTTTCCTATTCATGGTTGCTAGAATATTAACTTTCAAGAAAAGTGGTCATTTTTCAAACAAGATTCTACATTATTTTAGCTATATTATAAATAATTCATATGGAAAAAAATATATGTAACATACACTGAGGAATATTCTGTATTGTACGGTTATCGAAAGCAAAGAATCTGTTGGCTCCAAACATTTTAACACCAATGCTGCCCTCCACTTCTTCAGAAACAGAAGGAGCGATGTTCAATAAATCAATGATCTTTGATGCACTCCATTGGTCCTTGCCACCACGTGTTTGAGAAGATTGTTGTTGTTGTGAGTCAGATGTCTCAAATTGATCACTCAAAAGATTCAACAACTCGTCAACGCTGGATGTCATGTAGTAAGCCTGTCGAAAATAAGCGATATATTAGTCTGCACATATTTGTGTAATTTAATTTTGGTTTAAAGTAGTGTAAAGATCATCGTTTGGAAACAATTTGACTTGTCATTTTTTTTTTAAATTTTTCTTTCTTCTTTGTTACATCGTGAAAGAAACAATGAAATAATTAGGACACAAAATATTATTTTGTCCTATTTTAAGCTGTATTCTTTTATGACGTGAGTGCAAATGAAAATTGATACTTTAGCTCTCTTTAGTTTCTCGTAAGAACAAAAATTAGAAAATTATGTGTAATGTATTAGTTATATTAAACTTCAACTTTCTAAAATTAAATTTGGAAATAGTAAAATTTAGTACTGATTTTTTCCATAGCAATTAAGTATTCATTTACATTATAAGTTTGAATAACATTTTATTGTAGACTATGTCGATGTACAAATATTATTTTAAGTTTAGTGATATAATAATTATTTCACTCACGTTGATGTTTCTTTGCCTGTATCCTCCTAAGTTCTCAGTCAAGTGGTAGAATAGAGCCGATGGAATTATGCTGTCTGAACTACCGATCCAAGCAAGCTTTTGTTGATAAGCTATGTTCATCTCGTTTACAATATAGTTTCTGAGGTAGATTCGAGATAGGTACAAACCAAGGTCGTCTTCGCTGTCCAAAAGATGAGTAGCAGCCTGTGCATTCTGTTGCCTATGATTTGAAAATTTCATATTATTACTACATAATTCTTTATTATTTCAATGATATACAGTATATTTAATTTGTTAACTATTGTCAAAACATTAATTCAAATACATAGTTTTAATATCAAAACTCACCAATGTTATTGGAAATCTGAAAATATTGTTTAAGTTTAAATATATTTCCCAAGTAATTGAATATTTAATCCTCCCTGACAACTGAAAATTCTTGCTGTCATTACAGTAGTCAACTTTGAATTCCCCAACCTCAGGGTGATTTCGGGCTGTGTGAAGGAGGCCATCATAAAAGTTAAAATAAATAAATAAATAAATAAATAAATAAATAAATAAATAAATAAATAAATAAATAAGTGAATAAATAAATAAATAAATTTTACTAATGCTTTGTACTAAAAACTAACAAATTAAAGAAAAGTCATTTCCGTTATTTGCTGTATTTCCAGCTTATTTGGGTTGCCGTCTAGAAGACACACAAAATGAGGATAATAAAATAACAGAAGATAATAAAATCCTGGCTATCGTCAATAAAAATAACTAGCCTTGTCGTCCAGTTGATAATCTTACAACAAAATTATACGCGCAACCATGTGTTTAACTAATTAATATGTAATAAATTATTATTATTAGACTAATGTGATCTTAATTATTGGTGAGAGGAGCTTTAGTATAAAGTTAAGCCAAGCAAAAGGTTTAAAGCTAACTATTTCTGAGTAAATTGCAAAACAAACATTCGCATTCAAATTGTGTAAAGAACGTACCTACACAACTTCTTTAGTTGTAGAGGAAATGTTGTACATAATAGAAATAAATAGAACGTAATTCTTAATTTCTTGAAGTAACAATAGTATATATACACAGGGTGTTTCAAAACAACACCGACAACGTTTGGGAGGTGATTCCTGACATCAAGATAAGACAAAAAGTACAAACCAACCTGGATCACAAATGCTTCATTTCAGAGTTATAGGCTGCCGAAAATATGAGAAAATGAACTTTAAAAGTCCATAGCTCTAAAACTATAGCATCTACCTTAATTCGGTCAAGACTTCACTTAGGAACTAGTATGTGCCGCATCCAAATATCCAAGTTTCAGAATCCTGCGGCACTTCCGCAATCATTTTTTATAGAGGTAGTTGGTGAGTAGTTCAAAGTATATGTCCATAGCCAAAACTCTATAAAAATTGTTGCGCCAGTATGTTATTATTATTATTATTATTATTATTATTATTATTATTATTATTATTATTTTACTCACTGATCTTGAGTAATATACTTTAAATATGTATAAGTGACTATTTCGTTATTTTATAACAAACTTATTTATTTTGTATTCAGTGTTTCTCACTCAATCTTTCAGTTTACTAAGTTAATTCCCATTAATTCTACCTTTATGTTTATAACTTTTTTGAAAAAGCTGTAATATTGTTGATACTTACAGTTCTGGATTTTCTAGTGGGTCTAGCGAAGCAGCGGATTTGATGCCTGATATTACTGCTGCTTTAACGTGCTGGTTTTGTTCATATCGTGTTGACGCTGCCATACGCTGCAACATACTTGCGGGTGGATTTGATCTCATAAGAAGGAATATAGCAGCACAACGCACTTCATGAGCTTCTCCCAAGTTCTGGTAAACATTATAGAGTACTCTCCTGGCCACTTCTGGATAAGTAGTCGTCAACCAATACAATGAAGACACAATTTGGAGCCGTTCGAATGTAGTTAGATTTTGTTCGCCTTCTAAGTATGGCTCAATAACACTAAGGGACTTAGGATGGCCCAGTCTTCCAATTGCTGTTAGGATTTCTAAAATCCTGGCATTGTCACCGTTTGAAACAGCCTTCTGGAGTTCTTGTTGCATGTAAGGAATGGCCTGCTGAGTTACGAAAGCTTCATTTGGGGCAATGTGACCAAAGCTGTGGACTGGATATCTCTTGTGAGCTGATTCCTGATCAACAACTGATTTGCGTAACAAATCTGCTAAAGTATTCAGAGCTGCTACATGTAGAATTGGCTGTTGAGCAGAACCAGTCTTCTTCACTATGTTCTAAAGAAAGAAAAGAGAGTTGGAAATAAATACAGTGATTTAGCGTTTGTGAGGGAGATACACGAGATAGATAAACCTGTAGTTGATAATGCTTTGGGAAAGAGACTTTTCTTAGAACGAAATTCACCGAAACGCATTAGCTGTAAGAAACTATCACCATTGAATATAATGACAGCTTTTTTATTGTACATTTTTGAACTACTTAGGGATCGCTTGGATATTACAGCGTGTTTCAAAATGTTTGAAGAATAAGAAATCATTCCATACGCATTAAAACTTAATCGATAATTAAGATTACTCGACCACAACTTCAAGTTTTGTTTTGCACGGTCGTAGTAGTTTGAAATTCTTCCGCCAGGTGGCAGAGTGACGAGTTGAAATATTGCTACTTCTGGGCCAGATAAAGCATTTTGCGTCAATAATTTCTCGTTAGTCAGAGTGTTGTGAGTGTTCAACGTAAGTTTCGTACAACATTTCGTTAAAAATAATCAAACTCCACTCGCAAGTGGTATCAGCAAGTCATGACATCAAAACATTGTCTTGTTAGCCTTTCACGTTTGAGCAGATGTTGAGAGAGTTCGAGCTTGTTTTCAAACATCTACCAAAAGTTTACAGAGAGAGGTATTTGAGAACTTCAAATGTCTCAACTGTATGGCACGCAGTGCATAAGCGTTTACAGATGTATCCCTATCAAATGCAGTTGTTACAACATTCAATATCTAATGATCACACGTTCCGCAAAGAATTTTGTAAGTCATTCCAAGAGTTGTGCAATGACAATGGCTCTTTGAACAAACTATGTTTCAGTAAACTATGTTCAATGTGATGGGAAGAGTGAAAATATTCGTATTTGGGGGACTGAAAAGCCTCACAAAATTGTTGAAGTTGTGCGTCATTCACCGAAAATGAATATGTTTTGAGTCATTTCCTCTCCCAAAGTGTATGGTCGCACTTCTTTTCCGATGAAACAGTTCTATGAGATGTATGTCAGAGTTTGAACATCACAGTGCAACTTTTGTATGCTATATAATATCTAGGACACGTCAAATACATTATGTACAAATTACCTCTTCCCAAGACGTCAGCTGCAAGAGTGCATTACTACTGCAGTACAAACGAATCATGTTGAAACGGGTCTGGGAGGAATAAAAGTAACGAATTGGTGTATGGAGAATAAAAGAAGGACTACTGTTGAGCATTTGTTAAGTACTGTATTACAATTCTTATCACTAAAACTTTGAGTACTTATGTGTAAACTTTTAAGTAATTTGCACAATTAATTAAAAAAATACATGTATAAGTAATTGTAATTGATTAAATTATTTTGAAATGTCCTATATTAGAAGACATGGCGGTACTCGTAACTATCTTATGTGTAGAAAAGGTAAGTTATTTACTGCGAATCTTCGAACATCTAACTATGGAAAGCCATATATCTACATAAATGTAGAACTATATTATAAACTAACTGGCTATATAAAAAAATAATCATTCAAAGAATTCTTTTGTCAGCGCTAATAACATTTTCTGTACAGCAAATGAATACCTAAGCAGTTCTTTGTGTAATTTCGAAAAAATATTAAATTACTTCTTCTACATATTAGTTACTATATGTAATAATTGAAATTGAGAGTAAAAAGGTTCATGTATATAACTGTTATTGTAAAAGTGATTTTATATTTTCTTTTATGAGTTGTTAAAATATAAGGATTGTATTTGTTCCAGGTATTGTGTGATTTAAGCTTTGATCAGCTCTATACCGTTTTGTACAGACATACATATAAAATGGTCTACATAAATCAAACCAAACTAAATCGAAAGGTGGTAGAATTATATAAAGCAGGATTTCGGAATTGTCAATAACAATCCCAACTGTATTGGTTTGGAGCAATATAGGATCCAATAGTGGACTTTGTTTCCACGTGATGAATGTTAATATGTACTTCGTTTACAAGTAAAATTCTTGATATAAATAATCGTGCGCTAAATCAAATCAATTTTATGAATTTCTAACCTAATAATTTAGTCAGAAAGAAGATTAATCTAAAGCAGAGACCACGAAGTTTGTGATTAGCCTCAGACTGAACCAATCATTTTAAACTTCATTAATGATTCACCTAATTATTATTCAAATCCTAAAATTCTTAGTATTTGTGCTCGAACATGACCCAAATTGGGAGCTTAACTTATATAAAATACAATTGAATGAAAACTTACAAAGAGTTTCTGGAAATATTGCTCAGTTGGCTGCCTTGCACTTTCAGACAGAGTGGCTAAAACTTCTGCTGCTTCTTCTCCCGAGATCTTCTTGCTGTTGATCCAATCTTCAATGATGGATAAAGCTGGTCCAGTTCCTGCTGCTGCCACTGCATCACGCACTGCTTTCCTGAAAAATAAATTTAATATCTCTTTGCTTCAAAATGAAAATTTGTATTTTTTTCTTTTCTTTCTTTTAAATATTCAATTCAATTGTAAACTTTATCAAGTTTTCCGTATATCCGAATGATTAGTTAACTCATTCACGTTCGATGAGCGAGACCTTGAATTTTATTTATGTTGAAGGATCCATTTTTACTAACATACAGAGCGTAAATGTAGACACGAAACTAATTTAAACAGTACATTAGAAATATAGGGAATACAAAAATGTGTAACTTATTCTTTGTTTCGTATCGTATTTTTTGCTGCATTAAAGTAAAATGCTAATAACAATTAAAAACAGACTAATTATATGATAGATAAAAATTTCAAATTTTCTTCAACAAGTTCTAATTACAACATTTGAGGAATTTGTTAGTAATAATTCACACGTTTAGCCGAGGAAATGGTAATAACGTGAAAATGTTATTATAATTGTGAAACATATTATTACAATATGTGAATTTAAAAAAAAAAAAATCTTACCATGCCAGTTTCTTCTGAACGGAACTGGAAGGAGGTGCATATAAGTCTCGTGTAAGTTCTTGAAGCTGAGAAGTGCTCATGGTTCGTATAAGTCTTGTAAGGATGTCAAATTTTTCCAGAGGATTTTTCCTTGGAATGGAATTTGGATTTTCGAGTTCATGTGCAATTGATTCAGCTAACTTTTTACTATCAGCAACAGCGTTGATCTGATCGGAGGTTTGAACAGACTTTCCACGATATCCTACAAAGTATGGTTTCAGTGGGCTCTGTGGTGGTTTATCCATGGACGGTGCAGACTGAACGTCTTCATTTGAATAACTTTCGTGGGATTGTTCATCACTCTCACTTGAAGACTCACTACTGCTCGCACTGTTTGCTGAATTATCTTGTGTGCTGCGCTTTAGAGATGCCCTAATTCTTTGTTTTTCCTCGAGACTGATCGAATCATCTTTTTCTTGTATATATCTTCGCGTTTGTCTTTTAGAACTTCGAGGATCATTTTGAACTGATTCGTCGCTATTACTGGAACTTTCTCTGTTATCTTCATAGTTTTGTTGATTGTCATCTTTCTGTTGTTGCTCCTCCACTGATGTCTGGTCTCCATAATATGATGATCTCTTCTTATTCTTTACTCCAGGATTCGTACCAGGAAATGGTGTATTGTAATCATACACGAGATCTCCTTTGTCTTCCATGTCGGATGGTACAGTTATTTGCGTCGTTATCTGACGAACTGTTTGGACAGTAAGATTAGACTTGGAGACAACCATGCTTTTCTGTTCATTGTAAAGTTCAGAGCTTACAACTGTTTGAGAAATTTTAACTGACGACTGGATGGTGTAATCGTCCAAGTTTCCAGATATAATAATCCGCGACACTGACGATCTCTGAAAGAGATTAGTGAAATATCACTTTCAAGGAAGGATTTCAATATAAGATATAATTACAAAGTATGTAAAATATTTTCATACGAATAGTTAAAAAATAGTTAAAATGATATATGACTTTAAGCTTTGGATACCCGAGGGGGTACAAATGTATCCCATGCATATGTTTTACTGTATATTTTATGTCACAGACACTCGAGATTGACTAGCGTTCTTTACATTGTGGGCCAGACTGTAAGGAAACTTATTTCCTCAATAACAATTATATTGTAAGGTGATTTGCTAAAACTACACTGGGGTACATTTGTTATCAACTTGGATATCTATGTTACCATATTTGTCTCAAGTATTTTTTTTTTTGTTGTATTTTATTATTGTAAAGAACAAAATAAAGAACAGGTTTTATTAGAGCCTATTGCAATATATCGTTGCAATATTGCAGAATGAATGCAATATTGCAATCTTTCCTGCAACAAAAATATTACGAAATTATTACAGTTCTATAGTGTATAAACAAATTTCCGTTTCGCTAACCTAACCTACCTAAACTTACCCTAAACTAACCTATACTAACCAAACCAACATAACCTAACAAAGCAAAAATCTTTAAGTTTAACGTCCCACGGTTATGTCGGTTAGGCTAAGGGAGACGCTGATATTGAGAAATGAGTGAAATGAAGAAAGTGGGAGGAAACGGGAGAACCCCGAGAAAACCCACGAGCACAGTGTTTGTCCACCACAAAGTCTACACGGCGCGAGCTGAGATCGAACCAGGGAGCCTAAGCACCGGAAGTGAACGCTCTACCACTGAGCCACCGCGCCCCCAACCTAACAAAGCACAACCCAACATAAACTAACATACCAATATTATCGATGCCACAAATAAGTATGTTTCTAATTGCAAAAATTTGTATTGGGGTACACTTGTAGCCCGGTTGGAAATCAGAAGTTAAAAATATCAGGGGTATCCGAGGGTTAAACAGGTGAATATGCAAGAGTTGTGTTAAAATATGGTTTTACAATCTGAATGGACTCTGAATAATATTTAATATTTCTTTAGTGATAATTTTGCTAGAAAAGCTAGGATAAGTTTTGTTGGTAGTGTCTCACTCCAAATCATTATATATGTAGTTTCAAGATAACGCAATAAACTTTTGGGAAAAAATTATATGAAAGAATAGTTTGAAATTTAGTTATCTGCATACACTATTCATAAATATGATTTAATTTAATATAGAATATTTATTACGGAACTTCCCAATATTTATCAGTGGTTGATTTAATATTAAAATGGTGTACATTTAATTGAAATTAATGTTGAATAATCATTTGGGGACATTATGGACTTTTTTATGTAATGTTGCAGATTTTGAGCGGCATTGTGAATTTTCATTGTGATTCACAGACTTATTCATGTCTATTATATTCCTTGTCATGCACAAACTGTAGGAGTTAAATCAAATATACTTGGAGGGTTAATTTGGAAATGAAGGATCATGTAAATTGATAAGTAAGCAATTTTTGTGCTATACGAGTAATAGGCTTACCCTTCCATGTAAAGTATTTTATGCAAGCCCTGCTAGCCTCAAAATACAAACAGTAGAAATCAAAACTTTGTGTTAGTGAACTAGTTCTTTCACATAACAAATTTTGAGAAGTCTAGTTTGTGTTAAGCAATATTTTATCAAACTATTGATGAATTGCAATAATTGATTTATGTTATATTCCTTAATACGCTAAATTAATCCAATAGTAGCTAACTATACCAGTAACGCCATGTTATGAGTTAGTCCTTTGTAATGTATAATTTATATGCATAATTTGAAAAGAAATACATAACAGAACTAAAATATCATTGTTGTTGCAAAGAACTGCGCACACATAGAGTAACTGCTACTAAATGTCAATCTTATTCATTCTTTGTTTTCCTTTAATAAAATTAGCGAAGAAATTTACAGTAAATCAGGAAGATCTTATTTGCTTAAAGGTTTTAAATAGTATATAGAATAATAGAATATAAATAGAATAATAGTAGTAGTCAGAATAATAATACTAAACAATAATATTCATTAACAAAACTAAACAATTAAATCTAATTTTACCGCTAAGAAATCTCCTGTCTGAGTTTGTCCCGGGCGTCCTTCACTCTGAGAAGTGATTCCAAAATGGAAACCAGGTCTCTTTTCACAGTTACTGAAGTTGGTCGATTTTACAATCTCAATGCAGTTCGGATTTTCCTCCTCAGGCTTGGCAAGAGGGGCCAGCCATGGTTCATGCTGGATCATGCGCCCTGGCAGAGGTGAGATGTCGTACTGAACTTGACACTTGCCAGCAACTTCAGCCTGTAAAAGAAGTCATAAGATATTTTCAACGACAAACGCGTTGCATATTACACCAAAAAGGGAAACAGAAAAGTGTACGCAGTAAAGTGTTTTAGTACTACAATACTATCTTTATCAGACACAATAATCCCTCTTGTAATGCCAGGAGAGAAATTCTTATGGCTGATGAAGATGCTACTATACATCGAAAGTTACACTCTGTACTGTTTCTTTGTTGTACTATGTTCATATTTATGTAATGTTCACGTGTTCACAAGATTACATGTTACGTGGTTGCATGTCACAAGGTGTTACATGTTTAATGTAATGTAACGCGTTCACAAGGACAAATAATAGTTTAAATGAAATTTTATATCATAAGGATTTGTTTGAATGTGATTAACATATTTCAGTAAGAAAAATAACATATTCGTAAATCTTCGATTAACGTATGAATTGCCTGTTTATCAAAGATAACTCGTTTTTAAACAGAGTACGGATTATTTTGTATAAATTACAAGCCCTGCACGGCTAGAAGGAAGTCTCTGAAAAATAATAATATATGTTTGATAAAAATTATAATGTGTCACTCAGACTTTCTACATGCAGTTTTGTAGCACTTGTGTATTTTATGAAGAGAACGAATGATAATGTCACTACTTCATTTAATTTCTTTTCTCTGTCTTTTTCTTTCTTTATTTTCATTTTCGTCACTAGTTTTACTTTTAACAAGTGTATCGAAATCGCTTAAGAATTTTATATATTGATCAAACTTCTGTTTGTTTCCAGTCAAATTCATTCAGTTGCTTTGTTTGTCCTGATAAAAATTAGTGATTCTTAGAATCAAATTAGTGACATTTCTTGACTTTAGTAACATTTTTTTCTGATTTTTGACTTATTTGTTATTTTCATGACTTCCGAGACCGATAATCTTCCAATTAATATTTGTATTATTTTAATTAATTTTATTTCTTTTACAAATTTTTCATCTGTTGTAAATTTCGTTCTCCCAACAACTGTTAATTCTTGTATATGTTGACATTTTCTTTAAAAAAATTGTTTCTCAGAATAAAATCAAACGATTATCGTGGTAGAAGTTGTAAGAGTGTATAATGAACAGACTTTGCACAGAAATGTATGTATACTTACAACACATTATTCTACAGTTCTTTTAAATGCTATGCAAGTCTAAATTCTGAAATTTAAATTAAAACCACTAAAATAAAATGCGCAAAAACAAATGCTATAGAATATCTTAAAGAATCTTCCCTTATAACTTGGCTTTTATGTTTATTGTAAAAAAAAAAGGAGGGGTAATTTCTTTCTTTAAACGGATTCCGGATATAGGCATCAGATCATTTTTTATTTGTGAATTCTTAAACGAGAAGTGGGGAAGAAAAGTTACATTTCCAGTTTCACGTTCTACATTTATGCTCTCTAGGCTAAAGGAGACGTGTGATTACTGAAAATGAATAATTATGAATGAAATAATTGTGGGAGAAAATGGTAGAACCTCCAAAAAGCCAACGGACACAATATTGCCCACCACAAACTCACAAGACCTGGGATTGAACCAAGGATTCCTCACACCAAATATGAGCGCTCTACCACTAAGCCACCGTTACTCCTACAAGTGGGAAGGGGATTTTAGAAGGAAGGTAACCAGGAGTTATATTTGCAGGTATTATCTGAACAATCATCTGTTGTGAATGAGCTAAAAGCCTGAAAGAATGTTTCTTAGGATGATCTATCGCGGGATTTTAAGCCTTAAAATCATTATGATTTCAATTCATCAACGCTTGATTTGTACGATAAAGAATGTTCTGATGTGAACACTGTATGAATTTACTGTAGTATGAAATTCGTGTTGTTGTCAATTTGAAGACTATTAAAAAGACGCTTCACTTCGAATAATAATAATAATAATAATAATAATAATAATAATAATAATAATAATAATAATAATAATAATAATAATAATAATAATAATAATAATAATAATAATAATAATAACAACAACAACAACAACGACGATAATAACAATATAGGAAATTGTACAAGATAATCCAGAAAAATCAAATATATCTTTTCTCCTTTTAGAAGCCCCGTACTGGTAATGATTGGTAGTGTAGTTTCGTACATAAATTTGGAAAAACTATTCATAAAATAAAGAGGTGCTGTTCTCCTACCTACAGATAAGAATACAGAGTTTCTGGGGAAGAGCTGGGAATTTAATGTTTTCAAACATTACTATATACAATACACTAATATTTCAATTTAATACTGAAAATTACTCCTGAGAGAAGTATGTTCTGTCTTAGAGTTTTCTATTAACTTTGTCCTGTGTATACTAACTTACTGACTCTCGATCACAACCTTCCCATGAAATTTTCTTGGGTTTAGTGGAAATGTTTAGGGTTTAACTTACCTCCATTGTCTTGTATACTGTGTTCTCAAGGTCCAACTGGCGGATTTGGTTGTTAGATTTTTGTTTGCGATTATCACTCTCTCCTTGTGTGTCTAGCTGCAGTTGACTTACTATTCCCTTGTAGATGTTTACTTCCCATGTTTCCATTTCTCTTGGAGCTGCTAGATTCTTCACCTTAAAAAAGATGAAAAGAGTTAGATACAATATTTTATGGTGGCACTTCTTCAGCTACACATTAACAAATTCTACTACAATGGGCAATTTTAAAAATGACTCCTTCACACGAACATAATCTGTTAGAACCTTAAGGAAAACGATAGAACGTTATTTAATGTAATTGTAAAATTTTTGTTTTAAATATCAGAATATTTTTTAAATACTGTTAGCTGGTTGATGTAAAATGTCATTATTTCCTTTTATTAAGTTGCAAATCAACGTAAAGTTCATTATGATTGTTAGATTGACTTTTTCGAAATAATAATAATAATAATAATAATAATAATAATAATAATAATAATAATAATAATAATAATAATAATAATAATAATAATAATAATAATAATTCAAGTACATAGCAATAATCACTTGTGAAAGGTTCTTAAGTCTTTTCCATAATGTAGTGATTTCGCAGTAATAATTGATTTAATATCCACAATCCAGGAAATGATAAATTAACACACGATTAATTGCCTTGACAAATGAGACCAGAAGTCATAAGTGTCTACATAAAGTAAGACCAGAAAAGTTTATAGGATTAATATACGAATGTTTATTTTTAAAAAAATAAAATTCCAGACACTAAATAATATTTGAAGATTGAAGTTTTGGGAAATTTTAAAAGTGTAAGCTTCAAATTACACATACACAAAATATACAATGTAAAGTTAACTATAGCATGAAAAATAATTTTCTTGTTTATTTATGTTTATGAATGTCCTGATTTTAAATCTCAATCTATTCGGTTGAAATATACATTATTCGAACTTACCACTCCATCGTGGATCTTGACTACCACCGGCTTCCCGCTCAATGGAAGGGGTTTGAAGTCAAGCTCTTGCTCTGGTACATAGGTTTCCCAGCCCTCAGATAAGTTCGCATGAATCGAAGCATACTGCGGCTGAGACAGCTGTAAAGAAAATGCAAGGTTAAAGAATTAATGTGAACTCTTATCATTATTAAATAAATAACACTTGTTAACTTAATATCACTAGAAAAAGGAAACAGACAATTCTAATTTTCAGTTTATTTCAAATTTAAGTATACTTTTCTAATCATAGTGTACCTGAATCCGGCGTTAAATCCGTATTAAATGTTCAATAATTACGAGTTATTTTATGTCATAACTTATGGAATTCTACCATCTTCATTGTTCATATTTGGTTCTCTAATACTGTAGTATAGATTATGGATTTGACCCCATAGCTCTTTTAATTTTCGTGTCTCATTTAATCGGACAGTAAGAATAGAATGATAATGGAGCAGAAACTTTGCTGTCAGGTATTGACTAGTTATGGTAACTTAATTCAAGCGTGTAAGCATGTAGATAGACATGACTAGACTTCTGTAAGCTGTTTCGATTACAACTTCAGAAAAAAATAAAACAAGTGTTTTTTTCGTGATTACCTTGTTCTAAATTTTGATTTTCTGATAAATAAAATGAGAAACACATACTAATCATAAAGACTAACGCCAATGAATACTTGCATAGTCGCGATCGAAATCTCTCAAGGTAATGCGTTGGATTTCCACATATGACTAGCAAGAAACTTTTGTGAGTGATTTTAAGGTGATCGAAATGTAACTAAGTAAGAGACGGATTTCAATACGAAATGTTACAGACTTTTTTTTAAAAGCTTGCACAATAAGCGTACTTCTCATTATTAGTATTGTTATATTCGACAGTTTGGAATGTTACATTTAGAAACTTACATGCACATTACCGAAAAATGAGGTTCATATACGGAACCTCAAAGACTTATGTTTAAATTTATGTTCTTGCTCATTAGAAAAAAAAAGAACAAAATTGAATTAAATAAAGTTTTCAGCCATAAGCAGTCTTCGGGAATCGAACCTGGGTTTTCTAATTAAGAGTTGAAGACACAAAGACTACTTTTACCTTCACAATATTTTTTTCTGACCAGAGTATATACGCTTATTTACTAAAACTAAAAACAGTGTTACGGTTTCTACAACTTAACGTTATCTTCATCAGACACAAAATGAGTTAGTGTCTGATGAACATAACGTTAAGTTGTCGAAACCGTTACACTGTATTTTAGTTTTAGTAAATAAGTGTATATTCTCTGGTCAGAAAAGTTTTAGTTATTCTTACAATAAACTTATATAAAGAAGTATTTGTCAAATAACAAAAGAAAAAAAAAAATATTACTTGCCTTGATCACAAGAGTGTTGCTGCTTTTCGTTTGCACTAGACATTTGCCTTTAACAAACATACCAGAGTATTGGTTGGCAACTTCAAAGTGAGAGGCCAGAGTCCTACCATGCCATTGGTACTCATATTCTTTGCCACTCTCGAAGCCTAAAATCATTATTAATTACAAAGATGAATAAAATAAATTAAGAGTAAGTATTACTGAGATAACATTCTTTTTGAGGAATATCGTGTTTTGGATATTGATTTCCCTTAATAATGTTACAGCATTTTCTTAATAATGTTCTGATATTTACAATTAAAAATAAATAAATATGGATACTTTGTAAGATTCTCTAATATTAAAATCAATTCATTTATATCAAAAATTTTAATAGAAAGAAGTTTTGAGAAAATAATAATTTAGCATGAAGTAACAATTTCACTTTAGAAGCAACTTAACAATATAAAATAGTAATTTTGGAGCTATTATATTTTCATTATATTTCGCCGTATGCTGATAAAAGTAATATAAAATTACTTACCATTGTCACCAACCGCCAGCCCCACTGCAATAAAAAAAAAAAAAGATTAAAATTTTATTAGCAGAAAGTACGTCAAGCAATGAAGTATATTTATTAAATTAATAGCTAACACCTGGGAAGACCTCATTTTAACAAACTATTAACATAAATTTGTACAATATGTTCTTATTTACTAATACGATTATAGTATCTTTATAATTAACTTATATATGAAAAGCTAATTATATGAATACTTTAATTTATATATTTGATAATATTCTTCTCTATATGGTATAAATTTTAACGTTTTTTTTAAATAAAGGAAGTGTAGTAATTTTAAACTTGATTTTGATTGTGTTCTTTTAAAACAATGGATTGTTTTAAAACTCCCTTAAGTTATGTTATAACTTCATTTGTGGGAATTATATGGTATTTAATTCAAATCGCAATTTTCATAGTAGTAGCTCACTAATATTGTTACTTTTTATTTGGTTGTCATTGGAACAACTAAAAGTGAATATTACAATTCATTGGTGCAAATTATTTAATTTATTTTATGTAAAGCTTCATTCATGTTCCTAGGATTGATATATTCGGAATTTTAGACATTCATCTAGAGTAATAACTTTTATCGATTGCATATTTGAAATGTCTGTTTGCTGAGAAAGTCTTAGGACAGTTTGAGTAGAACAGAGGAAGTTTTTTTTTTTTTTGTGTGTGTGTGTGTTTCATAATATCATTCGATTTAGGATTTTGGGGTGCCTATGCAATATTTTTTCCTAGTTTGATGCATTTAATAATGGGAGCTCACAATTCTGTGACTACAAAGTAAAAATATTAAATACAATATTTTTATTTCTTAGTGCATTTTTGAATCAAATCGTACCCTGTGTATTCAATTCTACTGGTATTTCATATATTTTCAGTTTCATATGGAAATGTTTCCGAGTGATTTTTAAATTGTCGTGATTATTATGTTTTGAAATCAGTGGCGGTTCTTGAAGGATGTCACACCGGTGAAATTAAATTTTATCGCTAGGAAAATTCATACAAGTTCAGAAAGCTATATAAAAGAATTAAATACATTAAGTGAGCTTTCTTCCCTTAGCTTGTGTAGATAAAATTAAAATTTTTACCGGTGTAACCCCTCAAGAACCGCCACTGCCTGAAATCAAAGTTAAAATATATATTACTTACATTTTGGTTATACAAACAAAAGTATCTATAGTTGTTCATAAGCTAAGCTGAAATATATTATCTGTTAAGCTTCATGTTTTGTAAGTAGCATTTACAATCCATAGAATTGAGCGGTTGAAATATATGCAAATCAGCAGTTGATATAAGAAATAAAAGATAAACTAAAAATAGACTATTGTCCCACATTTATTTCGTTCCTCCTTCGTAAGAATATTTTCGTACTACTGCAAGGTTTGGAATTAAGCATCAATCCTACAGTAAGGTTTGAATATATTCTTAAGGCAATAAAGCAAATAAATCCGGGGCAAAACCTCGATTTTCAATTTGGCATTTATTTTCTACTAGCAGAAGTGCCCGACTTTGCATATGAATAATAATCTTTAAAAATAGAGAACTGAGTAGAACATTTAACGAAGAGCAACGCCTATGGCGTTACCACTGTCAATTCCCGGGCCAGCTGACATGCACGCTCTTGACTAAACTTGGACTTATTGGGGCTGTCACCAGTCAGCTTAGCGACCCCGAAAACTATGTATTCGACGCTAACCTTGATAATTTTGGACATTTTATTTTTCACCCCTTTTCATTCTCCACCCCATACCAATGGGGGCCGAACTTGGTCTTATGCGGTATCGGAAGTCACTGTTCATCTCACCGACCCCAAAAACTATGCATTCGACACTAATATCGGTCATTTTTAAAATTATTTTTACATATCATCTCTTCCCATACCTCAAGGGGTGTTTTACCACCACAGTATATTTTTCAGAGTGAAAGTTATATGAATATGTCAACTTATTTTTAGGAATGAGTTTCTATATCGAGTTTCATCTTCCTGAGAAATTCTAGAGTTATTATATATATATATATATATATATATATATATATATATATATATATATATTTTACATAAATTTCAACCAGTGGCGTAACTAAAGGCTTGGAGGTCCCCCGCAGGTAGCGTGGAGTTGGGTCCTTTCTTCACGTCCCACTTCATGATTTGGAGCCCCATGATAGCTTGAGCTCCCCTGCAATGCGGGGTCTGCGGGACCCTTATTTACGCCCCTGTTTCTAACCACCTCTTCCCTTTTAAGCTCCCTCTTCTCCCCTTAGGATACAAACCAAAATGCTCTATTATAGCCTTCGGTCTCTTCGATAAACTTACTTTGAAGTGTGACAAGTCAATGGTGTGGATTTCTATACCGGACAAACAAACCAAAAAACATTCATTTCTGTATATGATAAGATTTTTGTAACATTCCTCAGATCAAAATAAGAAAAAAAAAAGTTAATATAGACTTGTGCTCAAAAGTGGATAGTTTCGGAGTTATAGGGTGCCGAAAACGTGAAATAAGTGAACTTAAAAAGTAGTCGGGTCAAGACATCAGAGGAGATGCTATGTGAACTACCCAAATATCCATGTTTAAGGATGCTCCAGTACTTGCACACCAATTTTTAGAGAGGTAGGTGAAGAGTGATCAAGTACTTCCAAACAGTCTCTCTAAAAATGATTGTGTGAGTACCGGAGGTTCTCAAAGATGGATATTTGGATAGTTCACGCACTGGTTCCTCAGTGATGTCTTGACCCGACTGCGATCGGTCCTTTAGTAGTGGAACTATGGACCTTTAAAATTCGCTTGTTGCACGTTTTCGTCACCTTATAACTACGAAACTATGCACTTCCGACCACAGGTCCATATGAACTTTTTTTTCTTATTTTAATGCGAGCAATCTATTCCCAAAATATTGCGGCAAATTTTTGTACCACTCTGTACAACCAAAATTTACTTAACATATATTTTAACTCCAGAAATACAGTAATCGGAGCATTCAAGAAATAACCTCAGAAATGCATCAGTACAAAACTGAAATCGCGCTAGTAGAATTCAATATGTATAAAATACATTGTTGAAAAACATAAAAACCTGAATTTATTGTTCCATACAGACCGGAACCTACTATATATAAATCACCTCTATAAAATATCTCGAGAAATCTCCGATGATCTAGTGGTTAGTGCGTGCGCCTTTGGCGCATGTAATCCTGGGTTCGATTTCGTGTGGGAGAGCACATAAATTTAATTTCACAATAATTCACTTTCATTAATAATCGGTTTTCTTTAGCCAAAAGCGTATAAAGGTAAGACGTTATACTTAAAACAAATCATTTCAAAGTAACTCGATATCTCGAGATTTGACTGTATTCAAATTTAAGACTTTAGATGTTATTTTAAAATACGATTTTAAAAATGATTTTCTTGGTACAGCGTCTCTTTACAATGAAATCTAAGTTGTCGCTATTATGTTAAATGAAATAGTCAAATTGGGAACTATTGAACTTGGACAAATAGGCAATTTACAAAGTAGTTGCCTATATCTAACTGGTTCAATTGATATATAGCTAAATTAAGCCAATTTAATGAAAATGATAAATGCTAGTGTGTTAATTAGTTAGGCTATCCTAACGCGGGGTATATTGAGTTTTCCTCATTGTTACCTGCAAGACAGAGAGAATGTTGCATTCACTATTATTGTTTCTTTCAGCATACTTTCTGAGGGACGAAGTCCCTCCAGAACCAAGAAAAAATAAATTGTGATTACCAATATACCACAATATTGTTTCAGTGCAGCTCCCTCGCATTTTGATTCCCCCGTCTCCTCGGAGAAAATTTTATGAAAAAAAAAAAAAAAAACTGTTCACTATAGAGGATGGTGTTATGTTCAACTGCTTTAACTGATCTTGCCCTGGCATCTGAAGGATAATAATGATAGTAAGCCAGTAAGCTATGAAATTGGAGCTACATGACAATCCTATAGAACGAAAAGAAATGTTCTCTTATCTATTCAATTCTATTTAGGAAGCTACTAAAGTTGAAAATGAAAAATGAAATGAAATCTTTAAGTTTTACGTCCCACGGTTATGCCGGTTAGGCTAAAGGAGATGGTGATGATGAGAGATGAGTGAAATGGGGAATGAAGAAAGTGGGAGGAAACGGGAGAACCCCGAGAAAACCCACGAGCACGGTGTTTGTTCACCACAACTACTAAAATTGATCAGTGCATGAAAAAATATATAATAAAAGTGAAAATTTATTTTAAAATAAGTATTAGCACTGCATATGTTCTTCCGAAATGCAAACAAAATTTAAAAGAGAGACTAATGAAGTTTTTAGAAAAAATAGCCTTTACTTACCGAGGAGGCACAAAAGAAGAGAGGTTCGCATATTGCAGATTCCAGACTCTGACGGCTGAAACCCGGAGAGTGACACGAAAAATGAAATACGAGCTTTATATACCTTCATACTTTGTTCACGAGTTCAGTTGACCTCAACTCAGTTGGCAACTCAGCGATCTACAAGTTTGCTGAGGCGAGCACTATTACAATATCTTTACACTGGTTTTAAATGATAAATAATTTTGTTGCCAAATACTGCAATTGCTATTGGAATCTAAACGGCTCTTTCTAGATTTAGAATACATATTTCAACAAATGTTCGGTGATGTTCTGGAAAAAACATAACTGTATTTTAAACTTAGCTTCAAGTTAAAATCTCATTTTGATGGACATGTCTCACATCTATACTCCCGAATAGCTAGAACGTGTTCTTTATATATTATAAGAATTCTTTCTCTAATAACCCATCCACAGCTATATGTTTAGCGTACACGTCTCCAACGCAGGAGACCTAAGTTCGATTCCCAGTGGGAGCTTATGTGATTGGGATATCACGATACACGTCTCATATAGATTCATTGCTGAATGGAACGCTGAACTTCAAATCAACAGTATTTTCCCGTTAACAAGCAAGTTTAAGTAATGTTCCAAATGTATAATTCTAGCCTCAGTATTAAAAAGGGACACTATTCTTAAAGAATAATTACTAATATCTTCTTTATTAGGGTAGACAGCAAAAAATCTTTCAAGTGTTGATTGTAGATACATAAAGCCATGATGTCATTAATAGTAAAGAAACTCTGAGAGCACTAGCCAAATTACTATGCACAGAACCGAAGTGGATGGGAGCACGCTGGCTGGGTGGCAAAGCGCTCATCTCTGGTCCAAAGATTCCCTGTTTCCATCTGAGACCATAGGGTTTTATGGTGAACAACATCGTGTCCGTGAATTTCCTCAAAGTTCATCCATTTGCTCCCAAATTCTCATTCCACAATTCATTCATAATCATTCACTTTCATTAATCATTCATCTCCTTTATCTTAACCTTGGGGTTCATTTTAAGAATCAAAATGCAACATGAATGAAGTAATAATATGAATTAAAAAAAAATGTCCTTCAATAGAAGCACATATTATTAACTAGATGTTATGCCCATTCCTCGCACGGGTCAGATAAAATATCTATGTAAAGAAACTGAACAACGAAAGAACAATTAAGAAACATTTCTAAAATTGGATCTATTTTGTGTGAGCAAGCATCAAACTTATGCATAGATAATTTTGTGATCAGGTCTGGCATAACTAAAGAACTAAAGTCTGGCCATTTGACCAAGTCAATTTCTGCTCGCAAGTGCAGATAAATTATACGATTACAGAACAAAAAATATGAACAACAGCAAACAAAACCTAACAAAATAACTATTAACCAAAGACACAAATGATAAATCCCGTTTTGGGTATGCTTAAATAAAAGAAATTTCCCTTTGGCCGATGGAGGCTGAATTTGAACGTAAACGCTATCGGGGGTGTCACTATACATCTGAGCGAACCCGATAAATATGGATCCGATACGAATATTGGTAATTTTCTACTACTTTTACATGTCCTAGTAAACGCCCCCCTGAGACCCCCCTGGTTCAAATTTTGGAAAAATCGCCTCTGGGTCTCAGCCGATACTGCGAAAACCATAAATGTGACATTAATATCTGTCATTTTCTATTACTTTTACATATCCCGGTAAACACCCTCTACGACCCCCTGGTTCCAATTTAAAAAAAGCCTCGCTGTTCCCTAGCCGACGGGGATTGTATTTTAAAATTAACGCATGTAAGAGTATCACCATTCATCTCAGCGACCGTGAAAACCAGGGTGTAAAAAAATCATGATTTTTTTTAAAAAAAATCATTTTTGATGATTGTTTTGATTTAAATCGATTTTTTTTTATTTAAATCAAATCTTTCTCCTCGTATAATACAAGTCGCGAACTGAACAAAAAGCATTCCGAATTAGTATTAAATGCCAATTATGCCATTTAAGTGAAAGTCTTGGGCTTGAATTTTGAATTAATCCCCAATCGTTAACCTATATCAATCCCAGACAATGTTTCTTAATTTTAAATTATGACTTTTTTTTTTTTTGGGTAAATTATAGACTTTCAGTCAAGCATCATCCCTATTTATCCTAGGATCATGGTGCATAGCTCATTCTCTTCAGAACAGAACATACTTTAAAACGGTAACATTCACACTTTCCCTATCATGTCCCTGAAGCGGAAAATTTTGTGAGAAGTCGGGATTTTTTCTGATTTTTTAAAAAAATTTGATCCCCTTTGGACTCCCCTGTGTTAACGCACAGATCTCAAGATCAACTGGGAAATACTAAGGGTGTACTAAATGTGTGTACAAAATTTCAAGCTTCTATCTTGAACAGTAAGGGCGGGAAAATATTTAACAATGAGCTAAGAACATCCCCACAATACCCCAGATGATCCAGATGTAATATAAAAATTTCCTCAGACATCCCTATTTATCCTAGGATCATGATTTGTGCATTATTCTCTTCAGAACAAAACAGAGCTTCAAACGGTACCATTCAAATGTCTCCATCGTGTAGGCTATCTGGGGCTGGAAAATCACGAAAAAAAGTATTTTCTGTTAAGAAATATCCCCTTTTTTAAAATTTCTATCCCTCTATACCTCCTCTGTTTAAAGGCAAAAATCTGAATCAAATCTGAAAAATACTAAGGGGTGCAGTGAATGAGTGTTCAAAATTTCAAACTTCTAGATGCAAAAGTAAGCCCGCGAAAAATATCCCCAAATACCCGTATAAAACAGGATCTCAGGTGACAGTTTCCTGAGACATCCCTATTTATCCTAAGATCATGGTTCGTACATCATTCTCTTCAGAATAGAACAGCCTTCCAGATGGTACCATTCATATGTCTCCATCTTAGGCGGGAAAATCGCGAAGAAAGCTATTTTTTGTTAAAAATATCCTTTATATATATATATATATATATATATATATATATATATATATATATATATATATATATATATATATATATATATATATATATATGCCCCTCTGGACTCCCTCTTTTCGCGCAGAGATTTGAAATCATCTGAAAAATACTAAGGGTGCACTGAACGAGTGTGCAGAATTTCAGTCTTCTGAATGCAAAATGTAGGCCCGCCAAAAATAATAAAAACAAGCACAACAAAAAAATATTTTTTTAAAAAAATTATGACGTCCTCACATCCTATGTCTCGACGCAGAGGCGTGAAAGCATATGTAACGTGCTCTACGATGCCTTCAGTCCTGAAAAAAACGAAGTAAAAATCTTTATTGGTACTTTTTTAATCGAATAATGATTTTATCCTATCACCTAAAAATAGGTGATATAATTTAAAAGGTTAAGCGTTAAGGAAAAAGTACAGCAACGCTTATCAAAGTGACACTTTTTTCCACAAAAGTTACTGATGTTTGGAAGGGACATATTTTTAAGGAAATTATAACTAGCTTGCGGCACGAAATACATAAAATTTGCCTAAAGTGAAAAAATCTAAAAAAAAAAAAAAAAAAAAAATCGGAGAGGGGGATAGGACACTTCTAAATACGCCCTATTATCTGGGAACAAATATGTAGACGCGCACACAAAAGAATCTTCGTCTTAAATGTCGATGGTGATTTCCCCGTTGGAATAGTTAACGATTTATAATATAAACCCTATGTTACGAAGGGAAGAAAACAGGATTGCCATGTTACCCGTTCAAAACGGGATTTTCCCTAACCATCCTCTGCATTACACTGTTTTCATACTATGCTGTACACACTGTACATTTGAGTTTCATTGTATTATGATTATCATCTTCCATAATCGAAATAACAACAGAAACGGGACTTTAATTATTTTTACTTTAAATTATTTCGGAATTCGATTTAAATCAACGATTTTTATTTAAAAAATCAAGTGATTTAAATCTTGATTTAAATCGTGATTTAAATCAAGCTGATTTAAATCAATTCACCCTGGTGAAAACTATGGATTTGACACTAATGTCTATTATTTTCGATTATTTTTACGTCTCGGCAACCCACCCAGCAAGTGAACCCTGGACCGCACACGGCTGAATTTGAAAGTCATTACTAATGGAATGTCACCATTGGTCTCAGCGACTGCGGAAAGTATGGATTTCACACTAATATCTGTCATTTTCCATTATTTTTACATGTATCGGTAACCCCCCACAGGTGACCTCCGGACTGCATTAATGCACTGAGAAAAATCCATTATCCGGACAGCGGTATATTGTACAAATACAAGGATTCGTTATGTTTACTAAGGAAATCTGTACGGAGCGTACTTTATCCATATGCTACACAGGTATTGCCTTTTACCCGCTTAGATATTACATCATGTCGCTGCAGGATGTCTGACATCTAACAATCTTTTGTATTTTACATACGTATACGTATGTTAAATACTTCAGCTATATGTTATATACGTCCATCTGTGTGTGAGGTCCTGACCTCCTATAGACACCTCTTTCTTGCACCATAGATGACGTCATGAAACAACGGTCGTTTGCTTGCGAGTTGGTTTATAAACGAGGTTGTTTACAAACGGAAAAGAAGAGTGGAAGGAAACAAAAGCCTGGGTAAGTGCAATAGTAAACTATCACTTTAGTTAAATATTCCATTAATTATATATTCCTTTAGTATAACTTGCTTTAATATAGTACTAAACAAGTAATATGATTTATGACTACAATTCTTACTATTGTAACTCGTTAATGGTTGAGGAGAAAGGAATGGGTTAATCTGAATTTTGAGAAATCTTTGAATATTAATGTTTTGTAACTTTTTACATTTCAATGTACTCAAAATGAATGTTATGTGTTTATTCATTCCTTTTTATATGTGACGGTTTATTACTTGATGGAGATTTACTACAGGACTGCTTAACATAATTGCTAAGAAACCGTTTTCAGCGCGAACATTTTCTTGTGTTGTGAAGATTTAGGATTTAGATTTCTGGGCTTTCGGCATCAATGACCTTGTTAGCCCGTCACATGTGAGTTATGACGTCCCTCGGTGAGCACACTATCCGGGGAAAGGGAAGGAAGCAAACGGCCTGGGACCTATATGTTGGGTACCACCCGGCATTTGCCTGGTGTGAAATGAGGAAAACCCAAGAAAGCCCCATTCAGGATGGCTGGACTTAAAAGCTTTTGATACTTTTTCGACCGAGTGCCCCTACCGGAATCAAACCTGGGTCCACTCGTACCGAAGGCGAGAGCGTTAGCAACTACGCTACGCGGAGCCACTTGTGTCTAGAAAACCTATTTTTACTAGGATATTTGCAACAAAATTTATTTCATTTCTTTGTTTATTTTTCTTTTTCTTTTTGTTTTTTAACAATAAAACAAAACATATTTTACAGCCTCACTGAAATTTAAAAACAGCAGTCAGGGAGAGCTCACCTTTAAGGTTCTTTTTGTTTTGTTTTGTTTTGCTTGTTATGTTCTCTAGTTAACTAATGTTTGAGTTACTGAGAATTAAAACATCATTATTATTGTTTCATAATTTTGGAACCAAAAATTAGATGTTTTTTTCTTTTTTTCCTTGTGTTGACGTCATTGGGCAAGTTGGGGTGTTTGTATCGTACCTTGGCATTAATTTGGTTACAAGCACTTAGTTTCAAGGTCATAAGTTGCAGGCCGCTTGAAACAGTTACTACACAGCTTGAAGAGTTAGGAGTGTCAGGCGTTTGACTTGCAGCTTTCGTTACAGCGTCTAAATTGCAGTATTGGATTGCGTCCAGCTTCTATCGCTGGTAAAAAAAGTTATATCGCTTTCGTAATATGGTAAGAAATACAATGTAACAGTTAGGTATAGTATATGCTATGACTAGTTTAATCAGTCGGAAATTACTCTGTTTCCTTGTCTTATTCTTTCGATTATGTTTAAGTACTGTGACTTCATAGTATTGTTTCACTATTTCTAGAAGGAATTAAGTATTAACGAAGTAAAGAATAAGCAGAAACCCACTTTGATTGACGTTTACTATTTCTCATACTTCATTGAGAATGTTTTGATCCCCAATTGCGCAAACTTCTAGTATATTTATGTATGTATGTATTTGTGTGTGTTTCTTTTTTTGTTGTTGTTGTTGCTTACACTGCTTTAGAGATGAGCTCCTTCATGGCTAAGCGGTTAGCGTACGTGCCTTTGGTGTGGGAGACCCGCGTTCGATTCCCGGCGGGAGTGGTTTGGAGTCCATGTTAATCAGTAAGTCCACGTCTCATACAGCCTCGTTGCAGAAAAGGATATTAAAATCAGCTCAGCACTGCTTTACAGATTGAGTTGTTTGATTCAGGGTTCGAATGAAGCTTTTTACGGGAAGCAGGCACGTAGCGAAGGGGTGTGTCCAGACTCCCCCTTCGGATCCAGAAATGAAAAATATTAAGGAAAGATGAAACAGATGAATCAGCCTCAAAAATATAAAGCTACAATAAGCGTTTGGTTACTCTTTCTTACGAGGAGCTTTGTGTGGAGGAAACGGGGGGGGGGATCAAGTTGAAATTGGATATTATTGTAACGGAACATTCAGAATTCCATCTAGCTCCATGTTAACCCTATGCAGCGGCGCAAATCTGTCTTCAACATTGGGAGGGACGCGTAAGACAGTTCTCATAATTTTTTTTAAGGATGTTCAAAATATTTATGAAGTTGAAAAACAATGCTGCGGGGGATCAGGGGAGCAGAGTTGTCTTCAAAATTGTGAGGCGGGCAGATTGAAGGCTTATTCTGGGGTGGGGACATCATTTCATCTTACTTTCCTTTGTGGCAATCGGACACAAATCATCACATTTCTCCCCCAAAAAACGCATTTCAAATCGGATTATTGAGGGGAAAGTCCCCCCCAGTTCTAAGATTGGAGGGGACATGTCCTCATCCCCCCGGGATTTGCGCCAGTAACCCTATGGACTAAAATGACGATCGATAAACCGGTTTTTTCAGATAGCCTGTCAGTTAGAACTTAAGCAATGGCCAGAATTACCAATAATATGAACCATTTTGAATTTCGCGGCAACACTAATCCATTTTATAGGATGTCTTTACTCCCGAAAGAGATCTCGTTGCTATCCTTGACGGCATTAAACTAAGATAAGAGAAATAGAAAGAAGACGAAAAAAATGAAATCTTTAAGTTTTACGTCCCACGGTTATGCCGGTTAGGCTAAAGGAGACGGTGATGATGAGTAATGAATGAAATGGTGGAATGAATAAAGTGGGAGGAAACGGGAGAACCCCGAGAAAACCCACGCACACGGTGTTTGTCCACCACAAAGTTCACTTGGCGGGGGCTGGGATCGAACCCGGGACCCCAAGCACCAGAGGTGAACGCTCCACCACTGAGCCACCGCGGCCCAGAAAGAAGACGAGAAGAACCGAGTTCGAATGACCTCGGAAGACTGTCTTTGTTAATACTTTTTTTCTATTCTTTTAAGCAAGATTTCTTCATAATTCTTTAATTAAAATACTAAAATATCCTCATTTTATTGTCCTAACAAATCAATATGGATATGTTGTCAGTAAAATAGTTTAGATTGCTCGATCCCCTGGTGTTGTAACCACAGTATTTCAAGTCACTCACCCCCCCTTCCATTACGAAATTCTGGCTAAACGAACGAATATATGCTACCAGTAAAATAGTTTAGAATGATCGAACCCAAACGAAGCAGGTAATTAACACTAGTACTAGGTATGTGTAGACTAAATGAGGTGATTTGCTTCGTGACCCTTCGAACAATGTACGAAGCGGATGCAAGCAGTTAGTACATGGAGTTATCTTACCTAAATTTAGATTTCGCTTTCCGAAATCTTAATGGATGTATTAAGTGATTTCGTTACTTACACTCTCAATCTCTAAATACAAGGATTCAAAACACATTTTCGATTCCAAACTATGACTCTGCTAGACAAAGAAAGCATAGGCCAGTGTATGTTTTACTTCATTTTCATATACGTGCTTGTAGGTTTTCTCGGGGACTTGGTTTCCTCCCACTTTCTCATTCCACCAAATATTCCATAATCATTAACTTGCTTTAATCACCGTCTCCCTTAGCATAACAGCATAATCGTGGGACATTAAACTCAAAGACTTTATTTTTATTTTCAAGTAATTACTTTTCTCTCCCTTATTTATTTTTAATTTAATTTCTCTTTCAATTTCCCTCTTTTAGGAACATTAACATAATTTGCAATTCTTTCTCATTATAATAACACTATTAAAAGTCCCATATGCAGCTCACCACGTTGTAACCCAGCGGAAACAGACGAACAACGAATATTGTCGAAAATATGTATTGCTTACAGCGGCGTAGCGAGCATTACAAGATTGGGAGGGGGATGAAACTTGAAATTGCCAAGTCTTGATTTTTTTTTAAAAAGTCAAGTCTTGATAAAAAAATTCCCAAGTGTTTCGAAAATCTTACAAACCCTGTGGAAAACTATTACAGCAACCTTATTTTCATATTCGTTCCATTCCATGCCCCGTCTGACACACGAATAAGATCAGCCCTTGTTCCGCTCTCGAGTCCAATTTAACATCTAACCTCAGGATCATTATCATCACCCACGATGCACAACTGTTAATTTGATAACTCATGGCTATGTTAGGTAACCTCCGCCAGCTAATCTTCACGAGAACCTTTAAAGTTACAATCAGTTGTAGAAATGCATTTAAAAACGTAGAATAAGGTAGGTTATATTTACTGTTTGTGATGTAGGAGTGCCTAATTTACATATTAAACATTCAATTGAGGGGTTCAGTGAGAGACCAGGCTAACTTACATCCAGGTCAAGATTGAGATTTTGACGGAACAGCATACCAATGTCATTAATTGACCTTTGCCTCAACCACTTGTCGGTGTGGCTTGTCCTGAGTCAGGGGCGGATCCAGGGAGGGTCTATCGCCCCCAAGAAGAGGAAACTTTGTGCATTTTAATATAAAATAAAACCCACCCAGAGTTGAATCTCTTAAAAGTAGCTATAACTTGTAAGTAATGGCATTACAACCCACCGCCCCCCAGTAGTCCATCCTGGATCCACCCCTGTTGTATACTAAGCCAAACTATGAATATCAGTCATATCCTTTGTAACGAGCTGTTTTCATTTGTTTTCTTTTCTTTCAGAAAGTTAAAATTGTCAGTTAGCCTAGTCTCTCGCTAAACTGTCAATTGTGACAAAACACACCAATGTTGATGCCAACTAAAACATACATATCCAAAGCCTACAAAATATATCACATTATTTAAGTTTTTTTTTTTCAAAATTGCTTGCATTGTTTTTCTTCGTGCCAAGCATCCGAATGTCATCTTGAATTCTGACCTTCTCATTTCACTACAATTCTTTGAAGTGTAAAACTGCGCAGCTTTTTTTTGTTTTCTTAGGGGGGGGCGCGGTGGCTCAGTGGTAGAGCGTTCACCTCTGGTGCTTGGGGTCCCGGGTTCGATCCCAGCCCCCGCCAAGTGAACTTTTTGGTGGACAAACACCGTGCTCGTGGGTTTTCTCGGGGTTCTCCCGTTTCCTCCCACTTTCTTCATTCCACCATTTCACTCATCTCTCATCTTCACCGTCTCCTTCAGCCTAACCGGCATAACCGTGGGACGTAAAACTCAAAGATTTCATTTTCATTTCATTTTTTTTTGTTTTCTCCTCTCTCTCGCTCTCTTCAGTCCTTCAGTCTCCCCCACTTTGATTTCATGATTTCGCACTCTGATGAAAAGTATTAAACACCAAAACGGAAAAGTACTAATATATAACCTCTCTTTTAGTAGCCCCTCCAACCACGCGCCCGGGGCACGTGCCTTGCTTGCTCGCCCATAGCTCTGTGAGCTATATAAGTAACATACAATGCGCGCGCATATGTAAGCTTGGTGCCAGCTTTGATTCTCGCTGAGAGAGTATACATATAATGTTGGTTCGAATTCCATCAAAACCATAGGCTCATTTTTGTGTAACCTTGGTACTGAAGAAGACAATAGACTTCAACAAATATTCTTGTCGGGCCTCGATGGCTCAGTGGTAGAGCGTTCACCTCTGGTGTTTGGAGTCTTTGGTTTGATCCCAGCTCGCGCCAAGTAAACTTTGTGGTGGACAAACCCCGTGTGAGTGGGTTTTCTCGGGGTTCTCCCGTTTCCTCCCACTTTCTTCATTCCACCATTTCATTCATTATATCATCATCAGCGTCTCCTTTAGCCTAGCCGGTATACCTGTCGCACGCAAAACTCAGATTTCAACAAATATTTCCTTTTCAGCAAGACATTAGGTTAAATTGGAAACAACGAACTAGATCACATATTTCCAACTTCATTATTGATACAAATATTATATACAGGGTGCATCAGAAGTCCCTTGTCATCCTTTCTGAAAACTACAGGGATGTAGTTTCATTGAATGCGAGATAAGATATACACATTAGACCCAGAGGGATACGTTCGGATTACATCACGCGGACGGTCGCCATCTTAGATTCGAAATTGTAATACGGATGATAAGTGGGTAAAGTGATACATGGCCATGCACTAAAATGTTCTGAGGATGTCAAATATGCAATCAGATATCATGTAACTTATTCTGGTGAAATGTTATTGGCAGTGAACCAAGTGAGACTATATGTAGTGGTATGTCATACCCTTCTGTTTTTTTTTTCAGTGATAGAGAGATACCGTTTCTGCTTTTTAAGTGATCAAGATATACCTTCACGGAAGAATAAATGCTAAATACCTTTAATAAATCCATTTTTATACGTATTGACAAAGATTTTATTTCTTATGTAGAAGTAACTTCTAAGTTGACAATACTGACATTTTTTACCTTTTTCTACCTTTTGTTTGTAAAATTAGGTGTTTTCAAAGAAGTTCATTAGTTTATATTTTGATGTGCCATATTGAATTGTTTCTTTCGTATGTTGGTATGTGTCGTCTTGTCTGAAGTCTTATAAGCGTCGTGTTTTGAGCATGGGCGGATTTAGGGGATTGCATTGGGGGCGGATCTTACGGGAGTTTGAAATACCCCTCATTCGAGTGTGTGGTCCAGGAGTTTTCCCGTTGGAAATTGTTAATATTAAAAGTCGGTTTTGAGCACTTTCGTGTATAATTCTCTGATTCAAGGTAAGGGGCTATTTTTATTTATTTTTTTTTCAGAAAGTTGTTCACGATGGATGGATCGGTCTCTCCATTTTTACTCCGTAACTAAAGAAGCTTTCCAGTGGTTTTCAGACATTATGTAAATAGAAATGCAATCTTGTAGGCTTCACACTTCACTGCATTTGAACATTTAGATAGCCGGTATGTCGAGTCAAAATCGTAATAAAACGCACCGCCTCTGATTGTTCCCACTTCGAACACATTTCCCTGTTATAGTCAGGGGTAAAAGCGAGGGGGAACGCGGGGGACGCAGTTCCTCACCTCGAAAAACATGTACGGCGTCTCCCAGACCCTAAAATGGTATAATGGGCAAAGATAGGCAGGAGGAACGGCGTGGAGTGATGCCGCTACCTACCGTCCCCCCACCTTTTCAGGTCCATTTTTACCCCTGGTTATAGTATATGTTCCACATGTTCCTACTGAGCAATAAACATTTGCAGAAGCTTCTTCCAATTAATGTGGACACAAAGTAGGATATAGGGTCAAATTCGTGCACAGACGATGGCGATACTTTGTTCTAGATGATAAAAATTATGAATATTTACTGCACAAACTATAGGCTTAACATGTCCACAAAGCTAGAAATTGAACAGCGTTAGGTCCGGTGATCGGGCAGCCATTCAACTGCCTCTCGTCGATCAACCCATGTTCTAGGGAATTGTTCAAGTAGTGACGCACCACGAATCCATAATGAAGAAAGCGCCATGGTGTTGAAAAAACTGCGAGAATGTACCATCCTCGGGCATCGCAGCTCGCAATATCTATTCCTGTACGAGCGTGAGGTATTATTCCGCAGTTAATTTTATGGAATGAAAAAGTGATTGATTAGACCAGCGTTTCCCAACCGGTGTGCCGCGGCACACTGGTGTGCCGCGAATGGGCCGCTAGTGTGCCGCGAGGAAATCGAAAGAAATTATTAATTGTGTAGGAACCAAATTGCAAGACATAGGGGAAAATGTATATTTGTATTTCACATTACTATGAACCTCTACTATAAATCTACACTTTTAAGTTTCATAATGTGTTACTTTTCCGTACATTTTTAATGTTGAAAAACGTATTTGTCATTGTCATGACCATTATTGCTTCTTTATTGTTGCAGACTATTTCGTAACTTGAAATTTTAACATATCATTCAATAAATTCAACAAAGCAAACATGCATAGAAATTACCTACATTTGTGTTTTAAAAGTATAGAAGATTTGTTTATTTGTTCATTATTTAGTCATATTCCCTTTTAGTTAAAGGTTAGATACAATTTTCGAAAGAGAAAGTGAATTTTTAAAAACCCACTCCTATATTTCATTGCAATTGTTTTCTATTTTAAAATTAGAATGAAAAATAAGCATAATGATTTACCACAGGGGAAACTCAGTGATCGAGCTTTCTTCTCTATAAAAATACCACGGTATTTTATATTTACAAATAATAATAGTAATATATATATATATTACTATTATTATTTGTAAATATAATGTGGGTGTGCCGCGAGAATTCAAGTTACACCTGTAGTGTGCCGCAAGTTGAAAAAGGTTGGGAAACGCTGGATTAGACGTATTCCTCATTTGTCTGCCAACACCATAATTAATTTTCTTTGCGCTGGTCATGTTGGAGGGGTTTTGCACGCGGGGTTTTCAGGTGACCAATTGTGCATGTTCTGCCTATTAACCTTCCCATTTACGTAGAGGACAGCTTCATCTGAAAAGAGTATTTGCATAAAAATGTTAGAGTTTAACCATAATTACTCGAAAACTCGGTCACAAAACTGCACTTTGCGATCAAGATCGTTCTCGTGGAGATGTTGCTTCATTTGCACCTTGTACGGATGCACTTATACACGCGCAGACCCTATGACTCAACCCACATTGCATTAATAAATGACGTGTGCTCCTTTGGGGCCACATCGAGAAGGAAGTCAGCACTGCCGTAGGCGTTGCTTCATCGTCCGCTACGACGTATGTCCACGAATGTGCCCGTCTCCTCAAATTTAGTTAATTACTGTGACACTGCAACATGTAACACATTGACATTGTGGAATATTCTGTTTGCAATCGGTAACCACTGCACAGGCACTCCTCCCGCCCCACAGTTTGAATATTTCGATACATTCCTCACGTGCTAACGGTATGGTTCTACATCTAGAAGAAAGAGGTAAATACAACGTTCAATTGGCAATAACTTTTCACCAAATTAAGCTCCATGGAATCTGATTGCATATTTGACATACTGAGAAAATTCTAGCCCGTGACCATATATATATATATATATATATATATATATATATATATATATATATATATATATATATATATATATATATATATATATATATATATATATATATATCACATTACCCACCAATTTATAACAAACAAATTTAATCCAAAATGGCGGCCATCTGTGTGAGTATTCCCAAACGGCCTAATGTATCATCCATCTCACATTCAATTATACTACACCCGTGTAGAATTTAGAAAGGAACTTCGTATGATGTATACAGGGTGTTTCGAAAGTCCCCTGACACAGAGTAACTCTGTTATCAGAGTTACAACAAAATGTAAGAGGAAAAACCATTTCTAAATATGTTGTTTTCAATCTAAAGTGAACACTTTTTAAATCGGAGGAGCCGTTTGGGCTGTACTCTTTATGCGCCCAATGTGGAATGAAAATGCAATGTTACCATTTACCTGGACCCACAACATATGTGAATGAAGTTACTGTTTGAAATGGGCCATCGACATGTTAACGTAAAAGACAGTAACTTCATTCACTTAGGTTGTGGGTCCAGGTAAATGGCAACGTTGCATTTTCATTTAACATTGGACGCATAAAGAGTGTACAGCCAAACGACTCATCCGATTTCGAAAATTCCTTCAAATTACATTGGAAACATCAGAGACGGTTTCCCAATTACATTTTGTTGTAACTCTGATAATAACCGAGTTACTTTATGTCAGGGAACTTTTGAGACACCCTATATATCTTATGGAATATATGTTTGATGTCCCTATAACTGTAGTATAATTTTGTTTAAATTTACAAGTTATTACAAGTAGATTCTGACTTACATGCGTAAGAGTTTATATGTAATTAACTAATGCATTCTATTTCATGACATTTACATTGAAATATTTAACACAAAATCTTTTATATTCATGCTTAGTGACTTGGCTTTGGACTGCAACTTATTATTGCACCCCATTATTGCTTGAGAAGAAAACCGATGTCCGAATCTTCATTTGGAGAAACCAAAGTTCTATTGGAATGCTGAGGATTGCAATTATTAATTTCTAGACTTCAAGGTGCGTAAATTATATCTAGGTATATTCTGTGTTTATTGTTATAATTACTATTACTATTATTGGGTTTAGAATCAATCAAGTACTTCATGATATTTTAGAGGGATCAAGATGGCTGCCAGATAGATAAATATTTGAGCGTCTGGCCTTTATTTCTTTTCAATTTTATATTTAATCAATGTCTATTTTCCCCCCTCATTATTCCACCAAATCGTATTCCAAGATCATCAATTTTCAATACTCATTTGTGACTGTCAGCATACATAGCATAACCGTAGGACGTAAAACAAAGATTTCTTTTTATTTTTCGTTTTCATGTCTTTTCTCCATAGCTGTGAAAAATAACGCCTTCATCATAAATTTGTATGCTACTTGCCTGCATTCGAGCACAGTAATCAACTATTTGGACATTACAAAGCAAATCAGGTCTACTTTGCAGTTAGCATAGTTTTGAAAGGATGTGACATAATGATATTGGTGTTGCGATGTTCAGCACCGTAGATAATTAAACAGTGCTAGTAAATAAATCTGTAACAATTGTATTGGTGTTTAGCTTACATGACCTCCAGACGGGCCATTTTTTTACAACATATTGGGTGATATCAATAAAACGGAGAAGTTACTCATTACGCCCAATTTTGAAGTAGTTACTCGCATTGGTATCAATAAAAAGAGAACTGAGCACTAGTCGTCTCGGCTGACCTCGGAGAAGCCCCGCCCTTTTGAAGTAACCACACCTCTATTCTCGAGCCGAGTAACTACTACGCGTTTGATATCAATAAAAATCAAAGACTCATCTGTGATGCTAGTAACTTCTCCAAATTTGTGGAGCAAGCTAAATAGGTGACTCCGTGCGAAATATGGCAGAGTATATGATTGTTTTACTACGTAGAAAAATTTATAAACTGCATAGAAATGTTGGAAATGGAGATTACAAAAAGCATTATAAGTTTATGAAAGAAAATGTAGTGATTAGCACAACATTTTTTAAGGAGAATCAACCGAAATTCGGGGTGGTGGACTACGTAATGATGAAAAGGGTTTTCTTCAAGGGCGCCGATCCTGTGAGGGCCCGGGCCCCCCAAAGCTCATGTGGGCCCCTATTGTATTTATGAATATACAATATTTGGCATAATTAGAGTGCAATTTGTCTTAAAATCCCGATATATATACCTTCTGCATCTGAATGCCCTCTCCCCCCAAATTTACAGAGAAATCGGTGCCCTTGGTTTTCTTGCGTTACGTGAGCGATCCGGGATTCCAGGTCGGAATGTCAGGGGATTCTGGTGTGGCTCAAAGTACTATCTATGACTACCTGAAAATGGATTGTTTTCGGAAGTGTGCGTAATATACAAACAGCAAAGGCAGAGTGGCAAGAACAATATACATTTCCGGGTGCTATCGGAGCACTTGACTATATACAAGTGGCATTAAAGAAACCTAGTATTTTGGAGAGTAATACGTTAATAGGAAGAGCTATTTCGTGGCTAAGCGGTTAGCGTACATGCCTTTGGCATAGGAGACCCGCGTTCGATTCCCGGCAGGAGCTCATGTGGTTTGGATTCCACGTTAATCAGTGGGTTCTGTCTCATATAGGCACGCTACTGAAAAGGACGTTAAACTAATAATCAACTCAACTCAACGTTGATAGAAAGGGTGTATACATAAGAATGTATTTTGTTTATGTCAAGGCGAAAAAGGACACGTATGGTGTGGAAAATGCAATCAGATGGACGTGATTTATGACGTGGGTGGCTGGACTTTTTTTTAAAAAGAAAACAAAGGAGCCAAGTGTCTGATTTCGTTCTTAAAGCCAAACAATCTACAAAGACCTTGGACAACACGTGATATGTGCTTGTCGTGTTAATCTTGATATTGCTGGATTCCAATCAACATCCATCAGCTCAAATAGGTTCATTCCCATGGTTTCAGTTTGCTTTCTTCTTTCCTTTTTTTATTTTTTTTCTTCTTTTTTATTTTTGTTTTATTCTCGCTCGAATATTAAAGATTCTCTTTTGAATTTGTCTCTCAGTCGTAGATGTATTTGATATTTCGTTGCATTTCACTGTAATTACCTTCAAAGTTTCGGCTTTCCTTCGTTTACTTTCTGGTAGCTGTGACTTTGAATGTACCATTGGAAACTCTTTTAAAATATCCACAAATGCACTTTGGTTGAAGCTATCGTTGCTACTTGCCCGTTTCATGGCTTTTAAGATACTACGCCATAGGTTAAAAACAACGAAGTGACTGCGCGATGAATGGGAGAAATGAGTAATCACTTCTTTTATTGATACGACTCAGTGCTACGTGCAGAGGAAGCGCGAGTAAACGTTCATAAATCTGGAGCAGACTAGACCTGAGTAGTGGCTTGTTTTATTGATACGAAATTGAGGGAGGAGATTACTCCAGGCGTAGTTACTCCGATTCTCGAGCAGGACTTCTCAAGAGTAGTTACTTATTTTTATTGATATCACCCATTGTTACTTGTACTCTATATGAGGGGCCGCGGTGGCTCAGTGGTAGAGCGTTCACCTCTGGTGCTTGGGGTCCCGGGTTCGATCCCAGTCCCCGCCAAGTGAACTTTGTGGTGGATAAACACCGTGTGCGTGGGTTTTCTCGGGGTTGTCCCGTTTCCTCCCACTTTCTTCATTCCACCATTTCATTCATTACTCATCATCACCGTCTCCTTTAGCATACCCGGCAAAATCGTGGAACGTAAAACTCAAAGATTTCATTTCACATAAACTTTGGTGCAAAGTAACCCCATAGATGAAGATATTTTGCACCACATACAAAAAAGTATGTTCAACATACTAACATAATTTTTGTCTGCAATGTTTTCTCTCCTGCATTTATACATTTCACTTTTTACACAAAACTGCATGCAGTCTACAAATATTGATGTTGGAATTATGGTACCGGTATCAGTACTTAGTATGAATTATCGATATTTGTAAAGAAAATTATGTATTTTCTGGTACCGAAATAGGAGCCTCATTCTGATAGTTTAGCATGACCCACAAAAATGGCAACTGAAAAACAGAAAAAATCTCCGTGAACTGATTTCCTTTGGTTGCTCTTTATATCCAAGAATATCATCTCAACCGTAATCAGTGGAAGATTTACGGGATTTGGGGCTTTCAGGCTGAAACCCACCCAAATTGCAGGATTTCTTTTTTAAAAAATTTAATTTAGTCATTCCTATGCGTATACCCGTCAAACCCTTCAAAAAGTCTAGTGATTTCTAAATAAACGAAGTATTTCTGTGTGAAGTTCCTCTCAAACTATTCTTCTGAATCCGCCGCTGTTCGTAATTTATTTTCCAACAAGAAATCCATTCCGACATCTACCTAAAGAGGAAATTTTCCTAAAGTTAGACGGCAGGAGGTGCCAGTAGTAAGAATTTCCCATTTAAGGGGTTACGTTGACCCGGTGCAAAGTAACCACGATTTGAGGCTCAAAACAGCCTTCTCCCAGTGTTATTTTTTCTATGATTTTACAATGTTTCACCCTTCAGTTTCAACTATTGCTTAGAAGTCCCATCATACACAGTAGAATTCTACGGAACCGACTTAACTTTGACGGAAATTCTTGTAGGTGATATCTTCCAAATTTTGTCTGCATTTACAGTGAGTGCTTTCCATACCTCTACAACAACAAACCCTTCAGGTAATTAGAACTCTAACCGCCAACATTAGAGCCAAAATCCAGTTAGATGTTCTATCTTATGGTGGCAGTTGAAACTTTCTCTTTACAGTTTATGGGTTTACCGACGGAAGCTGTATAACTTTTTTCGTATTTTGTGCGAAGTTAACCCTGAAGTGCAAAGTAACCCCGTCTTAAGGTACTTACAGATTACCTAGGTAGTTAGCAATTTTCACATTCTTTTTTAAGGTGGTAACAGTTGGAGCCAAGGGATGTGCGATATTTCGATCGAACGATTAATATTTTCAAATATCAAACTATCGATATCGAAATTTTTGACCGATATATCGATGTTTTTGATCTTTATCATATTTCTATATTTTCGATTTTTGATATTGCTTATATTTTGATATTGCTGTATTTTTCGATATTTCGAACAAGTTTCAATAGTATGTCAATATCGATTATCTATTTCTAAATTTGGATATCACAAAACCCTATCGAAACCCCTCCGAAATGAAGTTTTTGTCTATGAGCCTGATTAGGGTTGCGCACGGCACGAGACTAGACAGAATTTTTGTTACGAAATTCGAGACGAGACATAGCTCTTCCAATAGAAACAGATACAGTTTTCGAGACGAGACAACTTTCGCGACATCTTTGCGAGAGGTGACAGTCTGAAATCATTTCTCGTGCGCACCCCTAGCCCATATCGTGCGTTATCAAAAAGCATGTTAATGAGAAATAACAACATGTAAATACAACATAGGTAGTTAAAAACATTTTTTTTTTCATTCTTCAGTAATGCATTATTATTAACCTCAGTATTTTATAGTCCATTCTTAATCTTAAGGTGATGTATAATTAAGTTTTGAATTCGGTTAACTTTTTTGTTTCTCAAATTGTTTTAAAAATGTATGTACAAACATGTTTATTTTCATTCTTGAGTGCTTAAAGTCACTATAGTTATTAAACATAGTATTTAACATTGTACTCTTAACGTTAAAATAATATACAGTTAACTTTTGAATTCAGTTAACATTTTTCTTACTGAAATTGCTTTAAAAAGTATGTAAAAACGTTTTTATTTTCTTTTTTGAGTGCCAAAAATGATGCACAGTTATTAAGATTAGTACTATATACTCTATTCTTAATTTCAAACTGATAAACAGTGCGTTTCTGAATAAATTATGTCAAGTTATTTGAGTAACGAACACTGGTAGAAAATTCTGACTACTACTGGAACATTTTGATTTTAAGGTGACGACTACTGGTGCAAGGATTTTAAAATATTGTTTTTCCTTCAACGGCTACTCCTTTTTGAATTCTGACTACATGGTCATTATAGGAAGGATCAGTGAGTCTTTCCAACAATGGTACAGCTCCGACAGATTCACGATGCTGAGAGAAGAGACAAAATAGTATGTTTTCAACCTTAAAGTGAGAACCACTGGCGTTTTTACCCTGCTATGCAAAAGTAAGTGGGTACTCCAATGGGGTTCCAATGCGGTACCTAATTTCTGCATTTTAGATATATGGAAATGCATGTGTCTAAAATGTCAAGAACTGATATTTGTTTACTGAAAACTGCAACTCGGTAAGCCTTACGGATACCGAGATATGGGAAAATAAAGAGGACACGATATGTATGTGGGCTTGCCAGGCCCGTATCCAGGGGGATCTAGGGGAGCTTGGCCCCCCTAAATTTTTGCTGGCCCCCTAAAAGTTTTAGAGTAGGCTTGCAAAAGAACTATAATATGGTAATGAACTATCATATGGTTGGATCGGGCCCCCCCTAACTTCAGCCGGGCCCCCGTACATTTTTGGGCTGGCTACGGGCCTGGGGCTTGCATACTTGAAGGTACCTTTTTGAAAATGAATTAAAATATGACTAACGGCTATCAAGATATTGTCAAATAAAGGGAGGACCATTACAAGTATGAGATTTTCGTGTTAGATGATAAAATTTCCGAAACCGGTCATGGAAAGTTAATAAGCACCAGCAGCAATTCCATCTTCAAGTAATTAGATATTTCCATGGGGTGTTAGAACATCTTACAGTCTACTAAGATTAAATTTTAAAAGCTTTTGAAAATATAACTTGACATTTGTAAAGAGTATTAGAAATATGTAAGTATAAATATGTTTACCTAAAACTTCCAGCCAGTACATCTAACATATAGAGAAACACCGTAAAATAAAAGAGTATGAGATGTTGAAACTTCGGAAAAATTATTGGTCCCAACAAAATTAAATAAGATGGTACTTCTATGGGTTAAATGAGTACCTCATTACAATTTCGATGGAAAGATTAGTTCTAGGTTTTCTTCAGGCAGTTCCAAAGGTTCATCGAGCTGTGTAAAAGAGTGAAAATTCCCTGTGAATATCTAATATAGTAACCAAACTATAACGAGTCATATGTTTTATGACGTAAAAATAGAGATCTTTAAGGATTTGTACTTCTGGGTCTTTGCTATAAGAAAGAAATTCAAAAACCTACTGTATATACCTTGATAGACAATTAAATCAGTGAGGACACAGTAGTATGTTTTGCAGAAACTACACTGGAGTATTCTCTTAATCCACAGAGATACGATCACACTTAACTGCCCATTTAATTTTAAAATGAAATTAAGGCAAATGAATGTTGATGATAGAATTGATGGAGTGCAAAGGTGGGAGGAAACGGGAGTACCCCGAGAATACCCACGAATACGATGTCGACTACAAACTGACTTGGCCGCGGATCGAACCAGGGACCCAATACACCAAAGGTACGCACTCTACCACTAAGCCACCGTGCCTGCACCCATTTAATTGTCTATTAAGGTATATACGGTAGTTTTCTGAAATTTCTTCTTCTTACAGCAAAGACTCAACAGTACAAATCCATGTGGGTCTCCATTTTTACGACGTCATAAAATACATAATTACTTATATCTCGGTTGCTATATTAGATATTGACAAAGAATTTTCATTCTTTTTGTACGCTAGGAATTATCACGCTTGGATTTACCCGAAGAAAACTTTGAGCTGAATTAATCTTTCGATCGGAATTGCCCTGACGAGTGTGAGGTACTCACTTCACCCATATAAGTACCATCTTATTAAACTTTTATTAAGATCAAAAGTTGTTTTATGAAATTTCAAGATCTAATACTCTTTTATTTCACGGTGTCTCTCTAGCTGTAAGATGTACTGGCTGGAAGTTTTGGGTAACTCTATTCTCTTTTCTAATACTCTTTACAAATGTCAAATTATATTTTTCAAAGCTTTTAAAACTTAATCTTTTTAGACCCATGATGTTCTAAAACCCCATGGAAATACCCAGTTACTTTAGGATGAAATTGCTACTGGTGCTTATTCAGATTTCATGACCGGTTTCGGAAATTTTACCACCTAACACCAAAACCCCATAACTGTGTGGGTCCTCCCTTTATTTGACAATATTTTGATAGCCATTAGTCATATTTTCATTAATTTTCTAAACTGTACTGTCAAGTATGGAAGCCCCACATATCTATGGTGTTCCTATTTATTTCACCATATTTCGGTAACTGTTAAACGTACCGACTTGCGGTTTCGGTAACACACACACCTGTAACGTTCTTTATAAGTTTATTAAGATATGTTTTAGAATGTTTAGAAATGGGAGGTCTGTGAATGCCATAGTACTCGAAAACCCCCATAAGGACGTGTGTGTAGTGTATTGAATTGAAACTACGGTACTTTTGAGGTTGTTATTAGCCCTCAGTAATTACGTTTTCGAAACTGCACAATCTAGTACGCAAACCTCACACTTCTATGGTGTTGTTCTTTATTTTCCCATACCTCGGTATCCATAAGGCTTACCGAGTTGCGGTTTTCTGTACTAAACAGATATCAGTTCTTTACATTTTAGAGACATATATTTCCACATATCTAAAAATGCAGACATTAGGTACCCCATGGTACCTCGAACGCCATTGCGTACCCACTTACTTTTGCATAGTAATACATTTCGAGTTGTTCAGCATCAATAAACACTTTTTTTAATTAATCGTTTTTCTACCAGAAACCCAAAAGTCCATACCTGAAAGAACAGATTTTGTCCATTTAATTTAAAAAATGTTAAATATTTTAAAATGTAACATTTTAAATATTTTTTGGATTTTTGTTTCAGGTATTTCATGCATCAAAACAAAACCAGGATTCTGCATGAAAGACAGCGAAAAGAAGCAGTGTAATTTGTGGCTAAAAGCACGTCCTTTCTGAAGACAGACCCGATTATATTTACATTCTTTTGTACGAATATGTAACCTTAATAAATATACTGCTCCACAAATTATTTCTTTCTTCCATAAATTAGAATAAATGTATGTCTGTTTAAAGAAAATGTTTGTTAGCGTTAAGTCCTTTCAACTCTTTTTCTCTGTAAATAAGAACATTATACCTTGCAATATTTTTTTTTATCATTGTGCAATTCCGATTGGATAAAGTAAATCTGCACGAAAAACTATTATTTCAGACATACACTAATAACTAATGTATTGTTCTGTGAATAAGGCAATGATATAGTGAACATGTTTTAACATAAAATCTGTAACTCAGCTTTTCAGTAGTCAACTTTATTGAGAATCCGAAGAAAGAAAGAAAAAATGTTGGACTTAACAACGAATTTCAAAATTATTTTTGTTCGAATTCTGGACTAATCCAAATTATCCAGAGAAATCATTTATGTTGCTCTCTACAGATGTATCCTTTATCCAAATCGTATGAAAAGGAGACTTCATACAGCGCTATATTTTGTATGAACTATGTTTCATATTTATTTAATCATTTTGAACCTTTCTCTAGTGTTGACAAGGCCGCAAGTGTCAATCGAATAATTTAGTGTTTCACTCATGTAACCTTGTGACTAACGTACGTCCTGTCGGTATATATATGTTACTGGGTTCGATTAGCGACAAACAATTTTTAGCGTTAAACAAATACAAAAATCTACACGCAATGAGATACGATGATCTTTGCCTCATAGACAATACCAAGCAACTAACGGTACTGAGTGTGGTTGAGTTTACTAGTGGTATTATCTGGCTATAATCAGTGTTCCGAGAGCTATACTTCTTTTTGTGCTCTGAATTTCAAACTTTGATATAGCCGTTTTAAATTATTGTGTATCTATCTATCTATATATCTATATCTATATCATATAAAATTGTAAACTAGAAACTTCCGAGTAGTTCTGAGAATCATCGCTCTTTCTTTACATAATGTATGAGACTATTACACTGCTCGTTACTTAAAATGTTGAACTAAGAAGGATACATCCAGGAAAGTCCAAATTTGCAGAATGTATAGAGCAGGGAAGGATAAATATGTTTGGTCGATGGCTGCACAGCTTCTCATACCTGTGAACTCCACCAGCTACAGTTGATGAGCTGTGGCATTGGATCGTAAGACGCATGGCTTACAATACCACAAGAGAACATCCTCTCGATGTCTCGCTGTGTTACAGTCGTTCTGGTTGTCAATGTTGGGTCAGTTCTGCTCCTTTGTCACCACGTTGTCACACAGCGAATACAGCGGTAAGTTTAACCCTTAACGTACCAAGCCTAAGTCGTCAAAGTTGTTTACCAAGCTGGAGTCTTCTGGAGACCCCAAGTATTATTTTAATTTCTCAACATAGTATTGCAGAGGGTTACTCCAACTATTATTTTTTGGATGTCTAGAAGCATACTTAAGTTAAATGAACATTGTTGACATCAAATATTATGTTTATTTGAGCACAATTCAGTTCTTCATACAATTTTATACTTTTGTGTTCGTAAATCTGAAACACAGGTTTAACAATGGAGTTTTTACATTTTTAAGTGTGTTTTTATTTTTTTGTATTTTTTTTAAAGAAACGAATCGTTGATCTAATCATGTAATTAATATCTCAAAGGGTTGCAGGATACAAATAAAAATTGAGAATAAATTGATTCTTATAATTGCGGCAGTATCACTAAATATCACTCTCTGGGGTCCCTAGAGTACCCCGCTTGGTATGTTAAGGGTTAAGCATATTCGACACTTACTATTAGATATCAGCTTGGGAACTTTGGCGTAGCTACCCTGTCTCCTTGAAGTTGCATTTTTAATGTATGAGTACTGTGAGGAATCATCTTGTGAGGGAACACGTTTTCAGCTGACACCATGTTTTTAATTACAGCGTCATTTAAAAAATAACTTATCAGTTAATTAAAATGTGCAGAGAAGTTATTTCTGGAAAATCCTATTCACGCCTCTTGTGGTAACAACTTCTGCATTTTGGAAGAGGATATTATTAAGGAAAAGAATGAGGTAAAGTCGTCTTTATATAGTACACACGGAAAAGAAAGTATTTGACAGTTGACAAATTTTCTTTTGCCAATAGCTCGGAAACAAATGAATTAATTTGGATCTTTTTGTTGTTATTCTTCGAATAGGTATAACTTGACAACCTGCCAAAGTCGGTACTCTAATAGGTTAATTTATTGTTGAGTTTTTAGGAAAACAAATTTTGTCAACTGAAGAATATTTAATTTCGTGACTGTACAAGCAATGGATGATAACGGCTTAATAAATGACTGTACGTAAGTCTTGTTTGAGTTCGAACATAGGATTGTACATGGCTGTGCATTTTGCATTATTATTGAAGTGCTGCAACTAAGTTATTGCAAAAGGTATGATAAATTCTTACAGTAATATTGTCACATATTGATTTACTCTGTATGAAAACTAAAATAGTTTAACATATGGTTAACCTCCTTTGTGCCAATAATTTTAAAATTAACGCTTGTGCCACTTTTCAACACTTGGCTTTGCAGTAGCTTTCCAAAGAATTAGCAGGAAGTCCAAACTTACACCCTGCAGGTAAATACATTTCTCTGGACAGTTTCACTGCTCCAAACTAAGATTGAAAAGTGTAGTATTTTTAATTTTATTATTATTGGCACAAAAGATCAACCATATTTTAAGCTATTTTTGTTTCCATACAGAGAAAAACAATATGTGACAACATTACAGTAAGAATGTATCCTGCATTTCTCAGTATGTTGCAGCACTTCAATAATGGTGCACTATACGTACAATCTAGATCCTGAATATGCCCAATCCATATATTACAACAAGGCAATACGTATGCGATACAGGTAAAATCCGTATATTTCATACGGACAATCTATAAGCTACATACATCCAATCCATACATTACATATGGCCAGCCTGTACGCGACATACGTATAATCTATATACTGCATGCACACAGTCTGTAAGCTGCATATGTGCACTCTGTATGGTGCATACGGATATTCTGTATGCTGTATCGGGACAAGCTGTGTGCGACATAAGGAAAATCTGTATAATACATACGTACAATACGTATACTGTATCTAGTCGTACGTACGGGGCACAAGTACAATATAGATGCTGCCTCGGGGTTGAACGCAAGAAACACACGTACAGAACGTATATTGCATACTTCTTGAAATTATGCTCCGTCCTGATAGTCAGTAAGTGTCGTCATTATTAACCCACATGCTACATACGATCGTGACGTCACAAAGCTAGATATTACCTCCGTATATACTTGTTACTGCAGATGACGTCACACGAATGACGTCATTGCACTTATGCAGACAGTATGTATAATACATACTTTTTCAGCTATACGTTTGATGCAGGATGTTATATACGGTTGTACGTTAAGCCCGGAAACTACAGGAATTACGAATGTAACCTACGTTTTTAAGTATGCCACCTACATTTTTTTCTCAGTGTGGTAGCTGAATTTTAAAGTCGTTTTTAATGGAAGTGTCACCATTGGTTTCAGCGACCGCGAAAGGTATGGATTTCACACTAATATCGGTCGTTTCCATTATTTTTACATGACTCGATAACCCCCACAGGTGACCTCCGGCCTGCGTACAGGGGCGGATCCAGGACCGACTTCTGGGGGGCGGTGGGTTGTCATACTGCTACTTTTGAGGGCTCCAAACTTTGGGATGGGCTTTATTTATATATATAAAATAAGAAAGTTTCCTCTTCTGGGGGGGTCGATCACTCCGGTCGCCTCCTCCCTGGATCCGCCCCTGCCTGCATACAATGGCAGCTGAATTTGAAAGTCATTGCTAATGAAAGTGTCACCACTTATCTCAGCGACCGCGAAAACTATGGATTTCGCACTAATATCGGTCATTGTGGATTATTTTTACATGTCTCGGTGACCCTCTTTATTATGAACTCCGTTCCTTAGCTGATGGGGCTAAATTGGAAAGTAAAGGCGATCTTGAGTTTCACCATTGAGCTCAGCGACCCCAGAAGCTATGAATTTGACACTAATATGAGTAATTTGTCGACTATTTTTACATATCTTGGTAACCCCACTCCCGCAGGTGACCCCGGACCGTATATACAGTGTATATATATATATGAATTTGAAAGTCAGCTCTAATGGAAGTATCAGCATTGGTCTCATCAACCACAGAAACTATGGATTTGACACTAATATTGGTTATTTTGGATTATTTTTACATGTCTCGATGATCTCTGTATTACAGCCCACATTTCTTAGCTAGTGGGGCTAAATTTGAAAGTAAACGTGATTTTGAGTTTCACCATTGAGCTTAGCGACCCCGAAAACTATGAATTTGACACTAATATCGGTCATTTTCGGTTATTTTTACATCTCGGAAACCGCCACAGGTTGATCCCCGGCCAGCATACAATACCTATGTAAACAAACTGAACAACAAAAGAAAAAAATAGTACGGTCACTTTCCACGCACTTTTGCATATCCCGGTAAACACCTCCTGACACCCTCTTGTTCCAATTTTTTTAAAAATGCCTCTGTCCCCCTGCCGATGGGAGCTGTTTTTGGAAGTCAAGCCTGTAGGAGTGTCATCATTTATCTCAGTGACCAATTAACTATGGATTTGACACTAATATCGGTTATTTTGGATTATTTTTACATGTATCGAGACCCTTTTATTATGGCCCCCGTTCCTTAGTCCATGAGGCTAAATTTGAAAGTAAGCGCGATCTAGTTTCACCATTAAGCTTAGCGACCCCGGAAACTATGGATATAACACTAATATCGATCATGTTTCATTAGTTTTACATGTCGTACCCCCCCCCCGCAGGTGACCTCCGACCCTCATGCAATGATGGCTGAATTTTAGTAATCACCAACGGAAGTATCACCATTGATCTCAGCGACGTCGAAAACTATGGAATTGACACTAATATTGGTCATTTTAGATTGTCCTTACATGTCTCGCTGCCCCCCCTTTATTTTGGCCCCCGTTCTTCAGCTGATGGAGGCTAAATTTGAAAGTAAACGTAATCTCGAGTTTCACCATTGAACTCAGCGATCCCGAAAAGTATGGATTTCTTAATAATATTTGTCATTTTCGATTATTTTTACATGTTTCGGTATCCCCCCTTCCCGGTGATCTCTGGTTCGCAGCCGAATGGGGTGAATTTGGAAGTTAATGGGATTGGAGTTTCACCATTGATATCAGCGACCGCGAAAACTATGAATTCAACACTAATATCGGTCATTTTCTACAACTTATTCATGTCCCGGTAAACGCCCCCTGAGACCCCTTGGTTCGAATTAAAAAAAAAAAACGCTTCGTCTTGGCCCGGGGCCTGGACCAAAGTACCCCTTACCAAAATTTGGTAGCTCTCTGTTCAGTCGTCTATCCCCTGGCCGCACACAGACAGACAGACAGACAGACACACACACACACACAATCAAACTGTTCATTTTATTTATATTAGACTAGCTGTTATGCCCGTTCTTCGCACGGATCAGATAAAACATCAATGTAAACAAACTGAACAATGAAAGAACAATTAAGAAACATTCTAAAATTTGATCTATTTTGTGTGAATGTATACCCAACAACGAATTTTTTTTTCATTGGGATGGCAGATGGGGACTGAATTTGAACGTAAACACTAACGGGAGTGTCACTGTAGATCTAAGCAACCCCGATAAATATGGATTCTACATAAATATTGGTCATTTTCTACTACTTTTACATATCCCTGTAAACGACCCTTTTGACTCCCTGGTTCCAATTAAAAAAAAAAAAAAAAAAAAAAAAAAAAACCAACGACGCTTATGGCCCCCAGCCGATGTTGGCAGTATTTGGAAGAGAACGCCTGTGGAAGTATCACCATTCCTCTCAGCGACAGCGAAAACTATGGATTTGACACTAATAGTATATCAGTCAATTTGGATTATTTTTACATGTCTCTTTGACCCTCTTTATTATGGCCCCGTTCCTTAGCTGATGGGGGCTAAATGTAAAAGTGAACATAATCTTGAGTTTCACCATTGAGTTCAGCGAACCCGAAAACTATGGATTTGACATTAATATCGGTAATTTTAGATTATTTTTACATGTCTCGGAATTCCCTCTCGGTGACCCCGACCCGCTAATGAAAGCATCACCATTGATCTCAGAGACCGCGAAAACTATTGATTTGACATTAATATCGGTCATTTTCTACTACTTTTACATGTCTCGGAATCTCTCCCCCCGGTGACCCCCGGCCCGCAGGCGAATAGGGTGAATTTGGAAGTTCATGCTATTGGAATTTCACCATTGATCTCAGCGACCGCGAAAACTATGCATTCGACACTAATATCGGTCATTTTCTACTACTTTCACATGTCCCGGTAAACGCCCACCTGAAACACCCCCTGCTTCTAGTTTTGAAAAAACCGCTTCGCCTTGGTCTGGAGTCTGGACCAAGGTATCCGTGATCAAATTTTGGTAACTCTCGGTCCATTCGTCTAGTCCCCAGGCCGCACAAAGAGAGACAGACAGACTCACAAACAAACAAACTCTTTATTTTATTAATATTACATGGATGTAGAAATAATGGAAAGAGATGATGTTCAATTCATAGCTTTCGTGATCGCTTTTTGTATTTGCTACGGAAAGGAAGTGCCAAATTGTTCACAGAATAAAAGCTGTTTTGCCTGTGATTTATTTAGCTTTATAAAGTAGGCTCTATTTCCTAATATTCAGTTAGAGTAAATGTATTATTTTCTTTTTTCCTCCGATTACTGCATTTGACGCAGTGGCGTAAGAATAAAACCCTTAAATGGGGGCTAATAGTTGCCATGTCGAAAAATCACACACATACACACCCACTCACCAATATATATAGGGTGTTTTCAGAGAACATCAATAACGATTGAGAGGTGATACCTGACACCAAGGTATACTAATCTGAATGAAAAAAAAAATGCTTCCCTTCGGCGGCCCTGGGACCAGTCGGATTGAAGTCGAGTAGAAGGGAATGTTCATTATTTTTAGTCGTACATTCTATTAGTTCAGAATTGGATGTGATGTAGGGGTGACGCATGAGTGACCTACAAAGAAACTGGAATATTCTTTTAGGTAGCTTATTAAAAGTAAATGGGAAAAATAATCAATAATCAAGTACAACATTTCAAGTAGTAAAAATAAAATACATTTTCCAAATTAGAAGAACGCTGTTAGAAATCAAAAGGAGGTCAGATACAGATGTTTGGTTAAGGTATTTTGTCTCAATATAGAATAAGTTCTCAGGGGAAGAACTGTCATTCCGATGGTCATCTTTTTAGTGTATGACTTAACGTTTATGAAAAATATTGAAACATGTATGTTGTGTGGGAATTCACGACTTTGTAAATGTGTTTATTAATTATGCCTTGTACTTTACGAACAATCTGTTTTCAGGTCTCCTAATTTCTCTGTTCTGACAGCTCTTAATGTAGAATATATCATTGATATGTTTACATTCCTGAGCTAATGCGCTATTGAACTATCTTATATATAAAAGAGAACGCACAAATCCTTTGTTCCCTCATCACGCTAATACGGCTGAACCAATTTCTTTCATTTTTGGGGGGTTATTAGGATTTGGACCCTAGATGGTTTTTATCATATCACTTTAATTTTTAATTACCAGTGTCTTGAGATAATTGACCATTCAAGTGTCCATAACGTACAAATCCTTTGTTAGTTCATCATAGGTAAAAATAAACGTATTTATATGCAACCCGCATGACCGTGTCACTCGGCGGGTTAACATAAATGACAGGCGATATAATGTTAACATTTACTGCAATCTACTATGGTTTTTATCATATCACTTGAAAGCGAAAAAGTAAAAATTATCTAAGTAACAACGTTTATTGCGTTCCGGGGTGACCGCAGCGAAGCGGGGCGGGTTAACATAAATGACAGGCGATATAATGTTAACATTTACTGCAATCTTCTATGGTTTTTATCATATCACTTGAAAGCGAAAAAGTAAAAAATATCTAAGTAACAAAGTTTATTGCGTTCCGGGGTGACCGCAGCGAAGCGGGGTGAACGCTGCTAGTCTACTATAAAATATTTTGTGTTTTCTATCGCATTAGTTTCTTGGCTGTCTCTTTTTCTTTTGATTTTGAAGTTACCCTACTTATGTTTTGTAGCCCTATTTGCTTGGCCCCACACAACCCATTTTTTCTTACAAATAACAACAATAATAAAATGTATTAAACATCTTCCTTGCGGTGACTCACTCATCTGTCCGAAACCCCTTTATAGTCGCGAATCACCAGTTGAGAATAACTAATCTAGAAAACGTACCGTTCCCGGACGAAAAAAAAAAAAAAAAAAAAACTCTACGAATTCTACATTTTGAGCGCCAGTATTTTTTGTATATACATTGCTATATCACACTTTATGTTTAGTAGACTGATACACCTATTAGGATCATAGTTCTTCCTCCAAAGTGAAGGCACGGTGGCGGAGCCTCCAAAGCGAAGGCAGGAGCGCTCATTTCTAGTATGAGGGACCCTCATTCGACCACATATCATGAATGTTTGTGGTGGACAACATTGTGTCTGTGAGGTTTCACGGAAGTTTTCAGTTTCTCCCACATTCTCATTTCACGAATTTCTTCGTAATGTCATATACATCCGTGTAATGTCCGCACATTTTTACCCACATTTTCAACTAAAATTTCATGGTGCGGGTATTACAATTACAGTTTCAGTTCGTAAGTTAGATTACAAGTACTTGCACCGTGCCTGAAGAAAATAAAAGGTGTTTAGAAATCAAAACGAAGGCACCGAAATTCAATATTGCTATAGAATATACGACACTTTCCTACTTAAGATTTGAGCTTTTTTTTCGTAATTGTTGAGAAATACTCCTGCTTTCCTATTTCGTAAACTTCGCCTGCCAAATTGAATTGATTTCGAGTCTTGCATCCCGTTCAAAAGCGAGGCTATATGAGACGTGGACTTACTGATTAAAGTGGAATCCGAACTACATGAGCTCCCACCGGGAATCGAACCCGGGTCTCGCACGCCAAAGGCTATCGCCTATTATAAGGGCCCATGTGGCTATCGCCGTACCCTAGAGGGACCCATCAACGATGAAGGAGACCCTCTTGGGCCTGAGCAAGGGGGCCCCATCATATATCTTTTCGCAGTGGCGGCGGTTGGACGTTAAAAGTGGGGGTCAAGACATGATCTGAATGTTAGTTTCCCTGGTTGATTCTAACACCTTGTTTGAAGAAAGGTTGTATAACCAAGGCCATAACTTTGGGGGGAAGGAGGAGCAAATGTCCCCCAGGGAAGCTCCCCGCCATTCGAGGGGGCCCATTTCAAGACAAAATTTTCTTACTCCATATACGATACGAACATGAAATTATAAATGAAGCATCATACAGGTTCACTACATTACATAAACAAAACAGCACACAAAAGGTAAATAAAACAAAAATGAGTCCTGGGCCCTCTACTACTAGGGTCTAGAAATAATATTTATTCTTATGGTTATGATATTAGTCAATATTGTCCCCTTAATTGATTTGTCATGTATGAAACGGGCCCAGAGGCGAAACTAACGGCCCCGCAGTCCTTGCCGTGCGGGAGGGCCCACAGGCTTCGGGGGTCCATAAAGAGTAAGAGATAGATGGAAAGAGGGGGCCCAAGAATGAGAAAAACAACTTTTTCTAGGGCCCAAATACCGTACGCGTATTAATGCTTGCCCCCCAGAGAAAATCTAAGTTACGGCGCTGTGTATAACTAATAGGATACTATCTTCTTCAGTTAAAATACCGTATATCGTATTTCATATTTTATTAAGTAAATTGAGAAAAGCAACGCAAATAGGTACTAGCTCTTTGTACTCTTAAACAACGAAGGTGTAAGAAGAAATTTGGTTCCTTGCTCATGAACATCTTAAAATTCTGTCTGGAAAATTGTGATCAGATTATTTAATAACAAATTTGCAAAACAAATAAATAGAAAGGATAATATTAATCATAGTAACGAATAATGAGACTTGCTTTGCAAAAGTTATATTCAAACTTGGGATTAATGAACAACTCATATTTTTAATTCCACACATACTATTAAATGTATGTTATTGCTCTTACAAGGGACATATTTCGGTTCAAACGCGAGGATCAACATAAAACTTGGTAGACATATACAGGACTAAGTACTGACCACTGTATGGTGTGTCATTTCCGTGTAAAATTCGTTTTCCGCCGACAGCGCCACCTATCCTTCGAAACACTAGCAGTTAGATTCCACGTTATATGTGCTGAGTGAAGATTAGTCAGGTGCGTCAGTGTGTGGTAGTAAGCTCGAATTAGTGTTAGGTGTGATAGCCAGTGTGAAAAAAATGGGGCGGGCTGCTGGCATTAAACCCCTTCATGTAATTGAACTGTTAAAAGACAAACTAAGGCGCAAATTTAAGAATCAAACATCAGTTGGAGCATAAGATGAGTCATTTGCGACATTTTGGTGCAATTTAATTATCAATGAGTACGAAAATGAATTAGAAATGATACACACATTGACACTCAACAGAGATGATAAAGAAAATGTCACGGCACAGAAAGATATCTATGATAGCAGTTCAGAGCGGGAAGAAGACAGCAGTCCAGAGCGGGAACCAAGCATTAGTCAAAGCGAATACGACGTATCTTCAGCATGAAAACTGAAAAGAATAGATATTTTATCGCGGTTTACGGACGAGAAAATCCGGAGTATATACAAAGATAATTATAATCATGAAGGAGAATACAACTCGCACAGGAACTTTCTGACACGACACAAGAAAATTATTTCTTTGAATAACTGCAAACCTATTTTGGATTATGAACATGCGCTGTCTACGAGCTCAGCTTCATTTAAAGGGAATGGGGAAATGAAACTCCAAACAATTAAGTGCGAAATCATGAGATTATTTGACGAGACGCGAGAGCATGGAACATCAGTGCATTACTGGTATTTACAGTGCTGGGCTCTCCAAGCGATAAAAGAAGTTGGCTTATCGCATTTCAAAACGGAGCCGACTTTCATTGAAAATCTTCAGAAACAAGCAGGCATTATTTCACGAATAATTACGACCTTTATCAAATAATCAGATTATTTTACATTTCACTGTTTGGAGTTTCATTTCCCGATTCTCGGTTCCCGCTCTGGACTGCTGTCTTCATCCCGCTCTGAACTGCTATAATAGATATTTTTCTGTGCCGTGATATTTTCTTTATCATCTCTGTCGAGTGTCGATGTGTGTATCATTTCTAATTTATTTTCGTACTCATTGATAATTAAATTGCACCAAAATGTCGCAAATGACTCATCGTCCGCTTCAACTGACGTTTGATTCTTAAATCTGCGCTTTAGTTCGTATTTTAACAGTTCAACTACATGAAGGGGGTTAATGCCAGCAGCCCGGCCCATTTTTTCCACACTAACTATCACACCTAAAACTAATTCGAGCTTACTACCACACACTGACGCACCTGACTGATCTTCACTTACCACCTATAACGTGGAATCTGACTGCTAGTGTTTCGAAGGATAGGTAGCGCTGTCGGCGAAAAACGTGTTTTACACGGGAATGACATACCATACAGTGGTCAGTACTTAGTCCTGTATATATCTACCAAGTTTTATGTTGATCCTCGCGTTCGAACCTAAACATGTCCCTTGTTAGAAAGACAGTAAATACCACAAGCATATGCTACGACATTTAAAGAAATATTTTTCAAGTTTTCCGAAACATGTTCGTTGTCATTAGGTGCAGTTTTTACTTGGAACACATCGAAATTAAACAATACTTAGAATCACTCCACACTCCAGTTGTACACTCCGCATCAAAAAAATTGCGACAGCTAACGCCCTGCAGTTAAGCCACCCAATATACACCTTCTTATCCCATAATCGTGTCAGGTAAAGAGACCCCCTCTCTCTCCTCCTTTCTTCTCTCCTATACTAAAATTAGCTAACAACATGAGCGCAGTTCTTATTTTAAACTACACATGTATTAGTTTCGATAAAATGAAATAACAAAACCGTCACGAAACAAGATTCATAAGTTGATGTAAGGAGAAACTGAAACACACAATCAAAAATTGAAATCAATGGATGTCTATTACACAGAGATTCATAAATGAGGCAGGGAGAGAGAAGGGAAGAGAAGAAGAAAAAGAAAAGGGAGAGCAGATAAAACTGTGGAATTCACACGTACTGTAGTAAGAAAAGAACTTAACATTATAAAGTTCCGTTTCCAGAAATCAAACAGTAATATAGAAATAGCGTTTGTTTTTACATATTTTTTCAAAACTATTCGAATATATAAAGGATGCTTTAAACATTCATTATGTCACTTTCATAATGGATAGCATACTCAATTTCAAGTAGAACTGTAGATCTCCGAGACACATCTGGGATAATGTCAAAAGTTTAACACACATGCTTTGTTTCCGCTTGGTTCGATTGCAAATTCCGTAGTGTTCATTGGACGTACTGTTCCAAAATACATTCTAATAAGCCCAGTAGATAGCATTGGTCATATCCTCCATTTCAGGCTACTAATGCAAACTGAACAAAAAAGAAAAAAAAACGAAACAAAACTAAAAGAAAAGAAAAGATAACAAAAGAAAGAAAGAGAAAATAGAAGAGAGTTCTATTTTACTGTTAAATTTCTATCAGAAATACCTTATATTAAACGTCCAAACTGTATCGTAATGAAAAGTTACAAATGTTGGAAAGGAAAAGTTTGTGTTCCTCATAGATGTAGAATGTTTAAAATTTCAAAATGAAAAATAACATTGAATTATAGGATGGGAACAAATTTTGTGTCGAACTAGTATAAATAAAATTTTGTTTTCAAATAACCAAAGAGTTAGAGACGGCGCAAGCTAACTTTGCACTTTGAAACCGTTATTTCCCGAGCGAGTGAGATGAAAATGAGAGGAAATGGTTGATACTACGCATGCGCAAGATATGTTGCCAACCGCGATTATCCAAACTTCTCAGTAGTAGATCCTAAATCGTTTATTAAAAAAAAGAACTAGTTTGTTTATTACTGAATGTTTGCCTCTTTGCAAAGCATCACACATCCTCTGCACTATTTTTGTAATTGGTACAATTGATAATAATAGACAAACGTTTGCTCTTTCTTTCTTAAAGCAAGCTCTGACATTATTTATAATTTCCCTACTTAGACTTCTGTTCGTAGTTTTTTAAAAAGATCTTTTATCTTCCATATCATAGCGTTAATTAACCAAAGTATAAGAGAATTTGAAATCAATTATTAAAATTAAGAATAACTGAATGTATCAAATACCTGAACGTGCCGGCATAAAAAAAAGGGTAGAGAACTCATACAAATATGTCCACACAATCCCAGATATTAACACACAAAAGAATAGATACACATAGTATTCTAGTTCTACAAAACACAAAAATTCAGATTTTTATACACCACTATAACACAATGCAAAGTAATACTTAGTGGAAAACATTCTTTCACCCTTCTTATTTTGACCTTTGGGTGACAAAAAAAAAAAAAAAAGGGAAGCCTTCCACACATCTGTTTGTTCAATCGCTTAGGGTCTAAAACAAGAGACATGGCTCACTCACCCCTAGAAATTAGATATTTCCTATGCTTGTCGAGGTTTGTTATTTGACTGGGTTTCGTGTAGTGTGCTGGTAGATTGAAAATAAGGTGTTTGTTGTTACGAGGGTGTTATTATCGTATTCCGGTCCAGTGTAGTGTGGATAGGCTAGTGTAATAGTTTGTAGGTGTATCGGTTTATAGTGAATTAACGTGACTATGAATGTTATAAACCCCAAAGTGAAGCACAAAAAGATCCCAAGGATGGGTTGCGTCATGAAACACAACTTTCAAAATTAATGATGTTCAAAAACTCTGTGAAATTAGGTTCGGGCAAATCGGGAGGAAGGAATGGATATCAGTTTGTAATCACGTATTGGGAAGCAGAAGGAATTATGGATGAAATTACTGAGAGGGTCGTTATCAGTCTCGGTGGTGTCGATAGTGATAGCAACAGTGATTCAGAAGAGGATACTGACGGTGAATAGAAGAAATGTAGGTGAGTGTTTCCTTTATGTACGCATACACATAGATGGAAAATATTTGACATTTCATTTTTATTTGTGGATTGCAATGTCTATTACTAATAGTAATGATCTAGATCAGGGCTGTCCAAATGGCGGCCCGCGGGCCGCATGCGACCCGCCAAACCATTTTCTGCGGCCCACAAACCTTTCATGATTTACAATTGTTGTAACTGATAATATTTTATTTGATATTCATTCATTCTTTTAATGTTTCCACTCCCCGAATAAGGCATGCATTTAGCGCTTCTATACAACAAAAAGGCGCTGGCATCCACGGCAACACTGGAGTCGGTAATGTAATCGTTGCTGAAAGGGACGATTACTTCAGTGAACAAATATACCGTATACTTGATCTAGCTTTTTAAATCAGACCCTTTCTTCCTCGAACTTTGCCTAGAAGCCATAGCGCGCAAGAAATACACCACTTCTTGCTATAAACACAATTTAGCATACTTTCCAAGTTGCAATCGTCTGACATTAGATTTTGAAAAGGAAGCATTTAATTTTTCTGAGTTCTGTGGAGACATCGAGAGTATCACGAATGGATTTAATGCGAGATTCTCAGATTTTGACAAACTAAAAAATGACATTGCATTATTTATTAATCCATTGACAATAGACATCGAAGAACATCCTCCAGACTTACAGCTTTAATTTTGTGACCTTCAGGTTGACCCATTCTTTCAGACAAGAACAAAGAAAGGAGTAGATTTTTCAGGCTATTTTCTAACAACGTTTACCTAACTTTTGTGAGTTGTGTCGGAAAATAGTGTCAATGTTTGGTAGTACTTATCTGTGTAAAAGTGCATTTTCCACCATGAAAATCGTAAAGAATCGCTCCGGAAGCTACCTTGAAGATTCTTCTCTTTTACATCTTCTGCGGGTTTCATCTTTTACAATAAGAGGAATGGATGTAGATCCCCAGCCCTTGTAAACGCTGCTAGCCACCCTCATTAGTCACATTGAATAGGTATGTAATATTACAAATATATATTTTTAATATTTTTCTTCTGTAGTGTAATAATAATAATAGACCCTAATAATAATAATAATAATAATAATAATAATAATAATAATAATAATAATAATAATAATAATAATAATAATAATAATAATAATTATTATTATTATTATTATTATTATTATTATTATTATTAGCTGCGGCCCTCCACTTTACTAGTAAAGACGGTTATGGCCCTCAGGCTCATTATAATTGGACACCACTGATCTAGATATACATAGATGAAAAGGTACGACGTACGAGTTATGATAATGCCTCGAATTTCTACATTCCTGGCGAATATTTATTTCAGTTGGCAACGCTGATAAGTTCAATTTCATGCCTCCTAAATCACGGTCAGATGGGAGCCAAATCGCGAACAGTATTATGTCACTTAAATGCAGAGTTGTTGTGCGCCGTGTCTACCATTTTATAGTCTTCTCCGAAGAATTATGTGTTCCGAACATCCAGCATTGATTTAATCTCTTCCGAATATAACGTAATTTGCACAGATAGAATGAACACGCTAAAAACTCAAACGAACCATCGTTAGGTAAGGTTATAGACCACCACTGGGTCGAGGATTCAAATCCGTAGTGACCCGGTAATTCGACTGAGACTCGGTAACCCAGAGGATAAAAAAAGAGATTTTTCTTATTCCCTTGCGTTTAAACAATATTTCTGTCAGAGATGACCAGGACTGGAGATGTTATCCCCAGAGCCGAAGTTAACAGTTAATTAGACTCTCCATACCAGGTATATCGTGGTCTTGCTCCGTTTTAACTTTGGGACATGAAGTGCGTGTGTGTGAGAGAGGGAGAGAAGTGAAAGATGCAAAGAGAGGATAGGGAAACGTCAAGACAGAGAGAGGGGAAACGAATATAAATATGAAACATACTTATCATTACAGTGTATGATATAGAACGCACATACTGCCCATTTTAATTATCGCCAGTGATGCCTTGTAAGTTCTTCATCAGAAGATAAATCTCTGCAGTCATTATTTTATGGAAAAAATAATACTACCTCATGGAGAATCGAACCTAGATTTACCATTTGGAAGTATGGCTCGTTACCACTGCACCACCGATTGCTTGAGCCAAACTTTGTTTAACAAATGGTGTAGTGTTTCTTTCTGCGAACGGTAACATGAAAAGTGTATACTGCAGATCAATGATGTCTTTGGAATGTCCTGGTAATTCCCTTGCCCTTTCCCAACCAGCATTCGTAAATCGTTTTATCATGATACAGGTGTTTGCTTCCACATTCTTATGCATTGCTTGTCCAGTATGATAAGTCGATTTTTCATACTCACTTTGTAAAAATTTTAACTTTGTCGTGAACAAGATTTGAACCTACGATCAATAGCTGAATTATTTATAAGACCATTACGTTACCCCTACACTATCAGTTTTATTATTACCTTCTTGAAAAATACAAAATGAACTCAACTAGCTGAGTCTATACAAGAAAAGCACTAGACATAAAAATAAAAATGACCATTTCTGGGTCTACAACTATAATGCAGAGAACTAGAAATAAATAAATGCATATTAAAAAAAAAAAAAAAAAAAAAAACGAGAGAGGAACTTTAGTTCATGACAAAAGCACTTCTAAAAACCTACTAAAAGAAATCTTTTCCTGCTGCGGAGAATAACATTTCCGGCGTGTACGTTGAAGAAAATCAAAATAAGTGCGTGCATCCAGTAACGTGATATGCCGCTGGAAATATAGTAAAGTGCTGGCTAGCAGGAAAAGCACTGTACGATGCTTAGTGGGGGGGGGGGGAATGAAAGTCCGGCAGGAGCATATGATCAATGTGAAACTTCTTCACTCTTACGACGAGTGATACGACGCACCATCACCTGCAAGGCGTTCCATATCGCTGGCGCTCCCTCAAATGTTGTAAACCGATGAGCCTACGTGTCCTCAGAACTACATATAGTACACAAAGCATCTGGTGCTCGTTGTATTGCATAAAGCCGCGCACGTGTTGGGATAAGTTGATGGACTACTTGAAACCATAACACTTGCATATAGGAAGGTAAGATTGGGTTCCAAATGTTAGCTCACACTTGCTGCCACTCTATATGTGGAAACTGTTGTACTACTCGTAACTGAGTCGGCTGAGAGGACAATGTGAAGAGAACAGAATATAATGAGCGAGCATTGTGCTGCTGAGGGACCAAAGGCACCCCGGCATAAATCCAATATCGAATAAAGATCAAAACATATTTCGGACACTGATCGGCAAATTGAATAAAAGGGGGATTGACAGGGTGAGCGTACTCCAGCCAAAAACAACTAAACTAATGGTTCGTAATAGAGTCGACAGATGAAAGACCCACGTAGGAATCTGCCATGAAGAGAGTTTGGCATTTGAGACGAATATGAACTAAACCTAGACCACCGCGAGAACGTGGGAGGTAAATGACATTTCTGGAAATGCGAAAATAGTAACCCCGCCATATATGCCAAAGGAACAGAGATTCAAATCTTTTGGCGTAAATCTCAGGGAGGGGAAATACCCGAGCCCTATACCACAACTTAGATGCCACGTAGATATTGATAAATTGAATGCGATGCCATTAATGAAGTCGACGAAAGCGGAGGGTGAAGAACAACCCACGAATTTGCTTAAGGAGAGGTTGCCAAACTTCTTCATAATGGGGAGTGGGAAGTGACGTGAATGGAATGCCTAAAATAGTTAAGGATGTAACATGCGGTATAGGCTGCGTACCTGGGGTAGGAGAGGGTAACTGGAATCCGTGAAATTGTAACACTTGAGTTTTCTTTTCATCAAACTGAAGGCCAGAGCAGCGCGAGAATCGTTTGAGAACCGGAAAGACACCCTGAAGAGCAACCGCGTCGACCCCTGTGATAGTCAGATCATCTGCGAAACAATAGATGTTTTGACAAGTAAAGAGGGTAAAGCCTGGGGGAGACACAAGCGCCAAACGATAGAGGAGAGGGTCTATAACTAAAGAAAACAAAATAGAGCTTAAACTACAGCCCTGGCGCAAACCTCGCTTTAAGGGAATGAGGTCAGATAGATCTCCATTAATTTGGAGACGAAACGTGGCGGTGGCGTATAAATTCGAAATTACTTGACAGAACGCTGCGGGAAAATCCCAAGCGTCTAGGGTTAGACGAAGGAAATTGTGATCGACATTATCATAAGCCTTCTCTAGGTCTACTGCTAACGCTCCTGCTGGGAGACTGGAAGTATGCAAAGAGATCTCGAAGAGTACGAAGGGTGAATTGAATGTTGTTCGATTCGTGCAGGGCTGTTTGATATGGACTGATAAGTTTCTGTATGATAGGTCGTAATCGGGCTGTAAGAACTTTAGTAAATAATTTCAAATCAACTGGCAATAAAGAGATAGGGCGGTAATCAGCCACAACCTTCGCCTTGGACGATTTGGGTATAAGTGCTCTATCATGCCATCTGAAATTACAAACCAAATATTACTTACTTTAGCCCTGATCTCTGGAACGAACAGGCTTTTTACTCCGTTATTTGCAACAAAGTGCACAATGAAATGATTTATTCTACGGCCTAGAGAAAAATTTGTGCCCACTAGTAGGGGAAAAACATACAATCCAGGAAAATATAAAGCAATAAAACATATTTTGCAGTAATTTCGTTGTGCAAGTTCAAAAGAACGTTAATAATAATAATAATAACAATAATAATCATGAAAATATTCACATTCACAGTATAGTAGTCTATTATTATTAACATCAATTATCCGTTTCTTTGGGTTAAATTGAGAAAAAAATAGTAATATGTTCCGTTACTCAGTCAGTGTTTAAGATTACTAAAGCGCTCTTTGATATCGATCATTTTCAATGTGTTTTATATATCCCCTCCCCACCCTATGTTGTGGGGCACGGCATCTGCAATGTCATTGTTGATTTCAGCGAGCCGGAAAACTATGAATTAGAGAGTGATATTGGTTATTTCGATCATTTTTATATGTATCTCCCTCCTCCAAGTTGAGGAGCTGAATTTGGATTTAAACAGCATCACATGTGTCACTGTTAATCTCAGCGACTCCAAAAATTATAGATTCGTCACTTATACTGGTAATTTTTCCTTCTTTTTTAAATGTCGCTCCCCCTCCCCCATCTCTTAAGTTATACCGTCAAAGTGATATGACAGAAACCATCTTAGGCTCAAACTTCATCTATGTTGAAAGTTTAATCGAGATCGGTCGGGTAGTTCAAAAGTGATGAAGTCACAAAAACAGTCATTTTCATTTTAATTTTAATTTTTTTAAACATATATATATCTCTCTCTTCGGCCCCTACGTTGCACCGTGAAACTGAAATGATAAAAGTCGTACCAGATACGAACCTTATCTATGTTGAAAGTTTGATAGAGATCGGTCTGGTGGTTCAAGAGTTATTACGTTTTATTCAGTTTTATATATCAACCCTCCTCCTCTCCTCCTAACCCTAAGTTTTACCGTTAAAATGAAATGATAAAAAAGCTTCCCAGACCCGAACCTTATCAATGTTAAAAATTTGATCGAGATCGGTCGGGTGGTTCAAGGGATTAGGAGTCACAAACACAGTTACTTTCAATATTATAATATAGGTTATTATTATTATTATTATTATTATTATTTGGGTACTTTTGAACTTGCACGACAAAATTACTGCAAAATATGTTTTATTGCTTTATTTTTTCCTTGATTGTACGTTTCTCCTTTATCAGTGGGCACTAATTTCTCTCTAGGCCGTCGAATAAATCAATTTCGTTGTGCACTTTGGTGCAAATAACGTTACAGGAAGAAGCCAGTTCGTTGTAAAGATCAGGGCTAAAGTAAGTAATATTTGGATCGTATTGTCAGATAACATGATAGTAAGGGCTCGGGTATTTCCCCTCCCTGAGATTTACGCCAAAAGATTTGAATCTCTGTTCCTTTGGCATATATGGCGGGGTTACTATTTTCGCATTTCCAGAAATGACATCTACCTCCCACGTTCCCGCGGTGGTCTAGGTTTAGCTCATATCCGTCTCAAATGTAAAACTCTCTTCATGGCAGATTCCTACGTGGGACTTTCATCTGTCGACTCTATTACGAACCATTGGTTTAGTTGTTTTTGGCCGGAGTACGCTCACCCTGTCAAGCCGCTTTTATTCAATTTGCCGATCAGTGTCCGAAATATGTTTTGATCTTTATTCGATATTGGATTTATGCGGGGTGCCTTTGGTCCCTCAGCAGCACAATGCTCGCTCATTATATTCTGTTCTCTTCACATTGTCCTCTCAGCTGATTCAGTTACGAGTAGTACAACAGTTTCCACACATAGAGTGGCAGCAAGTGTGAGCTAACATTTGGAACCCAATCTTACCTTCCTATATGCAAGTTTATGGTTTCAAGTAGTCCATCAACTTATTCCAACACGTGCGCGGCCTTATGCAATACAACGAGCACCAGATGCTTTGTGTACTATATGTAGTTCTGAGGACACGTTGGCTCATCGGTTTATAACATGTGAGGGAGCGCCAGTGATATGGAACGCCTTGCAGGTGATGGTGGGCCGTATCACTCGTCGTCCGAGTGCACAGTTTCACATTGATCATATGCTCCTGCCGGACTTTCATCCCCCCCCCCCCACTAAGCATCGTACAGTGCTTTTCCTGCTAGCCAGCACTTTACTATATTTCCAGCGGCATATCACGTTACTGGATGCACGCACTTATTTTGATTTTCTTCAACGTACACGCCGGAAATGTTATTCTCCGCAGCAGGAAAGGATTTCTTTTAGTAGGTTTTTAGAAGTGCTTTTGTCATGAACTAAAGTTCCTCTCTCGTTTTTTTAAAATATGCATTTATTTATTTCTAGTTCTCTGCATTTATAGGCGTAGACCCACAATTGGTGATTTTTATTTTTATGTCTAGTGTTTTTCTTGTATAGACTCAGCTAGTTGAGTCCATTTTGTATTTTTCAAGAAGGTTATAATAAAACTGATAGTGTAGGGGCAACGTAATGGCCTTATAAATAATGCAACTATCGAACCTAAGTTCAAATCCTCTTCACGCCAAAGTTAAAATTTTTACATAGTGAGTGTGAAGAATCGACTTATCATACTGGACAAGCAATGCATAAGAATGTGGAAGCAAAACACCTGTATCATGATAGAACGATTTACGAATGCTGGTTGGGAAAGGGCAAGGAAATTACCAGGATATTCCAAAGACATCATTGATCTGCAGTATACACTTTTCGTGTTATCGTTCTAAGAAAGAAACACTACACCATTTGTTAAACAAAGTTTGGCTCAAGCAATCGGTGGTGTAGTGGTAACGTGCCAGACTTCCAAATGAAAAATCAAGGTTCTATTCCCCACCAGGTAGTATGATCTTTTCGCATAAAATAATAACTGCAGAGATTTATCTTCTGATGGAGAACTTACAAGACATCACTGGCGATAATTAAAATGGGCAGTATGTGCGTTCTATATCATACACTGTAATGATAAGTATGTTTCATATTTATATTCGTTTCCCCTCTCTCTGTCTTGACGTTTCCCTATCCTCTCTTTGTATCTTTCACTTCTCTCCCTCTCTCACACACACGCACTTCATGTCCCAAAGTTAAAACGGAGCAAGAGCCCGAGACACCTGGTCTGGAGAATCTAATTAACTGTTAACTTCGGCGTCGTGTTTTTCGTGCTCTGGGGATAACATCTCCAGCCCTGGCCATCTCTGACAGAAATTCTGCTTAAACGCTAGTGAATAAGTAAAATCTCTTTTCTATTCTCTGGGTTACCGAGTCTCAGTCGAATTACCGGATCACTACGGATTTGAATCCTCGACCCAGTGGTGGTCTATAACCTAAACATCATCCGACTGACACGATGATCCGTTGGAGCTCTTAGCGTGTTCATTCTATCTGTGCAAATTACCGGAAAAGATTAAATCAATGCTGGATGTTCGGAAGAGATAAATCTTCGGAGAAGACTAGAAAATGGCAACCTCTTTGTTATTTGAAAACAAAATTTTATTTATACTAGTTCGACGCAAAATTTGTTCCCATCCTATAATTCAATTATTTTTTTCATTTTGAAATTTGAAACATGCTACATCTATGAGGAACACAAACTTTTCCTTTCCAACATTTGTAACTTTTCGTTACGATTCAGTTTGAACTTTTAATATAAGGTATTTCTGATAGAAATTTAACAGTAAAATAGAACTCTCTTCTATTTTCTCTTTCTTTCTTTTGTTATCTTTTCTTTTCTTTTAGTTTTGTTTCGTTTTTTTTTCTTTTTTGTTCAGTTTGCATTAGTAGCCTGAAATGGAGGATATGACCAATGCTATCTACTGGGCTTATTAGAATGTATTTTGGAACAGTACGTCCAATGAACACTACGGAATTTGCAATCGAACCAAGCGGAAACAAAGCATGTGTGTTAAACTTTTGACATTATCCCAGATGTGTCTCGGAGATCTACAGTTCTACTTGAAATTGAGTATGCTATCCATTATGAAAGTGACATAATGAATGTTTAAAGCATCCTTTATATATTCGAATAGTTTTGAAAAAATATGTAAAAACAAACGCTATTTCTATATTACTGTTTGATTTCTGGAAACGGAACTTTATAATGTTAGGTTCTTTTCTTACTACAGTACGTGTGAATTCCACAGTTTTATCTGCTCTCCCTTTTCTTTTTCTTCTTCTCTTCCCTTCTCTCTCCCTGCCTCATTTATGAATCTCTGTGTAATAGACATCCATTGATTTCAATTTTTGATTGTGTGTTTCAGTTTCTCCTTACATCAACTTATGAATCTTGTTTCGTGACGGTTTTGTTATTTCATTTTATCGAAACTAATACATGTGTAGTTTGAAATAAAAATTGCGCTCATGTTGTTAGCTAATTTTAGTATAGGAAAGAAGAAAGGAGGAGAGAGGGGGTTTTCTTACCTGACACGATTATGGGATAAGAACGTGTATATTGGGTGGCCTAACTGCAGGGCGTTAGCTGTCGCAATTTTTTTTGAAGCGGAGTGTACAAAATAACCCTAAAACCTAGAAATAGATTGAATTCAGTAAATTTAATTGTATATACACCCATGCAGCCCTAAACACTCTACTTCACTCGTATATTACACTGTAAAACAATGGAAAAGTAGAAGTTGTTTCTTATTACTCTCTTTTTAATCAACATTTGTTACTATTAGAAGGAAGAAAAGACATTTTAGGAAGTGTCAATTTTTGTGCAATTAAAGAATAACTTGTGTTTTTTTGCCGAAATGTTCTCTCAATTAGTTTTAAAGCGGCTAACTAACATATCGAACCCTTGTAAGAAGAAATGAAAGTATACTGAAAGTGTTGCGCTCCAATAGGTTAAGTTTTGGGCCATTTTCCGTGGCAATTAAAAGGCAATTCCTGAAGTTTTCTCAACTCCACGGGAAGTCGTAACCAATACGTACTCATGCAACAGCAAATATTATTTGGCACAATTTTTTCTATGAACCAGTAAAACATACAAAAACTTTAGATTTACAAGTGAAACTGTGTACATTAATAAGTCACTTCAAAAAACTGAGGGGGCAACTGCCCCCGTTTGCCCCCCTAATCGCCGCACATGTCTGTTCGCATAGAATTAGTTCTACTTCAGTGGTAGTATGTGAAAATTCTTCTGCTTCTTTTCTTCTTCTTCTTCTTATTATTATTATTATTATCATCATCATTATTGACTCAAGGTGCCCATGCTCGAATCCTCGCCTTCCTGTTCTTCCCAGTCCGCCCCTGGTTTGCATACTTTGGAAGTTTTACCAGTTTAAGAACTGTGAAACAATTTGTTAAGATTTATTAATGGCGTGTTGTTTTCTCAATTAATATTGGAATCGGAAGTGGTAATAGATTTCTTTCGAAATTGCAGTCGCTTCTACATGAAAAAAACATGAACTCTCACGAATTCATTCTCTTCAGCCCCGAAACTGATCGCAAGCGAACCAAATATTTGAGTTGTATATCATCCACGCAGGAGCGACTGGAGGTCGACACGCACGAGTGTTCACTTACAGGACTTATCTCTATTGAATTTGACCTCAGCATACCCAGTTATGTAGCTATAGAATATCAACACGCATGGTAGTGCACCAAGCCAAGTTCTCTGGCTGGAGTACGCCATGTGTATATTTACAGGAAGCAACTCAGATATTCTTCGACCGTCCATACTTTCACTTCCCGTGAAGATAGTTCAACAAAATTGGCTGTGTTACTAACCTGCATAATCTTATGTACTATATAAAATGTCAATGTTTTATTTGAAACCATTTACAAATTGAAATAATAATAGTAATAATAATAATAATAATAATAATAATAATAATAATAATAATAATAATAATAATAACTCAATTTTGATCACTGACTCATCAACACCTATGTCACACTTTCTGTGGGCGCAGGAACTTGAAATTTGATACAAGTGTAGGATTTGTGTTACAAATAAACGGGAAAAAGTCCAAAAACTGGAAATTTCCCTCTTTAAGGAGGAAAATTTAGGAGCAAGGGAAAAAATTACGTCACTTGTTTCAAAACCTATAAGGTGATTTCTGTAGTCATGGAAATTTTAAATTTCGCACAAACAGGTTTTATGATACAAGGAAAACTCCGAAAACTGGCAATTTCCTCCTATAAAGGGGCAGGGGAAAACATACATGGTTATGTTGAATAACTGAATTACATATATTTACAATACTTTTGGAAATGATTCAAAGCCTATAGGTTACTTCTTGCAAACATGCAAACTTAAAGTTTAGTACAAATGAAAGACAGAAGCTACGAGAATGGTTAAAAACCAAATCCAAAACTTTGCATTTCTCTCTTCAACACGGAAAATTAAGGGTCAAGGGCAAAATCATATATTAACAACTTGTGAAGACAATTATGAAATTTTACCATCTTTCCGCAAATATGAAAATTTTCATATCTGAGTCACTCAAGAGAAAAATTTTCACATTTGAGTCTGAGTACTAATTCATATATATACAGTAGAATATTTTCTACAAAGAATTTGAAATTCCGCACAAATACAAGTTTGTGGAATAAGTAGAGATAAAATTTATAAAATATAAAGTTTATCAGTTCGTTCAGAATAATATGGGCGCATGTTTGTTAAAATTTCATATTGGGTCGTTGAGTTTCTCACTAAAAACCAATAAAAACTTGTGAGGTACTTCGTATAAACGAGAAAATTTGGAACTTGGCAGGGAAAAATAAGGATTGAATATTCACCACTCTTATTATTTAGTATACTAACTAATGATGCATCTGCCACCCTAGATACCAGGTAAATAATTGTAAATGCTTTTCAGGAAATAGTGATATCCCACCAAAAAGAGAAATGTGAAAAACAGAGCAAAGGTCTTGCACATTTATCACTTTGTTGGGCAAGAAAAAAATAGAAATCTGGAACGATTCCAAGTTCTATTAAAATTCGAAAATCGGAATATGAAATTTGGAACTTTATTGCTTACAAGGGAAGAGAGGGAGATTATATATCGAAGCGGAAGATGATTTATATCCCAATCAAAAGCACTAGTGACGCCTATTATGAAATTGTAATAAAATATTTCAGAATGCATATATTGTGCGAGTTATATGAATATACAGGGTGTCCAGAAAATCCGCTTCCATCCCTAGAAATCGCAAACGATGGGACAGATGCTAAAACACGGAAACACGTTTTTGATAATTTTAAAGGTACAACATATCAAAGCAAAAAGTGTTTTCTCAGGGCCACCCGGAGGGTCCCAGACGGGGTCCAACTCAAAAATTGCAAAAGTAAGGGGGTCAAGTAGCATATCGTTGGAATCCTGTTGGGAAATAAAAGAAGACGGAATAAGTCTCGGCTCTCTAAAAATTAACCTGTGCAAAATGGCGGCCGGTCAAAATATCAGCAACCACATCATTGTGAAGTCTATGACCATCCCCCCTGAAAAACTAAAACGATGAGACAGATGTCAAAACGGGGAAACATGTATGTCATCTTTTCAAAAGTACAATGATTGAAATTAAAGATATTTTTCCCAGGGTTCTCTATAGGGTCCCGGAAGGGGTCCTACTCAGTTTTTTTAAATGGCAAGGGAGGTTGAGTACAATATCGTTGGAAATCTGTTGGGAAATGAAAGATGGGACAAATCTCGACTTTCTAAAATTACCCTAAGTAAAATGGCCTCCTTTCAAAATGTCAGCAAAAACATTGTAAAATCAATGGCCACTCAAAAAAAAAAAAAAAAAAAAACCTGAAACGGTGAGACAGATGTCAAAACAGGAAAACACGTGTGTCAGAATTCCAAAAGTACAATGATTGAAAGTAAAAATATTTGTCCCAGAGTTCTCCACAAGGTCCCAGACGGGGTCCTACTCAAAATTTTCAAATGGAAAGGGGGTAAAGTAGCAGATCGTTTAAAGCTTATGTTAAATGAAAGCAGATGGAACAAGTCTGGACGCTCCCCTAACAGCACAATTACATAGCAGGCATATGCCTATCATGTTCCCTCAGGTACATGGAAATGCGTCCAGTATGTACCTTATGTATCCTTGAGAGAGAAATCACATGGATGACAAATGATAGTCACAGTCTATGTCCGCCCCTAGACACATGCCTAACATGTACCTGGGGAACGTGCCTATTACGTTCTAGGTATGTTCCCTATGAAGTAAGCGTCAATGAACCACAAAATTACTCCCTCAAAATATGTTAAATCGCTTATATGCGTAATGTGTTTACATTAAGGCGAATCTAATTTTTTAACAAGTAAAAAAACTGTCCTCCAGGGTGGGCGCGAACCACCAACTACTAGCCGCGTGCCGCCACGGAGATGAAGAGAAATGTGCTTGTAGAGGGATACATTTTTGAGGTGTTATGAATTTGACTAGAGTGCTCCTTTAACCGCGTATATTCAACGATAACCGTTTGGGATCAGATAAAGTTGCTCACCATGTAATTTTATAACAAAATGACGAGTTTCTATTTACTTTATTTCATGGTTCTTTTCTTCCATATTCACTTTCAAATGATCGGCGACAGTTGCCATCTAATAAAGTTGATGATGCATTTGTTGCTTCTAGTATAAAATCGAATAGGAAAAGAAGCAACAAATGCATCAAATATGGGAGATGAATTTAGAACACCTGAATGGCATGTCTATTACATCTTGTGCTGTTAGGGTATTTGAAACAGTATGTACCTAAAGGACATACCTAGAACATGACTTATATATGTCCCAAGTGACGACATAAAAACAAACGACTGTTAGAGTGCGAAACTAAACAGGTATATACATGCATGGTACATGCAAATATCGATTAGGTGTAGTAAGTACCTAAAACTGTAGTTAGCTGAAGTATATACTTAGCACATGAATATCATATGTACCAAGTGTGGGGTACTTAAAAAGCAGCTGGAACACCTAAATGGTACATTCCTAGCACATCTTGTGCTGTTAGGGTTTTCGAAAACGCTGTGCAAACATCTTGCTTTTTAGTTCTTCTGTCAGTAGTCGGGTTTTAGTTTGTTTTCGCTTCAATTTTTATTCAACGGAAAGAAAGGAAATGCCTCTACTGTGAGATTGTGCTCTTTGAGACCAGTAATGTCTAAATAAAGAAAGAAAATATAAATTCCGTCTTCTTTCATTTCCCAACAGCTTAGCAACGATATACCTGACCTCCCTTGCCATTTGAAAATTTTGAGTAGGACCCCGTCTGGGACCCAGTGGTGGACCATGGGACAAATAGTTTTACTTTTAATCATTGTACTTTTGAAAAGATGACATACATGTTTTCCTGTTTTGACATCTGTCTCACGGTTTTAGTTTTTTGGGGGCTAGCCATTGACTTTACAATGACGTGTTTGCTCACATTTTGACCGGCCGCCATTTAACACAGAGTAATTTTAGAGAGTCGAGACTTGTTCCGTCTTCTTTTATTTCCCAACAGGATCCCAATGATATGCTATTTGACCCCCTTACCTTTTGCAATTTTTGAGTTGGACCCCGTCTGGGACCCTGTGGGTGGCCCTAGGACAACACTTTTTGCTTTGATATGTTGTACTTTTAAAATGATCAAACACGTGTTTCCCTGTTTTCGCATCTGTCTCATCGTTTGCGATTTCAAGTTGTGAAAACGGATTTTCTGGACACTGTGTATTCATATAACTCGCACAGTATATGCGATCGAATTTTTTTATTACAGTTTCATAATAGGCGCCATTAGTGCTTTCGATTGGTATATAAACCATCTTCCACTTCGATATATAATCTTCCTCTTTTCCCTTGTGAGAACAACTTGTCGGTAAAAGTCTCTAGAGGTGGTATTTATAGAACTCGTTTTCAGCACTGAAGTGATAAATTTGTAAGCGTTCAGATTTTTTTCTATGATATTTGCAAATTCAATTTAAAGTTCACCGTAGTTCAAACACTTCATTATATTATCTTTGACAGAACTGAATGTTTCTGTGTAAATATTCTGAAACGATACCAAGCTATGGAAATCCGAAATTAAGAAAATTATGTTTGCAACTTCAGTACTAAAACCAAGTTCTATATAATATTGCCTCAAGAGTCTTTTGTTTGTCAAGTTGTTCTCAGCACTGAAGTTGCAAATTTCACATTCCGATTTCCGAATTTCAATACAACTTGGAATCGTTTCAGATCTCTTCTGGTTCAATAAATGATAAACGTATGAAAACTTGGTTCTATTTTTTACATTTATGTCTTTTGGTGAGATGCCATTTTCTATTGTTAATGACTGTACAATCGATGCATTTCTTACTTGATTTAACAAAAATATTTTGGAACTGACTTTACTATTGTTCATAAATGTTTGGTTTCATGTAAGTTTCTACATCCAAAATGAACAAATTCTTCTATACTTTAAATTGTGCTGAAAAGGGCAGATCATTAAGACGTAAGTACCATGTTGATTCACTAACCAGGCAAAGTTGTACTGCTGTATTTTTCGTTTATATTCTGTTATTTTTATTTTAAATCAAATTTAAATTTCACTGTGTGTTAGAGGTCGAAGACAAGGTCAGACAGTGATGATTTCGTAGTTTCTCAAGGTTACATGTATGAAGAATTGTTCACGCATCAAACAAAAGGTATATACAAACAGAATGGGCTTTTATGCTTACGCCGACTACCAAGTACAGGAAGAAAATTCTTACTAATCACCAATTGTGCTTTAAAATATTTTCTTCTTCTGACAATTGCATGAATCAAAAATTGTTGTAGTTAGCAGTGTGATAAACATTTTGAAATAAAAGCTTGTCATTGTTTGTTTGTTGAAGTACAGCATTCTTTTTTTTTAGCACTAAAGCTATGTGAGACGTGGAACTATAGTTAAAGATGGAATCCGAACCACCATAATGCCTTCAATGCTCTCCCACCGGGAATCGATCCTGAGATCTTGGTTACCAAAAGCGTACGCGTTTGATACTAAACCAATGGAATCAAAAGTTGCTTAAAACCTCAAATGACCTGGGTTGTAACCAGCATAGGATGCAGTTTGTCATAATCTTTCACCACATTTGGAACTGATTGCCAACGGTGATTAATGATATTGTTACTAATAATAATGATTATCCTGTTAATACTTACAGTATTATGAAAACTTAGTAAGACTCTTTGCTTTTATCTGTTTTTTCGTTGAAAAATACTGGCTTAAAATCACTGCTTATCAGACAGACAATAGGACTGCAATGAGATTGCGCACACTTTTCCAGTTTTATCAGTTTTATCTGATAAGTCGTTGACAAGTTGTCATTATGTACAGGATTGCGCACAGAAAAATTAAGCAATCTTGTCAGATGGAAAATATTTTCTCTTCTGTTATGTAAATCTGTAAGAAAAGAAAAGCGGAATACCCGAACCAAGGGCCGAATAAAATTACTAGGACTGAGCTAATTTAGAAAATACAGAGGAATTAACACATAAGGATAGAGAAGCTATATACTGCATTCGAAAAAAAAAAAAAAAGATCTCACACCAGTTCTTCCGAGAAATATTACAGAAGCTGCTTCAGTAAGTGATTGAAAGAGAAGTTGAGTTCAGTTATGACGGAGAAAAGTTACTATTTATAAATGAAGAAGCTAAGATTATCGTCCTAACTTTTGCGAGTAACATTAGGTACGAACAATGATAGCATTTACTGTGCATTAGTGTATGTAATAAAACTAGCAGGTAGCTACGTAATACTGTTTCTAATTATTTATTCTAACTAGATTTAGGAAGGTGATTTAAGATATATATTGACAGATTCCATATTATTAATAAGTAAATCGTGTAATTTTGCAAAGATTATATTGGAATGCAGTGTAATTAGTATGAGGAAGTAGTTTACTGACATCGTTGTATTATACTAATAATATTGTAATTTAAGTTTATTTTTATCGCACATATTATTGTAACAAGTATCCTATTATATGACCAGACGTTAACGACAGACCTTAATAAATTTACCAAACAAAATTTTACGACAATGGAGAAAATTATTCACTTTTTCAATTTTCAATTTTTCCATAAAACTTGGCTAGTATTGGGAAGTACGTATGTATACTATATTACTATTATTATTATTATTATTAAAATTAAGAATGCCATCATAAATGTTTGCTTTGTTTTATTTAGGTTTCCACCTAGAATATGGGCTTCAGAACCCTCAGTAGATCCTCGAACGAAAATAGGGCGGAAACATTTCACAAACATTACAATTAATAATTCTATTCACTTGGTCCAGATATTTATCAGGCGATCTCTTCTTTGTTGAAGATACAACAGAAACAAAATTGAAATTAAGATCAATTGCGAAAGGATATGCCAACACACACACACACACACACAAAAAAAACAAAGATTTAAAGAAACATAACATTATACTGAAGCAGTATGAAATGCTTAACCCTTATAGATTCCGGCTTTTTAAGGTAAATTACAGACTTTCAGTCAAGCAGCTACAGCATCATCCCTATTTATCATAGGATCATGGCTCATACCTCGTTTTCTTTTTACAATAGGGCAACTTTTCAAATGGTACCATTCACATCTCCTTGTCATGTCCCTGAGGCGGGGATTTTTTTTTTAGAGAAATCGGGATTTTTCTTTGAAAATATTTCTTATTTTTAAATTTTGAGCCCCTCTAGACCCCCACTGTTAATGCAGAGACCCAAAACTCAACTGCAAAACACTAAGGGGTGTACTAAATGCCTGTACAAAATTTCAAGCTTTTATCTTGAACAGTCAGGGCGGGAAAAATATCAATAATCCCCACAATGCCCCAGATTACTGTAAAATACCTTGATCTTAGGGAGAACATTTCCTGAGATATTCCTATTTATCCTAGAATCATAGTTCGCCCTTTATTATCTTCAGAATAAAACTGCCTTTCAAACGGATCCTTCACATGTCTCCATCATGTATCTCAGGCGGAAAAATCGCGATAAAAGGGATTTTTAAAACCACAAAATCCTTTTTATTTACCTTTCTGCCCCTCTGGATCCACCTTGTGCTAACGCAGAGATCCGAAAAAATCTAATAAATAGTACTCGGTGGACTGAATATTTGTACAAAATTTCAATCTTCTAGGTGCGAAAGTAAGCCCGCCAAAAATAATGAAAATAGGCCTAACAAAAATATTTTTTTTAAGTTATGATGTCATCACCTCCTATGTCTCGACGCAGGAACGCGTGAGATCATACGTAACGTGTTCTACAGTGCCTCTAGACTTGAAAAAAAAAGTAAGAAGCTTTATTGGTTCTTTTTTAATCGAATAATGAAGACGCTACTTTAGTACCTAAAAATAGGTACTAGAACTCCAAGGGGATTCAGATTATGAGGCAAGAAAATTTTAACATTTGGATTGTAAATTTGGAGGTATCATGGCTTCTTGTATCTGCTGACTCAATATAATATGAATTTTATTTCTAATTTCTGTTTCTATCCTAGTCTGAAGGAAAACCTTCTTTGCGCACAGATTTTAAATCTACCATTGTGGCAACGTTGGGCAAAAATCTGTGTTCAGAAAGGCCAACATAGATTTGTGCGCAATTCGGGATCTATAGTGTGCGCAATCCAGTTGCTCCCGACAATGGGAATTAAATTAATTATACGTATAACGTAAACTATTTTAGTCATGTTATTAATATTTGTTCTAGTTAAAAAATTGGGCTAGAGACTAAAGACTCCAGAAGATTCTAGCTCAAATTTTTAATTAGAACAAATATTAATAACAACATGACTACTCAAAAATGAGAAGAGTACTTACAGCTAATTATATGGTAAAGAGAAACGAGAAAACGAGATGGCGGTCAATTTCATCTCTCTACTGTATTTACTTCTTTGAAATTTATTACTTAGAATGTAATTACGAGTATTTATTTATAATATAAAATCATCTCTCTCTGTGAAAAACAGTAGTTCCTAATACTTAACTATAATAACGCTCCGCTACGTTCACTGCCCGCCTTTATTTGAAAATGGATAGCGATGATGATGATAAGCGTTATCGTGATTTGCTGTATATTATTGTGATGAAGACAAGGGCTGTATTAAATGTAAATAACGTTGTATTACTTATATAAAATCCACAACTATTTATTTCATGTTAAGCACAATGCAATTTATTAAATAAGCAACACGTATACAATAAATAAACTACAAATAGTGGTTATGTTCACCTTTAGAACAGTGCAATATTTAACAAGCTTTACCACCAACCCATATGAAGCATAATAGAACTAGTAGTAATATATTTTACTACTTGCGGTTTCAGTAGAATAACTACGTATGCATTAATTGCAAATTTGGAGCGAAGCGATCGATTTTTATTGATTATTCATAGAATATTTTAGTGCATCAATTGTTTTCGTGAACGAAACGACATGCAAATACTTGAATTTGACATATCAGCGAAAAGCATAAAGGCTTTGAAAAACTGTGTTCGCAGAACAAAACGAAAAGAGCTTCGCCCTGTTTCTAATGCTGAAAAATCAGTTTTCCATTGATTATAATGCGAATTCGCGTGGCAAATGCTTTTCCAATGTTTAGCCTATGGGCATCTCGTTTCTCGATGATTATTCATAAATTGTCAGTGCAATGTGGGTTCCTGTCACCACGGCATGGCGCGTCCTCAGATTGCGGATCGAAGAGAAGGTCTCTAGATATAGAGGTTAGCTGCGAATATACTGAATAAGCAGTCGCGGACAGACGAGAAGGAGTGGTCCTCCTGCTTGGTAGATTGGGTGAGGCTAACAACCTCATCCTGTAGAAAAAGGTACTTGTTCAGAGACACTCACAGAAGCCTCGGACTAGTACTAATAACTTGGCACGACCTCAGCAAAAGAAAATGGACATGAGATTTGGAACATGGAATATTAGAAGTCTTTATAGGGCAAGCGCGTTAAAATTAGTAACGTGTGTGTTAGAGAAATACAGGATGGACTTAGTAGGATTTCAGGAAGTTAGGTGGGAAGGAAATGGAACTGTGAATTCCAGGAATTCTACGTTCTTTTACGGGGAAGGAAATAAAAATCACCAATTAGGAACAAGGTTTTTCGTTCACAAACGAATAATATCAGCAATTAAGCGGGTTGAATTTGTTAATGATGGACTTTCTTTTATTACTCTTAAGGGTCGATGGTGTGATGATATTGTTTTAACTGCACATGCCCCAACAGAAGATAAGATGACGATATAAAAGACAGTTTTTACAAAGAAGTGGAACGGATATTTGACCAACTCCCGCGATACCATATGAAAATTCTGTTAGGGGATTTCAATGCGAAGGTAGGAAAAGAGGATATTTTCAAACCGATTATAGGGAACGAAAGTCTGCATAAGGAAAGTAATGACTACGATGTTAGACTCGTAAACTTCGCAACATCCAAAAACCTTATCGTAAAGGGAACACAATTTCCACATCGCGACGTTCATAAATATACTTGGACCTCATTAGACTAAAAAAAAAAAAAAATCAAATCGATCACGTTTTAGTAGATAGATGAAGACAATCTACCATTATTGATATTAGAGGAGCTGATTGTGACATTGATCACTGTCTGGTAGCAGCGATAATAGGAGCGAGATTATCATTCAATAAAGAAAATATTCAGTGTCTGAAAACGGAGAGATTTAATTTAAATTAATTAGAAGGATATCTTTGACGAATTACTTAACACGCAGCCAAAAACTAATGTGGGTGGAGAAAGTGAAATACCACCGCAGAACCGTATATCCCAGAACCTAACCAAATAGAAGTAGAGATCGATATAAAGAAATTAAAGAAACAAAAATCTCCGGGTGTACGTGAAATTCTGGCTGAGTTAATTTTAGCTGAAGGCGAAAAATTGTGGAACAAGATACACAAACTCATTCTGCTTATCTGGAAAGAGTTGCCAAAGAGTGGAAGGAATTAATCATTGTTTCAATTCACAAGAAAGGGGACAAAGCTGACTAATAATCATCTCTTCTGTCAACGTCCTATAAAATCCTCTCAAACATTCTATTAGAAAATTGACCTCATGCGCCGATGAAATTATTGGAGATTATCAGTGTGGATTTAGACGAAATTGATCAACTATCGAAAAAAATATATACCATTCGACAAATACTCGAAAAGAAGTGGAAATACAATATCCCGGTACATCAACTATTTTTTGATTTTAGAAAGACTTACGACTGGGTTAGGAGAGACGCATTTTACAAGATTCTTACAGAATTTGGAATACCGAGAAAGCTAATTAGATTAATTAAGATATGTTTAAATGAAACACCAAAGTTTGGGTAGGAAAATTTTTGTCCACGAGCATTCACATCGAGAATGTCCTGAAACAAGAAGATGCGTTGTCGCCATTATTATTCAACTTTGTTCTGGAATACGCTATAAGAAAAATCAAAGATAGCAACCAGGTCCCAGAGTTGAATGGGGTTCACCAGGTTATGGCATATGCTGATGATGTAAATTTAAAAGGGAATGATAGGAGAACAATATATATATATATATATATATATATATATATATATATATATATATATATATATATATATATATATATATATATAACAAGAATTTTAAGAATGATCCAAAAATGGATCAAAAAATTGCGATCTTAGCAAAGAATTTAAGGAATGATCCAAAAATTGTATCAAAAGATTGCGATCTTGGCCAATAATTAGGGAAGACCGGGGCTATTTGAGTATAGTAAGGGAGAACTCAAAATTTCCAAAAAACTACGCACTTAAGAGTTTAAATAATTAGACCATAATCTACGTACATTATTATAGTACAACATATTAAAGAATAAAGAACCTGTTAAATTATGGAAATTCAGGAAACGAATTTAAAATAAAAATGGCAGAATTCGAGACTAGTAAAAATCAATGGGCTATCTAGGTTTCTCATGGGGTATTTGGGTATTTCACTGTATCAACATTGTTTATATTAATTACATTAGTGTTCATGTATATTCTGAAATGTCTTCATGTATACTCTTTTCTATATAATTTGTAAAAAACATAACTTTATAGTAAAAGAAAATAAGTGAAGCAATTCTTTAGGAAAGGGTGTTCAGGATAAGCTAAAGCTCCTTCAGCTTTGTAATAATACAAGACTTTTAATTTTCTTATATGTTACATAATATTTTACACCTATAGATTTATCTTAGAATGATTTGACTTATTTTGTTTGAAATAAACACTTGTAAAAGTAAATGAGAACAAAGGGAACTCCTGACAGAGTAATATAAAAAGAAACTTCGGATAGCTTTAATTTTCTACATTAATTTTTAGTAGTAATAAAAAGAATACACTATAATGGAAACTATAGTTCAAATTTAACTTTTAAAATAAAAAATGAGCTCACAATAACATTTATGTTCAAAATCAATTTAACGAGTAGTATTGTCAATTAAAATTAAGTGTATAGTAACATAAAAATCAAAATTTGTGCTGGAGAAAGCAAGGTGCATGAAAATTATTTTTTATACAAACTTATGAGAAATCACTAATTTCTCGAACTTCTGAAGTATGAGACAATGAAAGTTATCAAGAAATGTGTAAAATAGAGGCACTTGTTGCACACAAACTGTTTTTCCCCATAAGGTCCACACATATCTCATGGTACCAATGTTTACAATGTTGGCAGCGAATACATTCTTCTTTGCTCATAGATTCTTTAGAGTAATATTTCACCTTACAGAATCTGCATGGTTCATTGTTCTCGGATTCGTTCTCATTATCATCATAACGTGTAACGTAACACTTGAAGGTACAGGCCTATTTGTTTTTGTCTTCTTGATGCTTTTCGTCTTCGAGCAAGCTTTACCAGATCCCTCCGTTTATAACTTCTGTTTCGTGCGAAGTTGTTGAACGTTTCCGGGAGAAGTGAGTAGATATGTACTTTGCTTCTTCTTCCTGGAAATACATTTGACATTTTATGTAAGAGTAAGAAGAATTTACATCATTGTACAGTCACCCACAAAAGTACCTGGACCCCAAGTAATGAAATTATAACGGTCAGGGGTCCAGGTACTTATGTGGGTGACTGTACAGCATATGATGGAGTTGCTGCTCCATCATATACAGTACATACCATGTACTCTTAATTATATTTCTCAGACTGCTTTTTAAAATTCGATTATCACTTGAACTTCCGGGCTCTGATGGACTGATGTCATAAAAATGCACTGTTCAATCCAGTGGTTGTAATATTGTAATACATGAGTGGTGTCAGATGGCAATCACAAAAGTTCATTGCCATGTTTCTCACATAATTTGAGAGCTTGTAGCGAACAGTGAGAAATATGTCCGTCCAAAATTAACAAACATTTTCCCTCAGCCCAGTTTTTCTAAAAACTCGATCCAGCGAACGTAACCACTATCTGATGAGGAAACTTGAGAAGCCGGCGGTAGATTGTTTACAAATTCTTCATTTATATGCTGATCTTTAAAATAATAAACTGTGGGATGTATTGTCCAGGTGCGTTCCAAGCGACTGTCATAGTGACATTTTTGCCTCTCTCAACGTAAATACCACCCATTCTCCCACCTTCTTGACAATGACTTTGCTTCATCCACATTGTATATACGCTGATGTTTTTGTGTTTAGACCAACCGTTGAAGTAACGGATTTCCAGAATTGAAAATCGGACTCCTGCTTCCTTATTAACGCCATCAGCACGAGCTCTTGAAAGTCCCTCAGGCTTTCGTAATAATAAATTCAGATGTCTTTTCATCAAACTTGAAAACCAATCTTCACCAGCTAGTATCTAAAAGGTATGTATAAGAATTTGAATTATTGTTACATATCGATGCACAGCTTTACGAATCGTTTCATGGTACAGCTTAGTTCTTTTTCCGTGAGAATCACAATACGCAACACCAACTTACTCCTGTTTTCCTGTCAGTATTGTGGAGTGTCCTATGACTTTCGGTTTTGTACATTGAATTGTTCCATTATTATTACCCAAACTAGTCTCAACCTTTCGAACTGCACTTTCCTTCGCAAAGTATCAAAAGGAAAATTACACAGCTGTGAAACTCCACGTAAACTCAAAACACTTTTTGTTATACTTTGCATTGCCTTCTCCATATCTTCATTATTCCACTTGCTGTATTTATGTTTTGACTTGCATGTTCGTACTATATAAAAAGAAAATGAAGTGTTTTGTTCTATATACATGCATTACATAGAAGGCTCAACCACAAATACAAAACTAACATTCATAAATTAAAGATATTCACGTAAGTTTATACCTGACTCAAATAGCCCCCATTGGCTCAAATAGCCCCAATTTTTTCGACTTAAATAACCCCGCTTTGCACATATTTACATAGCAACGTACGAGAGAGCCAAAAATTGCGATTATAACATGTGGACGTTCTGTTTTACGCGTACGGTAATAATTTTACAAATATATGCGTTTACACAGATTCAGCACCTTATATTGTACAGACATTATTTAACATCAGACCAAAATACGAAGTATTACAATCCACCTTGCTTAGAATAGTCTCATATTTACAGCAACTGATAAGAAAGCAGCAGATCAACGACACATACAAACATTCCTTTACCAACAAACTCACAAACGAATGCAAATTCAGCGCACTGATGCGCATATTAAGTGCGCAGTGACATTTTTTCTTAAGTTTGACCCAAATAGCCTCTTGACTCAAATAGCCCCGGTCTCCCCTAGTTTTTGTATCATGGGTCACAAAAGTTTGGAACGGCTACTAAAGCGGGTTTTCGTATTTTTTACGGAATAAGCACACCATGCTGAGCTAGATGATAGTTTGGGTTTGACTACACTATATGTAGTTCTCCAGATATAAGGTGTACAAGAAAATGTTTGGCTGAATGAAATATATGGAATTTTTTGGATCAGGAGCCACAAACTTTTTAAGCGGCCCGTAAATCCAATTTTCATATTTTTTACGGAATAAGCACACCATACTATGTAAATTGTTAGTTTCGGTTTGGCTACAGTTTATGTAATTCTCAAAATATGGGGCATACAAGAAAATGTTTGATTGTATGAAATATACTGAATTTTGTGGATCAGGGGCCACAAAATTTTTGAACGGTCCCTAAATCGAGTTTTAATATTTTTTACGGAATAAACACACCATACTGAGTAAATCGTTAGGATTGTTTTGGCTACATTATATGTAGTTCTCAAAATATGGGGCGTACAAGTATGAAATATACTGAATTTTGTGGATCAGGGGCCGAAAAATTTTAAATGGTCTCTAAATCGAGTTTTCGTATTTTTTACGGAATAAGCACATCATACTGAGGAAACTGTTAGTTTTGGTTTGGCTACACCATATGTAGTTCTCGAGATATAAGGCTACAAGAAATTTTTTGCCTGAAATATATTCGATCTTTTTATCCAAAAACGCAGAGGTCTTATTAAAGGGACATGGGTTTAGAAGTAAATGCAGAGAAAATAAATACATGGAAGTTCGTCGGGATCATAATACGGCAAATTATGGATGCGTTAGAATATCAAATAATACTTTTGATGAAGTGGATACTTTCAAATATCTAGGTTCAATATTAACGGACGTAAACTATATTCACGAAGAAATTAAATGTCAACTAAAATCAGGGAGTTCGTGTTATTATACAGTTCAAAATCTCTTGTCGTTGCGAATTCTGTAGAGGAATTTGAAGCTTAAAATGTATAAAACGATAATCAAGCATGTTGTTCTATATGGTTGCGAAACATGGTCGCTTACTTGGAAGGAAGAACGTAGACTGAAAGTATTTGAGAACAAGATCCTGAGACGAATATTCGGACCCAAGAGAAACGGGAATGTGGAAATCTCAGAAACTTCATAACGAGGAACTACATAATTTGTAAGGTTTACCCAACATTGTTAGGGTCCTCAAGTCTAGGAGGCTCAGGTGGGCAGATCATGTAGCCAGGATGAAAGAAAGTAGGAATGCTTTCAAAGTCTTAACTGGAAGGCCAACCGGAAAACGACCATTAGGCGGCAGACCTAGGCGCAGATGGGAGGACAATATTAAGATGGATCTGGCAGAGATAGGAATACAAAATAGAAACTGGATCCAGTTGGCTAAGGATAGAAGACAGTGGAGAGCTTTTGTGAACGCGGCATTGAACCTCCGGGTTCCATAGGCCATAGAGTTAGTTAGTTTAGTTAATTCCTAAATGATATGTCCGATCGGTACATGTGAATCTTACAATACTCAGCACGCGCTCTCAAATCACGATGTCAAATTTGGTTCAGGCAACTCGGAGGAGTATCCAGACAAACGAACGCCTAATTCGAGTAAAGAGGAGTTTGGCTTCAATTGAGAGGTCGTAACCATATTTAGATTTAGCATTAATATTTGTGTAACTTGAAGTTAGTTCGTTAAACTAATAAATAAATAAATAAATAAATAAATAAAAATAAAAATAAAAATAAAAATAAACAATTAGAACTTGCAACGGAAACGTTTATATATATTTAGTTATAGGGCAATAAGGACACTAGTCCGGTGCCTTATGGAAGCAAAGCTTGTGGTTTGACTTGTTTCAACTTGTTTTATATATGCTGTTAAAGATATTATAAGTGAGGAAGCCTTAGTTGCTTGTTGCTTGAAGTGTATTTTTAATTTCTGTGAAAAGAATTATAAGTATTAAGGAAATCCAAAGTTTGAAAGAAATAAAAATAGTTTAATTTATTGAACTAATTATCGTGGTAAGTTTTGGTGGATACTAAAATAATTTTAAACGAACTGGGACCGCAAAATTTAATTGTATATGTGTGTTATAAACTTAACCACTTTTTTCTTTTTTTTTTTAAACTACCGTACAACGAGTCAAAAGCTTGGGGAAGAAACTAGTCTATAAACAATAGGATTCTTAAGAAAAAACATGCATTTTTGTCAGATCAATTTATATTCAATATGATGCAAAGTTTCATTTATACGCTCGAACTAAATTCAACAACAATTTACAAGACATAATTCAACTTTCCATTTCAGAACAATGCAAAGAGAACTACGTAAAGACAGGGAAATTAGCCATGACCGTAATACTGCAAATTTTGGATACGTTGATGTATCACTTAATACCATAGATTAAGGAATTGCCAGTTTGGGATGATAGTAGTTTCGTCGAAATGAATACTTATCATCGTTAGCAGACCAAACCTATTCACGAAGAAATTAAATATCGACTCAAAGCAGGAAGTTCGTGTTATTATCCAGACCAAACTCCTTTGTCCTTGCGCGTCCTATCGAAGAACTTGAAGCTTAAAATATTTAAAAACGATAATTATGCCTGTTATGCCGCATGCTTTTAAACATTGTCCCTCTAACATTATCGCTTACCTTCAGGAAAAAGCGCAGTCTAAACGTATTAGAGAATAACATCTTGAGGTGAATATTAGGACACAGGAGGGACGGGCAAGACGGAAGCATCATAACGAGGAGCTGTATAATTTACATATATATTGTTTACTTAAGATTGTTAGGATTGTTAAATCTAGAAGATGCAGGTGGGTAGGTAGGTCATGTAGCCAGAATGAACGAAAGTAGGAATACTTTCAAAATTTTAACTGGAATCTCAATCGGAAAAATACTATTGTGAAGACTGGGGTGCAGATCGGAGACAATATTAAGATGGATCTCACAAAAATAGGAATATAAAGCAGAAACACGATGCAGTTGGCTTAGGACATAAGTCAATGGAAAGCTTTAGTGAATGCAGCATTGAACCATCGGGTTCCGTTCCGTTTTAGTTTAGCTTTCACTGGAAATGTTGTCCTATAGAATTAAACAGGCTTTCAACGTCATTAACAAATGCATTGAGTATCTTATTTCTGCTTTCGGGTGACGATAGAAGAAAATAAGGTACACTGATCGCGAAGAAATAAATATAATTCGAGATTGCAGCGGACTTAAAGTTTCATGGCCCCTACATGTCGAAAAATAGATTTTCTATGTCTTTCCGTCTGTTGGTCTGTCCGCAAGTTCCGAAGTAAAGATATTCACTCGCCCATTGTTCAACATATCAAGACCAAATTTAATAATAATAATAATAATAATAATAATAATAATAATAATAATAATAATAATAATAATAATAATAATAATAATAATAATAATAATAATAAAATAATAACAGGAATTTTAACAGGATTGGCAGGTCATTTGCAGCAAATGAAAAGTTTCTATGCTCCATGGTATTCTGTTAACCTCTTCGTTTTCACGTACGTTTCTACTGTTTCGATATCGTCCATTAATTGTAGTCTCCTTCGCCTTCTTCCCGTCTTTCCTGCTATCATACTCTCTAGCACGTCCCTCATGATACAATTGAAGACTTTGGGGCTAAAACCCGTCAAGTCCAAAAAAAGTGAAAGTGTAAATTAGATAGCTTCACAGGTGTTTCTCTTCATCCGATTTTCTTCAAACTTGGCACATATATACTAGACCGAAAATAAATCGACACCTATTTTTTTTTTTGTTTCCTTCGGAAAATAGGTTGAGGGGGCAAAGGGCCCCATTTCAGAAAAGGGTCCCCTTGATTAAAATGACCCTATTTAACAAACGAAACTCTGCCAATGAAAAGACGACTTCAAATTAGGAAATATGTGTTTTGTCGTTTTTGCCGGAAAAGGGTTGCAGGAGGCAATGCCCCCTTCGAAATGACAAAGGAATCCTTGCTGAAATTGGATTTCGGTGGAATTGCTTGAAACCGTGATATGTTGTAGATATTTTGTTCTTGAGAAAAAGTCTCAATGGGCACAACCACAAATCACTGACCGTTTGGCCACTACAGGGCTACCTTTTTGAAAACATCCGAGGATAACGATACTCTGGATTTCGGTAAAAGTGACTGAAATTGTGATATGTTACAGATATTGTGATCCTGAATAAAAGTCTAAATTTGCACAACCACCAATCACTGATCTAGTGATGTAAGGTGGAAAATTTTCCATTTCAGAAAACTTTTCGGAAAGATTTCGACTATATTTTTCTGGAAAATTTTCCGTTTTAAACAAATATCAATGATCAAGTGACAATTTCTCATTAACCATAAAATTGATTGAATTCATGTTTAGAAATGTTAAAAAGTGGAAGATCGTTTAAATAATCTGAAAATTTTCATGGCTCAGAAGATTTCCGGTACGATGTAGGAACAAGTGAAACAATGTTTCATGAGTCGAAAAATGTTCTGTCGTGTATGGAAGAATTGAAAAACTCTTTATAAGTAGGAAAATTTTCATCATTTTGAAGCAAACAGTAAAACAACTTTTTATGAATCGGAAAATTTTATTTCTCTGTAGAAACAAGTGAAAGGAATTTTCATGGATCGGAAAATTTTCATTATGATGTAGAAACAAGTGGAAAAAAATTCATAACCCGGACAATTTTGAATATTAAGCTATGTATAGTGATGTTAGGTGGGAAATTTTCCACTATATTTAACTGCACATTGGGCTGTAAAATTTAATTCCTGTAGAGGCAAGTTAGACAGCAACAAATTATACTTTTCTAATTAGCTTTCGGGAACCGGAAAATTTTCTAATATTTCAAGTTAGCAAGTAAAACATTACATAGTCTCTCTCTCTCTCTCTCTCTCTCTCTCTCTCTCTCTCTCTCTGTGTGTGTGAGTGTAAAGAACAGGGAACATAAATCGAGTTCGTAGAGTACAAATATCCCATCCCATTGTTTAAAATGTAAGGAGAAAGCGAAAAAACCCTTGTGAATTTATCAGTTATTTCAAAAACAGAAAATTCTACTATTTCTTCATATATACGCCTGCCTATGTAATGAAAACTACACAAAAGTTCCAGTTCTTTATGAAGATTACTTTTGTAACAGAAAATTAGAAGAAATGTTTGATTTTATTGTGTTTAAAACTACTAGTATGAGAAAACATCGTCTTACGCGTATTAAATTAACAAAATATGATTTTCTGAGATCAAAGGTGAATTTTAAGGGAAGAATACATTTCCCTCAAGAAGAAGTTTTCAAAACATTTTTACAAAAATGAAGAGTGGTTAGATTTTCACTCATGAAACTTTTTCAGACAATATTTATTACAAATTAATTTTACGACTAAACAACGATGTAGGAATAAGTGGAGTGGTCTATGTTTTTATGAATCGGAAAATTTTCCGTTTCAAAAATTTCCAAATTTTACATCACTGCACTGACCGTTTCACTACTACAGGACTACTGTTTTGAAAACAGCCGAAGATAACGATATTCTGGATCTCGGTAAAAAGACTCAAACGGTGATATGTTCTAGATATTGTGATCCTGAAAAAAAAGTCTCAATTTGCACATCCATCCATCACTACAGTTTGGCCACTATATGACCACTTTTTTTTTTTTTTATATATGAGCAGAAGGTAATGGTATTCTGGATTACGGTGGAATTGCTTGAAACTATGATAAGTTGTAGATATTGTGATCCTGAAAAAAAGTCTCAATGGACACAACCACCCATCACTGACCGTTTGGCAACTACGGGACCACATTAAAAAAAAAAAAAAAAAAACAGAAAATAAGGATATTTTGAAATTTTAGTGGAATTGGATGAAACATTGAAAGGTCCTTCCCACAACCCGGAAAAGGGATGGGAAGAGTAGTGGCCAACATCATGCAAGCATAAAAAACATTCTGATGTTCATCTTGTGTAACGAAGGAAACCCCTGGAAAGCCCTAGAGAATTTTTCTCAGGATCACAAAATCAACAACATATCAGAATTTCATTCATTTAAACCGAAATAAAAAAAAAACCGTTATACTCGGCTGTTTTCAACAAAGTAGCTCTGTAATGACCAAACGATTAGTGATTTGTGGGTGTGTCCATTGAGACATTTTCTCAGGGTAATAATATCTACAACATATCACGGTTTCGAGCAATTCCACCGAAATCCAAAATACCGTTACCTTCTGCTCTTCTTTTTTAAGTGTCTATGTAGTGGCCAAACAATCATTGATTGGTGGCTGTGCCTGTTGAGACTCTTTCTCAGAATTACAATGTCTACAACATATCACGGTTTCAAGCAATTTCACCGTAATTTAGAATACCATACATTCAGCTCTTTTTTTTTTAAGTGTTCCTGTAGGGGCCAAACGGTCAGTGACGAATTGTTGTACAAGTCGAGACTTTTTCTCAGGATCACACAATATTTACCACATATCATGGTTTCAAGTAATTCCACCCAAATTCAGAATACCGTTACCTTAGGTTGTTTTCAAAAAAGTGTCTCTGTAGCGGCCAAACGGTCAGTGATTGGTGGTTATGCATATTGCGACTTTTTCTCAGGATCACAATATCTACAACATATCACAGTTTCAGTCATTTTCATCGAAATACAGAATATCACTATTTTCGACTTTTTTTTTTAAGTGGCCATGTAGTGGCCAAACGGGCAATGACTTACGATTGTTCTCATGATTCTCAGGATCAAAATATCTACAACATATCACGGTTTCAAGCAATTCCACCGAAATCCAATTTCAGTAAGGATTGTGTGGGGTCCTTTGTTATTTCGAAGGGGGCATTGACCCATACAATCCTTTTCCGGCAAAAACGACAAAACACTATTTCCTAATTTGAAGTCGTCTTTTCATAGGCAGAGTTTCGTTTGTTAAATATGCCCTTTCAATCAAGGGAACCCTTTTTTGAAATGTGTCCCTTTGCCCCTCTCAACCTATTTTCCGAAGAAAAAAAAAAAGAAAAGTAGGTGTCGATTTATTTTCGATCTAGTATATATGTGCCAAGTTTGAAGAACATCGGATGAAGAGAAACACTTGTGAAGCTATCTCCTTTATACTTTCACTTTTTGGACTTGATGGGTTTTTGCCCCAAAGTCTTCAATTCCTTCTTAACCAATGTTCCAACTAATTTCTCTTGCTCTTCTTAACAATGTCTAAAATTGTCCTTTTCTTCCCCACCATTTCTATGACCCTCTTATTCTTTTCCCACTTGACCCAGCTAATTCTATCAATTCTTCTCCATACCCACATTTCAAAGCTTCCAATCGTTTTTCATCATTTTTACGTAATGTCCATGTTTCTATCCCCTTACAGAACAACACTCCACATGAAGGATTTTATGAGCCTTTTTCTCAACTCTTTATTCAAATTCCCACAAAATAGTATTTTCTTCCTCCTAAAGGCTTCTTTCGCAATTCCTATCCTTACTTTTATTTCACGTTCACATTTCATATCATCACAAACAATACAACTCAGGTATCGAAAACTAGTCACCCGTTGTATTTTCTGCCCTCTTACTTCTATATTTGACACCGATCTCTTTGCTCCAATCACCATGGCTTTTGTCTTTGTAACATTTACTTTCATCCCATATTCTGTACAGCCCTTCCTCAAGTTTTCTGATATCTTATTGATTTTCTCTTCAGATTCTACAACAAAAACCATATCGTCTGCAAAACGTATACACCTAATCATTCTACCTTCTACTGAAATGCCATTCTCGTTTTGTAGGCTCTTTTTCACTACCTCTTCTAGATAGATATTAAATATTATTGGCGAGAGATAGCTTCACTGTCGAACTCCCCTCACTCCTCTGTCATTTCTTCCCTTACTCTATCACTTACTTGTTGGTTCATATATAAGTTTCTTATGAATCTTCGATCTTTCCATTCCAACCCAATCCTCTTTAGAACTTCCAACAACAATTCCCAATTCACGCGGTCAAAAGCTTTTCCTAGATTGACAAATGCCACATTCACCTCTTCCCCTTTCCTATAAAATTTTCACCGATCACCCTTAATAATTCAATTGCATCTCTTGTATCCTTACTTCTCCTGAACCCGAATTATTCCTTCTCTACTTTTTCAGTTGTTCTTCCATACAACCTTCTGTTCAGAATTCGAAGCAATTTTTTTCCTACATGATATACGAGAAAATATTTCTATGATCCTCATAACTCTTTGGGTACGATTTCCTAACCATCAGTATCATGATCTTCGTCAGGAAGTCTTTTGTCCACTCTCTTGTTTTATATATTTCGTTGCAGAGTCGGAACAATTATTAATGAACTCCATTAGTATATTATTTATTCCGGTTGCCTTTCCATTCCTAATCTCGGATATAGTGTTTTCAAACTCACCACGAAGAATACTAAACCCTTTATCATCCTCGCCTATTTCATTTTCTACTTCAACATTCAGGCCATATGGTATATCCCTATTATTATATAAGTCCTGAACATATTCCTTCCAACTTCCTAAGACTTCACTTCTCTCACTGACTGCCTTCCCACCCTTATTTTCTACTGCCATCTTAATGCCCCCTTGTTTTCTCCGAAGTTCCATAGATTTCACCTCTTGTATATACATTTCCTCATATTTCGCAACTTTTTCTAATTTTCTATGTACTGGTATTTTCTGTTGTAAACTCTTCCCTTGCTCTGTCTACTTTTCTTTGCAACTCGTTTAATTTTCTGCACATCTTTGTGCCCTCTTCCGTATAAATCTGTTTCCACGCCTTCCTTACCTTTATTTTCTACCCAAATTTAATTTTAAGGTTCAGGTAAGAGGGTTATTATAAATGATTGGAGCGATTTCACAGCTCTAAAATAACTGTATTACTGTATATATTGCGATAATTTTTTTCCACACACACAGAAAAACTCAAAAAGTTTTTGTTAACAATTACAAATGTTCGATATGTACCCCCTTAGTGATTCGACAAACATAAAACAGAAAATCAAGTTCGTTCCATACTCGACACAGCATGTCCGTATCAATGAGTTCAAAAGCACTCTTGATGCGAGCTCTCAGTTCTGGCAGGTTTGCTGGTAGAGGAGGTTTGAACACTGAGGACCATATGCATAGTCGACCACGTAGGGGTCCCCTAGACGAACCGTACCTGTGGGCTTCCTCAACCTTTCCCTTGACTGTGCAATGCATAAAGCTTCCAAAGTGATCCCTCAGGTACGGTTAACACTGAGAGCTGATTGGTCTAGTACACCTCGAGCGAGGCTAAAATTTTGTCAAAAAAAAGTTGAAGGTAGAACTCCGAAACTCAATTCTACTATGATAAAGAATTAACATCGAAGCAGCAACTGCATGGATACAACGTATGCTATATCAAAAAAATGAAATAAATGTTCTGAACTTTGTTCTTGCCAAGGCGGAAAAATAATGGTGTAGATTAGGAATACAGTTCTTTTTTTTTTTTTTTTTAATTTTCAGATAAAGTCTGTTAACTTGAAAATAGTTATAAAGTGATATAGAAAAGCGGAAAAATATCGGTGTAGATTAGCAATACATTTCTTTTTTCATTTTCAGGTAAAGTCTGTTAACTCGCAAAAAGAAATATGGATATGTAGCTAGAAAACGTGTGAGGCTGTAGCTTTACAATAGAGATCCCACTAGAAATAAATTACACATACACTGTAATTTTTTTTGGACAAAATCAGCCCATAGTATTTTTGTGAATGTATTTTCTAAACAATTTGCCAGTAAAAGTTAACCTTAGGAGGGCATAAAAGTTACGTCTATAAATACAGTATTTTTGGGAGGATATTCCATGCTAATAGCGTAAAACTTCTTATCTATTTATTCCTAGAGTGTTATCATCTAATTGCGTACAATTGTATAAGACATACATACATATAGTAAAAGCCAGACGTCTCAAAACCACGCACCAAACTTTGCAAGCTGCTTATTACGAGCAATTTTTGCATCTACTACGGTTTAATGCCAAGGTGAAGCTGGAGGGCTACAGTCGAGGTCCATCCGTAGGGAACGGGCGAGTTTGCGATGTTGTGTAAACGAATTAGGGGTTCACTCGAGCAGACACTTTTACGAAATAGAAAATTTATAGGTAAAATACGATGTGAAGCCCTACATTTTTCGTGAAGGAATGAAAGAGTAAATATAAGTAATTACCATCAATGGCAGCATATTGAAATGATTTAAGTGATAATGAAAGTATTGTATGTGTAAGTGTGCTCTTCCACTAACCTCGTATATATGTATATCCCCATCGCTGACGCGCCTGCTCCCTATGGACGCACCCGCTCACTATCACTCGGAGCCGCCTGATGCGCTCCTACCATAACTCAGTTAGGTAGCATTCGTGCTTTTAGCCACATAGCACAAATTGATTCGTATCTTATGTACTGTAGTTTTTATGTTATACTCCCACACTGTATTTATACTGAGCCCTCCTGAAGTTAATCTGCAAGTAGTAATGGAGCTCTTCATATAGACATACTTTGCTAAAAGAAATACAAAGCTCTAACCTAACCTGAAAATATAAGAAATGTGTCAAAATTTGATAGAACTGTTTACTCGAATAATGATCAAATTAGTATAAAAAATATGCATCTATCTGTAGTAGGTGGTCACTAGAACCTAGTTTTCCATTATAATTGCATAATTATGAGCCATACTTCTTAACACTGTTTCCATAATTACGTGAACCGATGCATACTTTGAGCAATTACAGCGCGTCGATAAACAGGAGTTCGATGATGTCCACTTGTCTTTCCTTATACGCATATCACCAACGCTAATGTGCCTGCTTCCGCGGACAAAATCATGCGTGATCCCTCAAATTGTGCCCAGCTTGGAATCGGAATAAATGCAAACTTATCCTGTGTTAGGCATGCTTTTTCGCACTTATTTATTTATAATATATAAGTTTGCAAGCATATTATAAATGTGTACGCAGCTGGTGGTCAGGTAAGAAACCAAGAATGCAGAAAACGTTAGATCATTAGTGAGAAAAAAAGGGATGTTAGCGCTCCTCAACTTCACCTATGCTAACCGAGAAATGTAAGAAAACACCAACAGGGAGAAGGATGTAAAACACATTAGAATAACATTTTCACGATGAAATATGTGTAACTATTGAGTCAATTTTTCCCATCAGTGATGATTCCAGGTTTTTTTTTTTTTTTTTTTTTTTTTTTTTTGCGATTTCAATATACTGCGGATGAAATGTATTAGTAACGAAAATACTGAGAATTCACATTGAGCACGATAGGCTATGTGGTCCTGAGGGAACGTCATGGTTCTCGGGGAGAAATCCCCCCCCCTCCGGCCGAACCTTGAAATCACCATTGGACCCCTAGAATCAATTCTGAAGCTATTCTACAATCTAATCTAAAATCTACTTCAGTACCAATACTGTAACAACAAGTATCTCTCGCTTATTTTATTTCAGGTAGAAGTTGTTAGTCCATTCTTTGACCTTGTATTCAATATTTGCACGAGCGGAAGCAAAATATCCTGCAATCTTCTTTCAGGAATTGGTATATATTTTTAAATTGGATGCCATCAATATGTCATTTATTATCGCTTAATCAGCTCAACGAATTCGGTAAACTCATTAACATACTCAAATATTTTGTCAGCACGGAGCATATGCATTTTATACAACAACAGGAACTGCTACGGGCTAGCAAAGGGTGCGTTGAAGCACCCCTAGCCATCTCCTTGACTTACGGGAAGGTTGCGGGCTTGTTTGACCCTGCGGGAGAACTCTGCAACGCAAATTATCACGTGTCCCGTACGTAGCCCCTAAGTAACCCGCAGAATAACTATGCATACGGCCCTGAATCTTTTACATAACCCCATACAAAAAACAGAGGTCTACATATGGAGTCAGGTCAGGAGAACGTGGAGGCCATGACACGAAGTGCTTTCTCGGCGTCTGTTGCCATCTTGCCTAACTGCTCACTGCTGCGCTCCCGTGGGAGAAATTTGAAGTAGACACGCAACAAACAAAACTTTTTGAGTTTTTCTATGATACTGTTGAGTTTTGCTACAATATGTCAATTACTAGAGCTACAGTGAATTTATGAAATCCCTTCAATCATTTATAATAACCCTGTAACCCTGTTTATATATATATTTAAACGCCTTTAGCGTTTTTGTTCATATTTCACAAATAAAAATTTCATTAATTATCTGAGATTTTGGCATAACTAATTTGTCATGAAAAAACTTACAGGGGTAAGTTTATTCTTGGAGGTGAGTTTTTTCTGGGACATTTTTCTAAAGAAAGAAAAAGGACAGGTGATTTTATTCATGTTCCATAAATAAATGTTTCATTAATAACCCTACAATACTAGTTGTCATTTCTTACGAAAAAATCCATAAGGAATAATTTACTGCTGAAGGTGAGTTAATTTTTGGATGATTTTTTTTTTTTTTTTTTACCATTTCCTCAAATGTGATTCATCCGAATTTGTTAATATCCCATAAACAAATATTTCATTCATAAGCCTAATGATCGTCCTAATTTTAAAAGTTCACAAAATGGTAGTTTACAATTAGAATGAGTTTTTTTCGAACGAATGTTTTCGGAAAGAGAACTTTGTATTTCATAAATAAATGTTACAGTAATAAGTGCAGGGTAGTATGAGTTTAAGAAATTGGAGGGCGGCGGTCCGTACATTTTATATTATTTGAATCATGGCCCATGCCATATTGTAGAGATTATTATTTATTCTACCTTTTGGCAGGTCCTGGGACTAATGAGGTTTTTATTCTTCATTTTCAGTTTGGGCTTGGACGTGTTTTTTTTTTTCATGTTTCTCGAATTTCAGCTTCTTCTTTTAATTCCCATTATTTTCTTCTATTCTTCAAATCTTTGATCACTTGTCTTCTTCTTCTTCCTATTTCTATCTTTCCTTCCATCTTTCCATCTATAGTGGTATGAAGAAGAAAAATTCTTCTCAACATGTGTCCAATCCAATTGATCTTTCTACGATGGATGGTGGGTAGAAGCATCCTTTTCTCTCCTATCCGTTTTAAAACTGTAGAGATATTACCTAAATATTCATTAACTTATGGACTTCTATTTCTTTCTGTAAGAAGAAATGGATTATACCACGGAATGAAAGTGAAATGTAGAATTTGTAATGTAAGACTTATTTAAGAAATAGGGGGAAAACACTATGTCTGTTTTAAAGAAATTCGTCAAAAACAGCGCGCCTTCAACAATAAAGATTTCATTGTGAATTTTCCAACAAAAGGCTCATACAGTATTTTACAGTTGTTCATGAAACATTTATTTATGGATTATGAACGAAATTACCCGGACAGTTAATCACGGTGACTCAATGATAGAGTACTTTCCTCTGATGCGTGGGGTCCTTGGTTCAATCACTGACCAAGTAAGTTTGTGGTGGGAAATATCGTGTTCGTGGGTTTACTCGGGGTATATTTCCCACCACATGCTCATTCTACCAATTCTTCCATAATCATTCACTTGCATTAATCACACATCTCCCTTAGCTTAAAGGGCATAATCGTGGGACGTTATACTGAAAGATTTCATTTCATTTCATTTTAACTTGAGATGGTAGAATACACTTTACGATGAGCTTTATATGATCACACAATAATGTGTGTTGCTGAAATGTTTTCATTATTCAACCTATTTCCTAACTCTTGAATGTGCTCCCATAACCCGTTAGCGCGTACATCTATTCCTTCTGGCTTTTTATCATTTCGAATTTTCGTATGAAGCAATTTCTTATTCTACGCTTTTAAACTTTGCTATATTCTTCAGCTGGATAACCATTTTGGTAAGCACGAAGTTATAATTGTGATCAAGTAAAATACTGCATCATTCTTAACAATATTGCTTTAATATTGACTATTTTATTCAAGTTTTTTTCAATTATGTGCAAGTTATCCTTACTTTACCCGTAACTCAGATTTATCAGCGTCAGAATATAATGTATTTTACTCTCTGCAAGACTACCTGGATGGCGCTAAGTTAGTTTCAAAAGAGACCTGTGAAAACCATGTGTCCCTTTCTATATTTCTTTTTCATTTCTTCTTTTATTAGAAACCATAGAAGTTTTATAGCGACGGAAATATGGTGTTGTTGGGAGGATGACAGTCGTCAAACAGAATGATACACACTTGGTTTAATAATGTTATCCAGAAATGACAATAAGTGTACTCTCAGTTTTGACCTCCAAAGGGTCAACACTTTTTAGGCAATCTGATATAACGGAGTTTTGGCGAACCAGATTACTTTAAAACTTAAGAAGTAATAATACAAAGATATACCAACGAACTTTATGTATTATAATGAGATATTTCTCAAAAAACTCAATCAACGCTTAAAAAGAATAAAGTTTATTACTCGAACCCAAGAAACAAGAATAAATTTGCGGGCCTTCATAAACCTAATTCCATAATTTATTTTCACACAGAAATAAGATATACATTTTTTTAAAAAATAAAACAAGTATATATGACATGTTTGAAGTTAACTCCAAAGTCCATAAAACTCTGCAATATAACAAGCAGATTAAAATGAACTTTTGATTCAGCAGAAAATCAACTACCGTTTTCCGTTCTAATCTGACCTTCAGCAACCAATGCCAACAATTCTGGCTTATTATTATTTTATGAATCAGGAAATTTCCTAGAAGTCTATATACTACTATATAAACACAGGGAAATTGTAAAAAAAGTGTGAGAAAAAGGTGAAGGGAAATAGAAAAGAGGACATCTGACCAAAACATTTATTTATCAAATGTGAACAAGGATAAGCACCGTTTTATCTTTTAAACACATTTTCTTTACTACTTTACACAACTTTAACAACAAACATCAATTTTTGTTATATGCACCCACTGGTGTCATTGCCTAGCAAATTTCCTGCGCAGTATTAGCAGATGAGAGCCTTCCGAGCTCCCTTAGACTATTAGGCCGGCGGTATATAGACCAGAGGACTGGAAAGTCGAGCCGAAGTTCAAGTACTATGACCAATGCAAAAAATCGTCATACCGCATATTCACTTAAGCACGTGCTAGAGAAAGGCATTTCGAACGTTATGACTGACACACACACACACACACACACACACACACACACACACACACACACACACACACACACACACACAGTCATTGCATTCAGGCGTCACTCTCTTCATCTTCTCCTGCCTAGGCTTTGCTGGCCTTCCTTTGGTCAATATGCGGTCGTCCTTAAACACTTCTTTCGTAGTCGATAAAGGCAAATATTTGCAAAACTCGAGATAGAACTATTTTTTCAACAATCGACTTTTTTTTTACAAATTGCTTGAAAACACGGACACTTTCATTGTTGTCTCGGATTCTTGTTTTACTCTTAAAATAACATGTTCGGATAACCCTGGTTGAAAGATTGATTGATTTAATGTTTAATGTCTCTTTCAGCATTAAGGACTCAATGAGACGTGGATCAACATTTTAACGTGGAATCTGAAACACCTGGAATCGAATTCGGGATTCCTTCCTGTATTGCCTATTCCTGTTTCGCCTACTAGCCTCGCAGCAATATATATATATATATATATATATATATATATATATATATATATATATATATATATATATATATATATATATATACGTTATCAAAATTGTAGACGAAACAGAAATTCCTGTTTTGCATATTCCTGTTTCGCCTGCTGTTCAGGCAAAGGGAAATTTTTGAGTTACGGATTTTAGCTTTATATGAATCCAGGATATTGATTTAATGCAAGTCACTGAAAGGAAATAAAAACATTTTAGCATAAAATAAAACTAAGTGATTAGGATTGAAAGAAATGAGAAATAGAGAAGAGCTATATTATTGTATATGTTCATTTATTTGGACTTTTTTCTGTCGTGCACTCATACTCACAAGTAAACCTTACGTTTGGGTGAATCGAGTTGCTGACTGAGACACATATGAGAAAGTAGTACTAAATGTGGTCAGTATTTCAGTGAAGTTGTAGGTGCGAAGCTCCAGGGGTTTAGGAGATACAGCTACCAGAACATCACATGGAAGTACAGAATAGTCTTCATACAGTTGGAGATAAAAGCTCTGTAAGACCTCTTGTAACGACAAAAGGTGAATAACAAATATATGAGTACATATTAGGACTAGGAGGAAGTCATATAGTAAGGATATACCTGACGGCGGCCATCTTGAAATCCGCCATTTTGAATTAAGGTTAAGTTTTTAAAATAGGAATAGGGTCATGTGATACATGATTTAAGGCGCAAATTTAATCAGAAGAACAATGGTGACGTTAATTTTGATTTACGCGCAATTGGTAAAAAGTTACAGGGAAATTAAATATTGTTGCAGCATATGTATTAGTCCTTTACCCCACCTTGTAAATTTTGTGTTAATGATAATAATTAAATAAAAAGCAGGTGGATAAATATTAGGACTATGGTAAGAGTTGCCTTGATGGCGGCCATGTTCAAATCCGCCATTTTGAATCAGACAAAAGTTTTAAACAAAACGCATACCAGTGACACCGTATTAATAGCAAATTTTACAATAAATCCAACGGTATAACCATTTTTGCTTTATCATTAACCAGCACAAAATTAAATGGGAATAGAGTAATGCAATAGATGACTTCGGGCTAGAAGTTAATCAGAAATGCAATGGTGGCGTTACAATGTTAGTTGTTGTGCAAGTCATGCACTCTTTTCTGAACTACATATTGATTGTACTAATTGAGGACTTTTCTGGAAGAAAGACCCAAGTTCAATTATGACTCAATTCCACTTTGGTCATTTTTCCTTAAATTAGCAACTTGTTTATGCGATAACAAATGTTGGATAATGATAAAGCAAAAACGGTTATACCGTTGGATTTATTGTAAAATTTGCTATTAATACGGTGTCACTGGTATGCGTTTTGTTTAAAACTTTTGTCTGATTCAAAATGGCGGATTTGAACATGGCCGCCATCAAGGCAACTCTTACTATAGTCCTAATATTTATCCACCTGCTTTTTATTTAATTATTATCATTAACACAAAATTTACAAGGTGGGGTAAAGGACTAATACATATGCTGCAATAATATTTAATTTCCCTGTAACTTTTTACCAATTGCGCGTAAATCAAAATTAACGTCACCATTGTTCTTCTGATTAAATTTGCGCCTTAAATCATGTATCACATGACCCTATTCCTATTTTAAAAACTTAACCTTAATTCAAAATGGCGGATTTCAAGATGGCCGCCGTCAGGTATATCCTTACTATATGACTTCCTTCTAGTCCTAATATGTACTCATATATTTGTTATTCACCTTTTGTCGTTACAAGAGGTCTTACAGAGCTTTTATCTCCAACTGTATGAAGACTATTCTGTACTTCCATGTGATGTTCTGGTAGCTGTATCTCCTAAACCCCTGGAGCTTCGCACCTACAACTTCACTGAAATACTGACCACATTTAGTACTACTTTCTCATATGTGTCTCAGTCAGCAACTCGATTCACCCAAACGTAAGGTTTACTTGTCAGTTTTCCAAATGTATGTAATAGGATACAGTATCAACGTAATCCATTAAACCTATAGCTCTAGATTTTAATCTCTCCTTCAAAATATTAATTCGATTATAAGCGTTTGTACTTCAATTTCTGCACTTTTAGCCGCTCTCTACCTCCAGCAACAACATAAGATTTTCATTCTCCTGCTGTTCTTGCTTCAACAACTCCCACAATGTAAAGTATATTGGGATAATCATGAGACAATTTTCTATTCAGTTTTGAATGACATCCCTCAACACTGTTAGTTGTTCTTTCTTGCACCTTCGCTGTCGAAGTGATTCCACAGTACTCTAAATCAAAAGAATAACGAAATAATTACAGCAGTTCAATGACATATTTGAATTATCTTGTAACTCTATCCATAACGACTCTGGAACATATTACAGGGATAACTTAACCTTTCTGGCCAAAGCTAAACAAATAATTTATTAAAAACTAAACTATGTTACAGTTTCGATAACTTAACGTAGCAGAACTATATTATTTCCATGTAATATATTACCATATTATATTATTTTCTATTTAATACGGGCACATACATACATGTATTTGTTTTAAGTTGTGTCACATTTAATGTTATTTCTATACGCATATACAGGGTGATTCAATAAGAACGTACCAGGCCTATATCGCAGCTAATACTGCACGTAGAGCCTTCAAACAAAAAATTGCATTACCAAATCGTATGTGTAAAATGCAATAAAAATAGTAGCGAGACCAGTGGCGTCTCATGAATACCTCCAACGGGTTGGTTGTGCCTCCATTGAAACAACCGCACAATGGGAGAAACGTCGAGAGGAAACACTTTGACATATTTCTTCCTCTGTGGCAGCAACACGATCGCATTACTAGATGATCAGATGATGCGAGGGTTTCTGCATGCGGAACCAAAGGGAAGAGTTAATACTGGTCTGGAACGAACGGGACGTACAATTATACATTCTCGGAATCATAACGTGTAAGTGGCGACAACAATGGCGTCAGCAAGAGACCACGACGGGGGGAGGGTACAAGCAGATGTACATTTGCTGCTGTTGAATGAAGCTCTAAATAGGGAACCAATGACATACCAATATTTGAAGAGAGTGGTTTCCGTATGGCTGCAACAGAAGCGCAGTGGATGGGGAGAACTATGATGAGGGACAATGTACGATGCTATAACAAAATGAAAGAAGAAACTATTGGTTGCAACGAAGAAAGACGAACCGAATGTGCTGTTGCCAAAGCATGAAACAAAACATGGGGACAGAAAGCTGAGGCTTTGCAATCAAGCCATTGGAGAAAGATGAGTAAAGAGATAAAGAATCAGCTTACTTCTGTGGGGTGTAGTGGACGCCCCCTGGCCTTCACAAATATTCAAAGTGATGTCCCCGAACAACAATACAGCGATTTATTCGCTGTACGTAATTGTGAGCAACAGCTTCCAACTCGGCCACGTTGATGGTCCGGAATGCGGTTGTAATGCGATCTTGCATGTTGCGCATTGTAGTTGGTCGGTTGACATACACAAGATCCTTAATTCGACCCCAGAAAAAATAGTCCATACAAGTAAAGTCGTGCGACCGCGGAGGAAACTGTGGATTGGAACCTCTTCCGATCCAGCGTTGCGGAAATAGAACATTTAGCTCTTCCCTACACATGGCAGCATTATAGGCTGGACAGCCATCTAATTGAAACCACAGCGTCTGACGTATATGGAGCGGTACGTTTTCCAATAGCGGCTGTAGATGGTGTCGCAAGAAATCACGAAACATTGCACTGTTAAATGACCAGCAAACAAAAAAAAAAAAAAAAAAAAGGCCCAATGACGTGAGTCTCTACAATGCCACCCCACACATTAATGCGCCATCTGTGTTGCCGATTGACTTCTCTCATCCATTGAGGGTTCTCCGCTGCCCAGTAATGTGATTCACGTTGCCATCACTGTAGAATGTCACTTCATCAATCCATAAAGTGAAGTGAATGAAATTCGGATGTTCTCTCACACGATTGACCACCCAGTTGCAGAACAGAAGCCGTAAACTACAGTACGCATAACTTAGTTCTTGATGCAGAGAGAGGTGGTAGGGGTGAAAATGTGATTTACTTAGAATACGCAAGACACTACCTTGACTGATACCACGATCTCGTGCGATCTTCCGCGAAGATAAATGAGGATTTACTGCAATAGTGGCAAGTATATCAATGGCAACGTCTTCATTTTGTACGACTCTTCTCCGGACACCATAGCGTCCACGCATTTCACCTGTCTGTCGCAATCGTGCTGCTAATCTCCACAGCAGATTGTGGGAAATAGCTTGTCGCTGTGGATAGCGTTCAACGTATAATCAAGCTGCAGCCCTATAATTTTCCCGGCAATCTCCTAAAATCATGAGCATTTGGAATGACTCCAAATTCGTATACCGCATGAATGTTATTTACTACCGACACTTCCTACTAAAATTACTCAAACATCAACACAATCAAAGAAGTTTCACGGCCTGTGGAAGTTTCGTATTCGTCCCGTCACGATCTTGTAATGCACAGGGGTAGTAGAACTCAATGCACGACACCTTGTCCAGTATATGGACCACTTTAACTCACTGCAGAGGTTAATCACTCTCGGACTCGCTCGTTACAGCATCGCTCCTTCTGCTCTCTGTCTGACATAGCAGCAATCGTCTGTTCGAGGCAGCATAGACTATGTCTTGAGACTATGTCATGTACGTGTTAGCTACTGGATCTACAAGAGTACCACCACACAATCACTGGCAAAGATAAATGAGTGTGCTGTTCGAAACAACGACAAACAAGCCCACAACACACGCTCCCAGATTTTGGAGATATTTCATATTGTACTTACGCACACAAGATACAAAGCGCGTCCACGTCATTGAGAGTCTGGACTACCCTTGGCTTAGGCCCCGAGTTAATCTTGCAAAGGCGTCGACGATTGTTTGCCAGAGCATGGTTTGCACTTACCCTCCCGGCATTCACCTGGTGTGACTGGGGACACCCTCGCATCATCTGACTTTCACCTAGTAATGCGATCATGTTGCTGCCACAGAGGAAGAAATATGTTAACGTGTTTCCTCTCGACGTTTCTCCCATTGTGAGCTTGTTTCAATGGAGGCAAAACCAACACCTGTTTCCATGTCAAATTTTGCAGATGACCCCCGCTGGAGATATTCACGATACGCCACTGGTGTCGCTACTATTTTTATTGCATTCTATACATACGATTTGATAGTTCAATTGTTTGTTTGATGGCTCTATGTGCATTATTAGCTGAGATAAAGGCCTGCTACGGGTAGTCAGATATAAGTCTACAACAACGCCTCTAGCGGCTAAATGGGAAAGGATATGACAAAGTTTGTCCTCTAAAAGTTGCATGACATTTAATATCCTTTCGAACGATTTCAACAGTTATACCACTGTCCATTTCAAATTTTGAAGTTGCCCCCCGTTGGAGGTATTCATGAGACGCCATTGGTCTCGCTACTATTTTTATTGCATTTTACACATACGATATGGTAATGCAATTAGTTGCCCCCCGTTGGAGGTATTCATGAGACGCCATTGGTCTCGCTACTATTTTTATTGCATTTTACACATACGATATGGTAATGCAATTTTTTGTTTCAAAGGTTCTACGTGCAGTATTAGCTGCGATATAGGGGAAAGTGGTCGAATTCTGCGCACTTAAGGAAAAATCGTTATTTCTCCGCTGTTTTTGCATGTATCACGACATAACTTTGCACAGCCATTGTTTGCTGTGTAGCAGACAAGCTAAAAATGTAGTTTGAGTAAAAGCTCATACCAGTGCTCGACAATAGACAAAAAACCTGAACTATACATTTGCGCAGAATTACCCAACTAGGTGGGTAATTCTGCGCGTAATATGGGGTAATTCTGCGCAAAGCAAATATATATGTTTAAAGCAAGGAAACATTTTCATAACATATAACATACTTAGATATGTAGATGGCATGGGTTCAGAAAAAGAACGACAAGGTGGGCTACAAGTTTTACTATATACTTTATTCTCTACTTGTTTTATAACTGAACAAAATATTACATATTTTTGAGTGTATTGAAATCATAAGCGTGCTATGATAAGGGAGAACAATGTCATTCTGAGATGTGACACTAAAACTATGTTCTGTTGAAGTATGAATTCCACAATCATGACTAGTTTCCTCGACGTTTTATATCAACCTGTCCTCATCATCTCCAGGAGTAAAGACTATGTTAGGTTCCTCCATAGTGACATCGTGAAAGTCTGATTTTGAAAATTTGTCAGGGTTTAATGGTATTATTCCCACAGTCCTAAATCCAGCTATGGCTTTCTCCATAGTTGGAACTTTGACGTATGCTTCATCGAAAATACTGGCGAGATCGTACATGCAACGCCGTGAGAATATAAACATGGGAGGGACTAAGATTCCAAATGCACTACAAGCATACACAACAGTGGCTGTCTTTCCACGTTCGCACACCATAGCACTTCCTACCTGTTTCTGACCTTTAGGTGCTAAAATTCTCACAAGTTTTTGTGCGTTCGAAATACCCCTTTCGTCCACGTTGAAAATTCTACTTAGGGGAAAATGGTGCTTTTTCATCACTGTTTCCAAATTATTGAAGAATAGTGTTACCGCTTCTTCATTGAATCAATTTATTGTATTCAAACTTACTTCTTCAGGTTTCCTTAGGCTTATTCTTGGATTTCTTTAAAGAAATAGTCTCAACCAGTCCTTTCCAGCAAGTTAGGTAGTTCCATTAAAATTATGCGCAATTCGACTTGCTTCAGCAAATTCGTATGCCAAACGCCGATGGTCTATAGGTGTGATACCAAACGCTTGCAACGCTTATCACGTAGTCCACCAATTCGTGTTTTTGTTCTCGCGAGAACACTTACGAGAGTAGCATGTTCCATATTTCCAGTTTTCATCCGTAGACGAATAGTAGATTCTGCTATTCCGTACAATCTTCCAACTTCTCGAATCGCACACTCACTTTTAACAGCACTGATAGTTTCTCTTAGTTGTTCCTCTGCATAACTACCTCTCGTAGTTGCTCTTTCTATTCTTCCCTGTATCTTTAATCAGAGAGTGACGATATTTTGCAGATCTATTACGTATGCTTGTTATTAACATAAAACTTCTTGAGGTGCAATGCTGCGCACTGCGCAGAATATCCCATCGATTTTGCGCAGAATAACACACTCCGCCATTTAACAAAAAACACAAAACTACGAGCTATTAAAATTTGATTAGAACTACGAATTGCCGTAATTATCATGTCCATTTACAATATAAATGGAATATAAAAGTAACGATCTAGAAATATATAAAATATAGAACGTACCTCTTAATTCTCTTGAAGACAATTTAACATCAACAGGGAAGAAATTATTCAATGGCCACTTACAGCCTAAACATTTGATATATTGGCTTCCCTCCTTTAATGTTAGTTACTAGTAACGGTCGCTTCATGGCAGCAGCAACCAATGTGTCGTAAAGAATCTCAAAGTTGAAGAAACACCTGTGCGCAGAATTATCCACCGCGCAGAATTCTACTACCTTCCCCTAGGCCTGGTACGTTCTTATTGAATCACCCTGTATATGTTTACTGATATAATCTATTTTTTATTTTTTTATATTTTTGTTATGTTTTGAGTCCGTTATGTATCAAGTGGGCCAATGGAAGGGATTTGGCTTTATCGAAACAGGAGGACAGATTTTCGCACGTGTGCTGTAAGAAAAAAAAGTGTCTTGACAAATGTCTTCTTGAATTATCTACATTAAAAAAGTAAAATTAAAACATTCTACTAACTGTAACTGAAGGTAAAAGGAAAATATATATACAGCATACTTTAATGTTATTAATCTTAAATTCAAAGTGCAATTTTAATTACTAATGCACATTTTCAGTGAAACTATATAGTCGAATTTTGTACGAAATACAGCTCGGGAGTCATATTGTATATGCCTATACTTCCTTATAAGCACAGACATGAATAAGATAAATGAAGAAGGTGTATAAAATAGTTATAAGAAATTCAGATAATGCGATGCAACGAAGTCCGTTATAACAGAAACTTAAAAATAAGATGAAATAAAAAAGTATGTATCCACCTCGCCAGCGCAGGATGTTTAACACGGCAGTAGGAAACATTTTTCGGAATATAGACAATTGTAAAAAGCAAATGCATTCGAGAGAACGTTAATTTTGATAGTGATACTTACGGATGAAACTTTGCATCTATCTCGTCTCCCACGTTTTTACCAGATATACATAGAAAGCATCTCCACTATGAACCATTGGCGCGTCTTCTTGCAAATGGAAAACAGTGTCACCTATATTACCCAATGGAACAAGCGAGAGAGCGGCCAGACGAATCCATTTCCTAACCCATTTCCTAATCCATTTCTATAATCTTTTTGGTTATAGAAAAACCAGTCCCGATAATTGGACTTTCGTCCAAATACACTGCGTGTAATGAAAGAAACATCCACGCACTGTAAGCGTTCCGAAAGACGCAAAACAGTATTTATAACGATTCTTTCAAAGTCGATTATAAGTTCTGTAGGACTGAAGGAAAAAATGTGTATTCTGGTCTTTTCTACTATCAAAGTTAGTATTTTGAAGAACGTCTCCTCTTCTTTATAAGAAAGAAGACAAAATAAGTATGGAAAAGATTGTCCCAAATAATTTCCATGTAAAGAATATAGTTGATGGAAAATTCTGGGAACAGCTTTAAAAGTATCGCCCATTGTTATAACAGCTCCACTGCAGACGTTTTACATGTTTTCGACCGTTCCAAATACCTATAAGGGAAAAATGCAATTAGTATTCATTGTTTTACTAACATTAAATTTACATTAGAATAAACATTCTTATTAGTTCTTAGTCTCTACATCTAGAAAAACAAAATGGTGATAATGAAAAATGAACATAACATTTCCTCAATACATAAGAACAACCCTAAAATAGAATTAAAAAAAGACTGAAAATCAGAATACGGAAAAGATCCCCGAGGAACATTCCCTCCCTTAGAAAAACGGCATACAAAAGTATATCTTGAAATTTATAAAACATCAGACTAAATAGAGAGCCCAAATATTCCAGAAAATATTTACCTCTCCTTTATCAAATATATAAAAATGATTTTATACGTTCTGTATGATGACGATATTGATTATATATGATTCTACAATAAAAATGAAATATAAATTGAAGTAAATAAATATTATAATTGTGCACATAATGTAAATTCAATTCCTGGAACAAAATATCTTACAGTAGACGATCTGATATAACACCATGTCTGCTAGAATAAATCCTTTTCCATCTAATGTCTCTATCCACCTTCCTTCTAAAACAAGATAAATGAATGTAGAATGGGTCGACGTTGTTTAGCGCATGTGTTGTACCATTTACACTTAACACCATCAAATGTTGGCAAAACAGCATCAGCCACTTCTTCACTTAATTTGGCTTGGGCAATTACCTCCCTGTAATGTAATTTAAGTAGGCAAGTTTCAATTAATATATAGTTAACATTGTTATGAAGTTATATTTTAAATATTATAACGCTTTTTGTATAAATTACATTTGTTAATATTTCATACAATATGCCGGGGTGGCACCTAACTTATAGGTCCTAGGCCGCTTCATTCCTTCCCCAATCCTTTGTTCCTTCCCTTACCCCGGATTGTGTGCTCGCCGAGGGACGTCATCCCTCAAATCGTGAAGGGCTAAATGGCTTTAGATGCCGAAAGCCCCAAAAAAATCTAATTCATAAATACGATAACAATAAAAATAAATGAGTGAGTAGGGTGACAATAAAATTTTCTTCACTCTTTCACCTGGCTACTCCACTGTTCGTTGGTGAAATTTGACAAACCAATTCTGTGCTTATTACACTACGAAGGTCTGTGGGTTGCACTAAGATGACAATATCTCCCGCCGAAATAAAAAAAAAGAACTAAATGCCACTCCATTGCGTCTTACAACAAAGAAATGAACGTACTTGCCAGAGATGGCGTGGGTCAATGAAAATTTGAACCACGACCCACTAACCCACCACCCATCATGACCCACTCCGACCCACCATCCACCATGAACCACTCTTACTGTGACCCACTCCAACCCACCAAAACCCATCGACATCAACTCTGACATATGATCCACGGCCTCTTCTCTACTGACAAAAGAGTACATTTGTAATAAAACAAGGCTGTAAAATTCTAACTAATCAGAGTTTGAATTTCTACGATTAATCGCTCAGGCACTGCTCTGTTACAATAACGGTGGATATGACCTTTACGATATAAAATGGTAAAGTGTTTGTCATGGGTCAAATTACGATGAATATCAATTAAATTATCATGGTATAATTATTTCCTTGTTGAATTATCGATACTTTTCAGAAGAAAAAAGGAAGAAATTTGAAAGTACCAAATCAAGGTAAATAGACCAACGTAAAGGGAAAAGTGTAAAATTTTCCTTATAATTAAGCGTACAGTCCAAACTTAAAATTTCCATGTAATTGAACTTACAGTACAAATTTTATGTCTATTTTTCTCACAACTTTATGAGTTGATTGCCCTGTGCTCTACGCGTTCCGTGTAATAAACATAAGCTTTAGCAATTATTATAATAGAAAATAATGCATATATGAAGCGAAGCACTGCATATTTTGTTCTTCAATTAATAATTGTTTCTGGATTTATTTCTTAACTAATATCAACCGTTCTCGATTATTTTTACAAATAAACCCACTATCAATGTTCAATATATAGAAAGTGCCCCCCATAAAGAAGAATTTTTCATAGGACACGTTCTCTGTAGTTCCAATAAAGAGTTAATATACTGAATTTGGGCTCCCTAAGTTTAACGGCTTGCGAGAAACTCAGTATTTTTTTTTTAATTCGGACCCACCACTACCCCCTAAGGATATGTATTACAATGAAAGCGATATGATAAGATCCCTGTTTGGATCAAGGCCTAACTATATACCAAAAAGTCATCTCATTTGATTTTACAATGTGGCTGTGATGGTCAGGTATTGTCTGTCACAAAATTTATCCAAGTTTTCCGCGGGATAGTTTGTTCCTTGCTGCTATGAAAATCAAATACTACACATTGCTCCATATCATTTCTCCAGTAGCTTCCTATTGGCTGATCAGTTAAAACAGTATTTCTGGGCATCTGATGAAAATGTATTTGATTTTTTGTGCATTCTACGAAAAACACAAAGAGTGAACGCAATAAAAACAAGGAAACAAGGGAAAAAATACAATGCAATGTAAAGTGCTTGGACTCTTTCGACAAATCACTCAATGTAGCGCTTTCCTTGCAAGCAGGTCTTGATGGTGTAATCTGTAACACCGTTGGCTCAAGTTCACGGGGTCCTCAGATAGATTTCCCCTCGGAGACATACGTTTTTTTTTCAACAATAGAAGTTTTTTAAAATTATCCAGTCATCCGAGAAAAGGAAATTGTGTATAAACATTTCACTTTTGTATTCACATTATCGAGAAGAAATATAATCATTTCTTGCAGTTCACACCATAGACAATAAGTTAGTGAATAATGTTTTTCGGTCTTTTATAAGCAATGTCCAGTGTGTTGTCGTCGGCAGAGCTTTTTACACTGTAGACCTTAAAGTCGCAAGTTTCTGAGGAAAACAGTGTCCATTTATTATTATTATTATTATTATTATTATTATTATTATTATTATTATTATTATTATTATTATTATTATTATTATTATTATTATTATTATTATTAATATTATTACTAGAATGACAAAAGAAGGAAAGAAAAAGACACATAGTCGAAGTTATTTATAGGATTAGAAGATATACTTTATATCAGATTCTTTTCACGTTTTGCCCCAGCCAAGTGAACTTTGTATTGTACAAACACCGTGTGCATGGGTTTCCTCGGGGTTCTCCCGTTTCCTCCCACTTTCGTCATTCCACCATTTCACTCATTCCCCATCATCACACTCTTCTTTAGCGTAACCGGCATAAGCGTGGGACGTAAAACACAAAGATTTCATTTCATTTCTTTTTATTTAAAAACAAACAAACTATTTGCTGAGCAAAGCAATATATTCAGATAAAAAAACTACATACGTGTTACAGTTTCGCCAACTAACATTTTGGCTTCTTTTTATGTTTTCACATGAACGCAGTAATATTGTTGCATTTATGGATTCACAGAATTATAATTTTACGAAAACAAGAAATGTAGTATAAATATTTGTTAGCTGGTAGGAATAATAAATTTTGTTTAGCCCTTCTTCTAGATAGGTTGAGTTGATTTTATGTTTAACGTCCCTTTCAGCAGCAAGACTATATGAGACGGGACCTACTGATTAACATGGACGGAACATACTGAGCTCCTGCCGGGAATCGAACCCGGGTTTTTCTAAGTAGGAAGGTGAGGTGACACCTTGAATAGAATCGTTCTTGTGACTAGAGTTGTAAGTTCGATCACTATTTGTAATTTGTGTCATTTCTTTAATGCTTTATCAACGTTGCATGTAGCGTTAAAGCTAATAATAACTTATTGGTGAAATCACGTGTAAAATTGGAAGACCGATTTAATTGTGTAAATTCGCACACAGATCGAGATAACGAAGCCAGAGTAATGTGCATATGTCTCTGCTCTAGCCATCCTTCCTCGTAGAGTATCCGATAGCAAGATAGTCTGAAGATCTTGTAGTCGATTTGCTGCACGCAGAGCCATTTTTATTTCTAGAGCACAAGTGGAGAAAAAAAAAACGAATCGAGACGCATGAAGTTTAGAGCTAATAACTAAGACCGAACCAAAGGTATGGGTCATTACGTGATTTGTTTAAAGAAACAATAAAATGGGGGAAAGTTGTTTTGTCTGTGTCTAGGAATGGAGTATAAATAAAAAAGAAACTACACTTCTATCCAGAATTTCTGTCACATGTCTTTCAAAATTACATAAATAGAAATAACTATCTTTCTTATGGTAGAAAATGTTAAATATCTTCTTAGAAATATGCAGGAAAAGGAAACCAATATTTCCAAACAGAAAAATTCTGTAAAAAATAAGAAATAAAGAAGTTATAATTAATAAAAGAAATCTCCGAAACTCATCGCCAAATTCTAAGTTCCATTTTCGTAAGCGTGGTAAACGCACGGCGAAATTTACAGAGAGAGGGGACTTTATGCTTTACTAGAAATACAATGTAAATCTTTTATAATGTTAGTTATTATACTTATTACACAGCTCTCATAATAATAATTATTAAACATTTTATACGCAAACAGACAAATAAAAAGAAATAAGCCACACAATATGCGAAGCCATCAGGCAGTTTGTGGTAGTGATTTTCGGATATGCGTGTACTAAGAGAGTGAACTTTAACATGAATTCGTAGAATATACTTTTAGCGCGCGCTCCTGAAGGGTTTTGTTTTTGCCCACGATCATCACTTTGAATCCCATTCCCTACGTTGCCCTTTTTATTTTAGAAAAGTTTGATTCTGTCAATTTCTTAAACATCAATGTTTTTTTAATAATGCTGCTTAGTATTATCGTCTTCATTCTAGTTCATTTAAATATTTCCAAATAATCCACAATTACGTTTTTAAAATAAAGTATTACAATTATCAAGAATTATATAAAAAGAGGAAACTTCATTTCAAATCATTATCCTAATCGGAAGGGGAAGCTTATAAACATTTGAAATTGTAATTAACATATGACTAATCTTTAATGAAGCATTACGAAAATAAAACATTTACTCCGAATATTTTCTGCAAGTAATTTGTAAAAAATTAGACAGAAATAATGAACATAAACTATTAGTTGTCAATTAAAAGTGCAATAACGATAGTTCTAAACCAAAGTAGAATATTCACTATTTGCTTCATGAAAAATAATAAATATTTTACAAATATAATGATCTTTTGGCTGTATCGTATATATTTTAATAAATAAATAAATAAAATACGTATTATGTATAATTTAATCACCGTCACTCGATAGCTGATTGTGAGGATGAAGATAATGAATATTACTACAAACTTTTACAAAGCTATGGGCCGCAGTGGCCCAGTGGAAGCCGGTGGGAGCAGACTGAGGTGTTACACTGACGATCGTGAGGTTTTCGAGTCCCTCTGCAAGGGAGGAATTCTACTGTCCTCGATGTTTCTGTGTTCATGTCCCTGTCGATTCCAGTAGTTCTGAAATATAATTGAAATAGAGAATAAATCAGGAAGTTAAAAATGGTAGAGCGTTCACCTAAAACAAACTAAACAAATCTAATAAACATATAATTGATTTATATCTTCTTAATCATTTTTTCTTTCTCCACATCATATTCTAATTTTTTCTTACCAGTCATTACAACATAAAAAATCGTTTTATATGGTACATTGCTTTCAATATTAGCAGTGAATTTCAAATTAGTTCAATCACTTACAGTTACTGATTTGTGCTTGCTTGTATTAATTACAAACTTTGGTCTATATTTCAAAAACTCTTTAGGATAATAAAACATCTCAGTGTTTTCAATTGTAACTCTCTTATATATCGTATACATTTCGTAAGCTTTGAGATACTTATCAATTATATTTCAAAGTTCAAAGATTCTAAAGGAAAAGACTCATATCTAGAATTATGAAAATGGATATTCTGGACTTTACAATGATCAAAATAGCTTGTATCTCTTTCTTGATTGTCATTCCTATCACTTTGGAAAAATGCAAACACGAAATTGGGCATATCAAATTCACTTGAGTTAAATTGTGTGGTTAGATCGAATTCCAAATATTTTCCTGTAACTGATTTCTGTAAACATTGATATGTGTTGAAGGAAATAGGAATCTTACCCTCTTTTAACATGTTAGATCTTAGCAAGGTAGCATAGTAAGGTTCATAATTAATAGTAGACATTCTCAACTCCATATTTGTAATCTTAACTTTACCTGGATGTGGTTGATCATTCTCATATGTTCCATCCTCCTTTTTTTTTCAAATTGCAAATGCATTATCATCAGAACCGCTTCTTTTAAATGTATATTTCAATCCTCCTTTCCACATATCTTTATAATCAAAACAAAATCCTGGTAAAAGTCTTACCAAAAATAGTATTTCTTCATCTGTTCTTTGAAAAGTAATTCCTTCCCATCCACATTCATCATAATGAATTGCTTCTGGTTTTGAAATCGTACATGTATTTACAGCTGTCGAAGTTGAACCAGGATAATTTATAATTTCCAATATCTGTCCATGCTTACTAACTTATATTTGAGAAAACAGATGTGAGAAGAAGTTTTTATTAAGTCTAATATTTTGACCACTAGTATATTCGCCACCAGCATCTAATTTCAAAAGTTACATAAATATCAGCATAATAAGGATGAAGAAACCATCTCCAACATCTATATCAAACTCAATAGACCTGTTTGGTTTATTTAAATTTTCGTCTGTCTTTTGATTAGGTTTAAAGTATTGAAATTCATATGACTATTTTATCCATATTTATCGTAAAGAAAAAATATTTTTATCGCTTTATGAATTAAACCCATAAAACAAACTTAAATATAACTTCTCCAAATATCACTATTCCTATTCACCTGACTAATGATTTCTGAAAAACTATATCCATCTGTAAACATTTTTAATACTACAATACATAAATGTCCAGAGATTACCTCGTTAAAATGTTGTATACGATTGCTACTGTACTCTATATTATGACCAAGATATTTTACGAGTGTTTTTCGTGGATTACCTCCGAATGAATCAAACACATACTTTCTATTTCCTTCTTTCCAATAACAAATCCAATGAGTTCCTATATTTTTAGAGGCATCAAAATTAACAATGGCACACTCATTCTTTTCTGGCTCTTTAGGTAATTCATCACTCATAAATACACCTTTAAAGTTTCTTATCTTAAGCTGTTTAACAAGATGTATTAGATCCAAGTTACTCAAAGGTTTAATTTCTTTACTTTTTTGGGCTTTACGTGTTTTGGAAGCTTACCACCTTGCTCTCTTTGTTAAGTCTTACCTTTTTTGTCCTTCTAATTCCTTTTTATTCTGTTTTGCACCAGCTACCGTTTTGGCTATAGCAGCGGCTCCGGTAGCAGCAGAACCTAGAGCACCTATTATAGCTAAAATTGTTGGAACAGTAAATATAAAACCGCCATAATGAATATTGTCTTTAGTTTTCATTCCTTCGTTTATTTTCTTCACTTGTGATATAGAAAGAGATAACTGCATTTCTCTACCTTCTTTAATCTTCTTAGCTTTATCATTTAACTGTTTTTTTTTTTGTTAAAATGTGATCAATATTTAATTTCTTAAGTACTTCGTCAGGTATTGTAAACGTAAAACTACTCAACTTCATACTTATATTTATTATCAAACTTAAAAAACTTTTATGGAAAATCTATAAAAATTAAACACAATACTTATAAACCTAAACCAAACCTTACTTTTGTATTCATAGCCAAAGCAGTTCCAAAAGCTGGTAATCGTTCTTTTATCAAGTTTGCTATTTTAGCAAAAGCTCTTTCCCATTCTTTTTTTCTAATTGTTTGTCTGCAACATGTCTAGAAGCTGTATCTTTATTATCTCTGTAGTAAACATCATGTTCTCTACAAGCTTCATCTAGAGGGTTAATACCTTTATTCCCTCTTTCTAACCTTTCTTGTAGCTTTGTGTAAGGGCCACAAAATTCATAACCTGGTATATGTAACTCCGGCATCCCCTTCATGTTTAAAATCCTATTCATTAATCATTTTCCATACTTCTCATTATTCCAAAATGTTGGTGGCAACGTATTCAATATCTTTATCAAATATCCTAGACCCTTCGGATCATTAGGAACAAATTGTGAGAGTTTAGAATTTATCATATCCATTATGCCTACTTTCTCATTATAAAAATTATCATTTCCAGATTTTTCCTCTCCATCAATAACTATTAATCGATCAATTAACTTTCCCACATCATCCATCCATATAAGGTGGATGATATCCCACATCATTCGCACCTGAATTCGACAGGTACCCGAATTCGACATACCTGTGCTTAAATGTTGTGAAATAAGCGTAAGATGTCATCCTGCAATCGTGCATAGAAGTGGCAACATTATGGGAATGTCTTTTCTTGTGTCAAAAGCACGGTTACAGTAAATGTGTCATATGTATGGAGAAAAGAAGTACATTGTTGTGTGTGTGACACTCTTCGAGAAAAAACACATAATCTTAAGGAAATCATAAGACTGCAAGTTATTTTCCTAAGATTTTTATTAAAGTTAGGTTTGATTCAAGCAAATAGTGGTACTTTAATGTTGTAAAGGAGTTTTAATCAGTGCGTTTTGTGTTCTTCTCTGAGGACAAAGGTTGTGATGTAACATGAACGGGGGTTGTCGAAAACACGAGCCTTTATTCGTAACGTGAACCGGATTTCGACAAGGTTGTCAAATTCATGCTCAGTGGTGCAAATATAATTTTAACTGAATATCTAAACGTACAAGTATGTTCAAAGTCCTTCATAAAGCTATTTGTTGCATAATTCTCCGATACTTGTGATCTCAGTTCGACATGGGATGTCGAAATCAGGTTCCGGCATGTCGAATTGAGGATTATCGAAGTAACTACTCAGTTCAGAAAATTTAAGTTGTGTCCTTTTGCCCGCCTGATAATTTCTGCATAATAATGAAACAATATTTGAAGCTGAGAAGATATTACTATTACTAATAATGCCGACTTAATGTTTTACATGGATATGATTGAAGGTGTCGAATTCAGGTACCGCAACTGTCGAAATCAGGTGAAGTGTGTCGAATTCGAGTTCCATTGGCGAGTTCCAGTTTCATAAGAATTTCTAACATTAATATTTGAGCCTTGAAATGACTTTTAGTATTAGTAGGGACTGTACAGTTCAAGGAAAAAATGGACCAACACCGACCAATATTATAGCCACAATAGGCGATTGATTTTTTAAAAAGTTCTTAACCTGTCGAAATCCGGTGCGTTTACCTTATATTGTTTTAGTAATTCGTTATATATTTTGATTCCCTCTCCTGTTTTCTTTCTTGTTGGTGTTGGACCCAATGTTGGTTTTATATATCTATACCAAATAGGTTTGATCATTTCTTTATATTTTTCGCTTATACTAGATCGTTGTTTTCTTGTATTAGGATCATTGTTATGAAATACTACATTGGAATCAATGACTATTTGTGTATATTTTTTAAAGATCATCTTCATTATAGTTTTTGGATTATGTTTTGTTAGTAATTCCCATAAACCTTCTGTTCCTGTGTAATGTTGATTATTAATAACTAAATCATCACCATGAATTTCAACTTCTGTATCCCCTATCATATGTATGATTTTCCCATTTTCATCGTATGGTTGTATTATAAAACTGTTATCATCTCTAGTTGCATAGTATCTTGAGGCAATTTTACCAAAATGAGTAATTGCTAAAAATTCTATTCTTTCTACTGTATACTAAATTTGCTTTTTCATATGTTTTATTTCTTATGTAATAGGCGTATCACTTTCACTTATTGAACTCTCATACATAGTGGGTGTTACTAATAAGCTTAAATCTACGTTCGCGCTTTTATGTACAACTGGAACTAACTTTTGAATTATTTTTAATTTTCTTCTGCTACTTTTGATATATCTTGTCTTAAATCTTTAATTGCATCGATAACAGGTTGATCTTGTTTTTTATATTTCTCATGTTTAATTCTATTAGCCTGTTTAATTTCCTTAAATCTTTTAGCAAGTTCTTTTATCTTTATATATTTCTTAACTTTATTAACATCCATTTATTATATAAAGAAAAAAAAACAAAAAAACAAACCCCACACAACACAACGTAACACAACATAACGTAACACAACATACGCGTACAAGTACGTTCAATCACGGTTAGGTACATTCAATTACGTTCAAGTACGTTTGCTTGCATTTGTTTACGTTTAGGGTTTACTATTTTAATTTTTTCGACCCTATTTTCGTATTGAAGGTAACACTTCACTCGTAACCCAATGCTTAAATTCCTTTGCTTTTGGCCCGGGTGCTGTTACAGATCCCTATTCAAACGAAACAAATATTCTTCTTACTTAAATGAAGCCGGGAGCTGTGTTACAGCTCCCTATTCAAACGAAACAAATGTTCTTCTTACTTAAATGATGCCGGGAGCTGTGTTACAGCTCCCTATTCAAACAAAACTATTGAAACGAAACTATTCAAAGGAAACAAATATTCTTATTACTTAAATGATGCCGGGAGCTCCCTATTCAAACGAAACAAATATTCTTCTTACTTAAATGATGCCGGGAACTAATTCTTTTTAACTTTGCCTGGTTGTGTGGAAAATCCCGAGGTTCGTTAATAAAAACTGTGTAAGAATGCATGTTTCACAAGGGGAGGGGGCATTTCATCCCCCTTTCATTCACAATATTTTTAAAAAGTCTTTAATTTTATTTCTGTATTTACCATCATTCGTTTTCCTAGTTATATATATCATTAAGAAACCATGCTCTTCTTCCCAACACTTATTGCATAAAGATTGTAATTTTTCAAAAGACATATTAGATCCAACAAATTCATCATATATATGCTTTAAATTCACACTGTCTTGTCTAAAGATACAAAGAAAGTTTAAGTTATGTCTAATTAATTGTTTTGGTACTTTAAAATAGGTTTGTCCCAGATAGAAACAGTTTAAACCCTTATGACGACCTGGAGTAAAATATTCTCTAACATGATTTTGTTGTTCTAAAATGAAATCATCAAACACTACCACAGAATCATTCTCACATTCATCTAATGGAATAATTTCTTCGTAATTTCCTCTTACTACTGCTACTGTGTCTTTAATATCACATTCTATATCTCGAAAAAGTTGTATTAGCTGTTGATATTTAGGTTGAAGTAGGCTTTTAGAATAGATATATAAGCATTTGCATATTTTAACCATTCAGGTGCTAAAAAGAAATTATCAATCATTAACGTTGTTTTACCACAACCACTAGGCCCAACTATTAAACATCTTATATCATCAAGTAACAACTCACTGTTCCTCTTTTTCTTTGTAGCTTTTTCTGTTAACCTTACTTTAATATTCCAACTATCCATTTTATTATTTATTATATAATAAATGAAACTATTTAATTTAAATAGTTATTCATCTGTATTTAACATGTCTTTGCATTACTCATTTGAAAACAACTTAGAAATAGCTCTTGCAGGATTTTACACAATATACTTAACTCCAAACATTACAGAAGGAAATATAAATTAACATTTTGTACTAACTTTCCTAACTATCCTCAATTTTCAAAACAACTTATAATTCAACCTGGTCAATATAATTTAAAAGAATTAGAAGAATATATTAAATCAAATCTTCCATACGCCACCGTTGCTTTTAAAGATATTAAATTTACGGAGGACAGAAAGAAAAATAGAGTTAAAATATTTAACGGGCATTATGACAATTTTAGATACCATTAATACTGTATTAGGTTTTAGTGAGAAGAACTTGGCTGAAAACATAGAGCATGTTGGAGATAAGGTACCACAGTTTCATCCATTCGATACTATAAATATTCACTGTGATTTAGCAGAAGGTATGATTTTAAAACATAATGATACACACATAACGAAACAGATTTAATCGCAACATTTAGAACAAAAGCAGAATTTAGAGAATGAATTATATATGAGCCTAGAGAAAAGATATTTTTCCCAATACATCACAACAAATTTAATGATTTCAAAGCTTCAATTCGAAATGAGAATGGTGATTTGATTGATATTGGTGGAGCTCGTATAACTGTTCTTCTCGCTGTTAAATAGATATAAATTTTTATATAATAAATAATGGATATCTTTGCTAATGTTAAAATTGGGGTAAATGGTATTAATATTAGTGAAGAAAAATTAAAACTATTAGAGAATTTAAATAATGTTGTTAACATGAAACAATTTAAATCATTAGAAGCCGGTATCAATAGTCAATTAGAGAACGATAGAAAAGCATTTGAAGATGTGGTAAAAACGTTACAAGACACGTACATAGACAGATGATGTTAATGCTTTGAGGAAAGAATATATGGAAGAAATCAAAAAGACTAATAATAATGTAGTTCTTTTGTTTAATGTAAAGGTTCCTATATCAGAATTCAATAAATTCAAAGCGGAATATAGCAGTTAGAGATCATTGTTAGAAAGAATGATATAAATAAATTTGTTACAAAGAAGATTTCCAAACATCAAGCAAAGAAGCAAATATGTTCATTATGAAGAAAGAAACTATAAATCTATTATGTCGATTGAGAACTAAGAATGTTAAAGACCCAATCTTTAGATATTTAATCTATCGAATGGTTATAAGTTTTTTCTATAATAGAAAAAAATGCATATGGAATTAAGTTTGGATAAATACTATCTACATATATTTTTGAACGATACTCTAGTTGAAACTTTTCCTTTAGACGTTAAAAATGGTGATGTAATTACGTTTCAAGCAGATAAAAATTCAGTTTTAGAAGAAGGACAATTACTGGTTGTTATTATGTACATACAAAAATAACTTAAATGACTTTCTATACAATAAATACGATGTATTGTGTTAAATGTAAGAAATCAACAGATACGAAGAAAAATACCATTAGAATAGAAGAAACAAAGAATGGAAGATATATTACGAAAGGTATTTGTTCTGCATGTGGTGTTAGTAAATCTCAATTCGTTAAAAAGAAAGATTCACTAGAAAAAGATAAAGGTGTTAGAGATGACATTTTACAAGAAATTCACAAACTAGCAAGAAAGAACTATCCCAGGTTAAGTGTTATTATTAAAGGTATAGATGATTTAATGCAAGCAGATTTTGTGGAAATGGATAGTGGAGTGTTAAAAGTGTTTCCAAGTTAAATAAAGGATACAAGTATTTGTTAACGATTATAGATGTATTTTCGAAATATGCGTTTGCTGTTCCTGTTAAAGATATGAGCGGTAAGAATGTTACAGAAGCATTTGAATCCATATTAAGAACGAGAAAACCTAGTATTTTACAGACTGATCAAGGCAAAGAGTTTTACAATAAAGAATTTAAGAAGTTGATGGAGGAAAATAAGATTAACCATTACTCAACCTATGGTGATAAGAAAGCTTCTGTTGTTGATAGATTAAATAGAACTCTTAAACAAAACATGCGGAAGAAATTTACAACACAAGGAAATTATAAATGGATAGAGATATTACCGGCACTAGTTAGCGAGTATAATAATCGTGTGCATAGAACAATTGGTTTAAAACCTATAGAAGTTAATAAAAAGAATAAGCAAAAAGTATTGGATAAAGTGTATAAGAAAGAATATAAGCATGTTAAGAAGAAGTATAAGATTGGTTATTGTGTTCGTATAAGTAAATCGAAAGGCTATTTGAGAAAGAATATATACCTAATTGGTCAACAGAAGTATTTGTTATTAGTGAAGTTATTCCATTTAATCCATCTACGTATAGAATTAAAGATTTAGAAGAAGATGTGCAAGGTAGATTTTACGAACCAAAACTATTAAAGACGAAACTTAAAGATGAATATTTGGCGAAAAGGAGTTGAGAAAGAAAGGTGACAAAGTATACATTAAATGGTTAGGATTTGATGATTCACATAATAGCTGGATAAATAAAAGTAATGTTGTAAATATAAATGTTATCTTTTATGGAATAGTAGCCATAAAAGATTAGGAAAAAATACATTTATTATTTTAATTAATAAATATGGCTAGTGTGCATCAAAGTTTGAATGAGATATGTTACGAACAGATTAAAGATAACTATTGGTATGGTATCTTTGGTGAATTTAAACTGATTATAGATAAGAACACAGGATACTTCAATGCTACTAAGTTATGTGCAAGTGGCAGTAAGAGGTTTGATAACTGGCTAGAAAATAAACAATCAAAAAAACTAAAAAAGTACTATGTTGAGAAATTCGACTCCCGGAATTCCAGGAAACGATCTAAGTATATAGTAAAGGGGGAGATGCAAAAACAAACATTGTTATCTCAGGAACATATGTATACAAAAAGATATTTCTCTCTATTGCCATTTGGATATCACAAGGCTTCTATGACAAGTGCTATAATATCATCGAAGACTATTTCGTTTCCAGTTTTAAACAGATTCAAGAAGACCAAGAAGAGTTGCAAACAAGAGTAGAGGAGATAGAACAAACAATGGAGAGATTGAGGATTCAAAACGAGAGCTTAAAAGAAATAGCAACACCATATACAGATGATGTTTCAAAAGATAATTGCCTAATCACATACAAAAAGAACAAACTTAATGATTCTTTCCCTTATTATGCTATCAGATGTCAAAAGAAAAGTCTATACAAGCCTCTTAATGAAGCAGAAGAAAAATATCCAGATTATGAGATAATATACGAAAAGTTTAGAGATCCTAACAGTATTAAGTTATTCAACTTGATGCAACAAGAAGTAGATATTCGTAAAGATAAGGGTAATGAGTTTTGGACATCCCTATTAGAAGAAGATTTGGTTAAAGAAATTGATTGTTTATATGATCGGTTAATATCTAATCCCAGGTAGAAACTTTTATAATTGTTATTTCGTAAAAGCTTAAGAAATTTAAAACTAAAATAAGTTACTCAACATCAAACTTGACTGTTGCTAGTTCCAATGCACTATCCTAAGTCTATTCTTCTTCTTCTTCAATGTAATCAAAATTAACCGGGCAATCAAAATTAAGATATTCTTCAGGATATTCTTCAGGATATTCATTGTTGTTATTGTTGTTAAGTCTAATAACTTTTCTATACAAAGGAAAAGTGTTATTATCTATTAACCAGGTAAGCATGCACTTAACACAGAACACATGCTTATACGTCATTTTACACAATTGAGTTTTTGTTTCTTTACATATTGGGCATTCTTCTGAGTTTTTTATTAGACGTAAACCTATTGAAAGTAGTATTAGCTTGTTTTTGAGGGTATCGTGAAAATGCTTATTTACTCTTAAAAATTCGAACATATCGATCTTGCCCCTGATTTTTATTAGAAAGTCTTCAGAGAACTTCCTATCGCAACAAGTGTGTATTATCCTTTTTAATTCTAAACCCTTGCTTTCGAACTCGAGAATGAACTTTCCGCTCTTATCGTGTAAACTAACTTTTGGCCAATAAACTTTATTTTGATATTTTCTCACGTGTGTTTCATCTAGCAGTGGTGTAATAGCGTAGCAATCGATAAGAGAATTAAATTCCCTCAAGAAGGCAGTTCTTCTCCTGTGATACAACTTTTAGAAACTATATCCCTGAGTTCGTTTTTAAAGGTTTTTAGGAACGCAAATTTGAGTAAATCTGTTTTACAAGAGAGTATGTCCCAATGTAAATATTCTTTGTATTACGTACAAACCTCAATAGCTTGCTTCTGCGAATACTTTCTCCAGTTATTTTCTTCACTGAATACGAGCAAATCAACTTCCTCTTTAAACTCATTAAGAAAATCTTCAGTCATTTGTTGAGCGTATTCATACGTGTAGTCTTCCCAATGAATATGTTGTCTTGTATGTTTTTTATGGCTAGTACGAATTCTGGTTTTAAATGATGATAATACCGTGAACCATACCTTCGTTCACCCAATTTGTCTCAGAAAAGTTTATCACCATAGTTATTAATTATATTTTCGTGTTTAACTAAGTCTTTTCTGTTTGATAGTCTGACCCAATCGATGTGTTCTTCATAACGTTCGATAAAAGAAAGTGATAGTTTATGGCTTGATGTAACTAAATACTATTGAATCTTGTTTTCGAAGGCATGTAGAAAGATCTTAAACTGATAACAACACTACTGGAAAAGCAAATTTCTGTTAAAAGAAAAAGAAATGTTATTAAAAGAAAAGGGAATGCAGCACTAGAAAGATATACACCAGAATCAAATTGGAATAGTAATAGCGAAAGTGATGATGGCAAGATAGATCCTTAAAAATGAATTAGTTTTATTATATCAATAGTGACTTTGATGGGGTAGTCCCATGAAAGCACTGTCCTAATAAAATATGCTAATAAACGTTAAGATTTCCCACGTCACATAAGTATTACCTGTTGTATTAGATAACAAAAATGATTTTATTTTTTATATAATTAAAACGAGAGAATAATAATGAGTAATTTAATTAAACATACAGTAGTTGAATTGTAAAACTTATGTAAAGAAAAGGGAATAAAAGGTTACTCCCGATTAAGAAAAGCAGAACTGATAGACCGTATTAAAGAACTTGAAGATGAACAAAACAGATTAAACTTTAGTCGAACATTACCGTCTAAAGATGACATCTTTGGAAAACCAAAACCTAAGAGATTATGTGGAAAGAGAGCTTTAAAACTGTTTCCACTTAAAGAAGTATTTGAAGAACCGAAAATCAAATTTGAATCAATACTAATCGATGTAAAACGTCAAAATACTACATTTAAATCAAGATTAGAAACATGGAGATTCGCAACACAATATAAACCAGAAGATCCATTAGAACATTATATTAAAACAACATCCAAAGCTATATAAAACAAAATACAACTCAGCTTACAAAAACATGGCTCATTGAAAATTAATCTATGTTTAAGTTCTAAATATAAGAAAGGAAAAGAAATTCAAGAGTTTTATTTTAACACTAAAAACGGAGATATATATCAATCAACCAATTTAAATGAAGCACTTTACTAATTTGAAACAAGCATTAAGAACAAGAATGGATGAGTTTCAAGCTAGAGGTTCTGGCTGGGCTCTTATAAACATTAACTTTTTAGAACTAGCAATCGTTAAATATGTACCATACAGAGGGTCATTGTACATAGAATTACCTAAACAGTTTCAAAACAAAAGGCAGTAATCAATGTAAAGAATGAAGATGAAAAATGACTCTTATACTCATTATACAGAGCCTTATATCCTACAAATTCACATGCTGAACGAGTACCAAAATATAATGACCTATTGTCAAACTTAGAATCTAAACTAAAAGATATTCATTTTCCTGTAAAACTAAGCGATTTTCCAAACGTCGAAAAATTAATTAATATTTCTATAAATGTTTATGCGTATGATAAAGACTATTCAATCTATATATTACATCACACACATAACAAAAAAGAAAAACGTGAATTTATTATATATAAAACAACTTGTTGAAGAAAATGTTAAAACACATTATTATTAGATTAAAGACTTGAGTAGATTAGTTAGTTCTTAAATGACAAAATGGAAAGCTCAAAAATATTCCTGTGATCGATGTTTGTTATACTTTTACTCACAAAGTGCATTAGATAAACAAGAGCAAGATTATTCATCTAATAAAGCAGTAAAAATAATAATACCTGAAGAAAACATATGTTAAATTTAAGAAATATCAATATAAAATGAGAATGCCCTTTGTAATCTATGCCGATTTTGAACGCTTATTACAAAAGGTTATGGGATGTGAAGAATGTTACCCAAAAAAAATAAACCATACACAAAAATATCAACAACATAAACCTTCTGGATTTTGTTATTACATTGTAAAAAGTGATGGAACTAAAACCGAACTTATTTTGTTTAGAGGTTAAAATGCAGCTAAAAGGTTCATAAATAAATTGCAGAAAGAAGCTAAAATGATATCAAACATTTATAAGCAAAATAATGAATTGCCTTTAACAAAGAAACAGAGAAGAGAGTTTAATAAATCCGAATTTTGTTATTACTGTAAAGAAAATACACTGAAAATAATTATAAAATTAAACATTGTGATCATGTAACAGGGGAGTTTATAGCTCATTTATGTAATAATTGCAATTTAAATGTTAAAGTTCCAAAGCTTGTACCAGTCATTATACATAACAGGATACGACTCACATTTATTCATTAAAGAGCTTGGATGTAATAAAGAAACAATTGATTTAATACCTAATAACGAAGAACGCTACATTTCATTCAGTAAAAAGTTGGAACTATCAAATTAAAATTCATAGATTCGTTTAGGTTTATGGCATGTAGTTTAGAGAAATTATCATCATACCTAACAAGAAAACAATTAACTCACACATAACACTTATACCCTCATGTAGAACAATTTAACCTTGTAACAAGAAAATGTGTTTATCCATATGATTATGTTAAAGATTGGAATAGGTTTAGAGAAAGAAAACTTCCACCGAAAGTATCATTTTTTAACAAGCTTATGAACATACATATAAGTGATGAGGATTATAAGCATGCAAAGAAAGTATGGAAAACATTTAACGTTAAGAATCTCGGACAATACCATGATTTCTATTTAAAAATAGATGTATTATTTTTAGCAGATATATTCGAGAATTAAAAAAAAAACATATCTTAAAGGTTATGATCTTGATCCTGCTTGGTATATGACAGCACTAGGTTTAGCTTGGGATGCAATGTTAAAGATGACAAATATAGAATTAGAATTATTAACAGCTTATGATATGGTATTGATGATAGAGAAAGGTATAAGAGGAGGAATTTCACAATGTAGTAAAAGATATGTAAAAACAAACAACAAATTTATGGAAGATTATAATGAAAATAAAGAAGATTCTTCCTTAATGTGTTTGATGCTAACTAAAGCCTTCAATTGTTTCTCATCATTTTTGCATGATGTCCATGATTCTGCCTTATAAATACAGTAAAATACAGTACACGAAACATTTTATGAGTCTTTTTTCAACTCTATTCAAGGTCCCACAAAATAGTATTTTCTTCATCCTAAAGGTTTCATTCACCATTTCTATTCTTGCTTTTATTTCACGTTCGCTTATCATATCATCACTAATAATACTACTCAGATATCGGAAACTAGTCATTTGTTCTTTTCTCCCGCTCCTACTTCTATATTTGACACCGATCGCTTCGTTTCAATCACCATGGAGTTTGTTTTTCTAACATTTATTTTCATCCCATATTCTTCTGAAACTCTCAAGTTTTCTACATCTTATTAATTTTCTTTTTAGATTCTGCAACAACAACTATATCAACCCCAAACCGTATACACCTCATCATTTTATCTCCTACCGAAATTCCATCTTCATTAGGTTGACTCGTTTTCGCTATCTATTATACATAGCTATTAAATAATGTCGGCGAAATACATAATCTCTGTTGATCTCACCTTCCAATTACACTGTCCGTCTACTGTGCATGCACGAGCGAATTTCCATGAAAGATCATGAATAATTCTGATAATTTATATAGTATGCATGGACAAATACGTAATAAAACCTATATGGATAACATATATCGTTCCTCAAAGTACCGAATACGGTAAACATAAAAACAGCAATACATATATTACATCAGGGCGAAATAGGCATAAATTTCAGACACTTCAAAACAGTTTTCGTTCGTTCTTACCACTGGTCTAGTGGCTAGCACGTGTGTCTTTGGTGTACAGGGTCCCAGGTTCGATTCCTGGTGGGGAATTTTAATTGACCTAAATGTTTTCGCATTTGTGTTCCTGTCGTTCAAGCTTAAAGGAAATGATTGTAAAACGTGTATAACCGAGTAAAAAAAAAATAAAGACAACTTACTCAGATACGTTCAGTGAATCAGATAACTTAAAGACAAGAAACAAAGAGTCTAAGGCATTTGTAACTTGAAAGGAACTCGTAAAGGTCAGTTCCAGTCCCACCAAAGTAACATTTTTCTTTTACCTGTTCTCGAAGTTTCTCTTTGTATTTCTATCGGATTCGAATAAATAGAACTTTGAATAGAAACCACGTTGAATTCATTTATTGAGTAAGCCTGAAATTCTTATAAGATATGGCTATGATTTTATTATTATTATTATTATTATTATTATTATTATTATTATTATTATTATTATTATTATTATTATTATTATTATTATTATTATTATTACTATATTATTATTATTATTATTATTATTATTATTAGTTAAAGTACGAAGTTTCAAATCAGGCGATACAGTATTTACGTAAACTAAATGATAATTTATTTGATAATATTCACTAGCCCACTATACATTTGCGAGGTTTTGCTTTGGGAAATGAAGTGTATACGACATTGAATAGTAAAAATATTACAATAAAAATATATTATTAAAAATATTGATTAAGTAATTGGAGTTAAACCTGCTTTCCAGTAAGAATTATATATAAAGAGGATTTACTTTATAAAGTGCGATGCAAACGAATATTCTAGTTTTAACCCGATTAGAAACCGATAACTTACAGAATACTATTTATATCATTAGTTCTATAAACCTTTATGCTTATCGTATTATAATTATCTTTAAAATTGATTTTGTCATTTCAAAACGTAGAACGAGAAATAAATGTAATATTCTACCTAGGTATTTGTTAAGGAAACCTTTCAAACAGTGATTTCAGGGCATGACCTATGGGAGAATTTGAGACCCTGTCGACATAAATTCGTGGCCATATCTTCGATCATACTCAAAGTGGACTAATAATGTTCTATCAATTTACTCTCATTTATATATTAACTATTACCCGGGGAGAATCTTCTGAAATCATCAATGCTTATAATTAGTTTTTCATTACAAATCAAAGGATAATAATGAAATATTGAACATACTTAATATTTTGTTCTAATTTTTCTTTGGATTTTAGATCTGCAATTCATATAATGTTCCTTTCTAATCGAATTTGAGAGAAAAGTAGTTGCCAAAGATTTATTCAAAGAAATGTTCTCAGTCCTCTGATGAAAATAGGAACACACTTTTAAGGAAAAAACGAAGCCAATACTTCCTACAGGGTATGAACACATTAACTTATGATTGATAGACTATTGACCCAAACCGCTCGACCAGTTCGTAAGTCTTGCCTGAGCTTCTTTAGACTTTCGTGTAAAGTAGTTTCCTGCTCCACACTTTTTTTGTTTATGTCGATACCACTATAAGTTTGTGGTGAATATTTGGGCGTTACAGGTCTTGCAATGCATAAAGGTCTTTTTCGTATAAACTACATTCAATTTTACGTCCTAATAACTTATATGCAATAGATTGAATCTGTGAAATGATTGGGGTTGGAGGGATCGTAAATGTTTTCATAGTTAGGAGCCTGGATATGCAAACCCGCTTAACGTGGGGATTTACTATTGCGAAATTTGGTACATGGTGCTTTTTAATTAAAATATTTTATGCTGAGTTTCCAACACTGTTTTTCTATGGTAATACTGTTTGTGGTTTTCGATACGACATTTAGTCTCATTATATTGTGCGCCTTTCGTTTTGTTTGCTTTAAGAGATTTCAAGACATTTACTTTAAAATTACATAATTCCGTGGTATATTTTATGGGTATTCAGATGTTGAATCCCCGTAGGTTGTATCCTTCCGGTCCATACCACCTTAAATTTGCTAATTTTCATTTCTCATGATGCTCTATCAGATGTGCTATGTGGCAATCAGATTTGAGCGACAACTTGTAGAACCTTCCCTTGTAAGTATGTTCCAAAATTCATTTCAAAGTTTTCCCTTGATGTGATAACAAAGAACATAAAACATCGCTTTCAGTTCGGAGGACGAAAAATAATAGAAAATGCCTCTTTCTTCTAAAAATAAAAAAAAAAATAAAAAATAAAAACGTAGGGACACATGCTTGCTTATTTTTAGCGAGGACATTATATGACGAGTTTAATCTTCCAAATTTTAGGGATTTATATGATGCTCTTATCTGGGCAAGCATTTGAGTCACCTTAACCTCACTTAGTGTGGAGCCGCGGTGGGTCAGTGGTAGAGCGTTCACCTCTGGTGCTAGGGGTCTTGGGTTCAAACCCTATTCCCGCCAAATGAACTTTGTGGTGGACAAACACCGTGTGCGTGGGTTTTCTGGGGGTTCTCCCACTTTCCTCATTCCACCATTTTATTCATTACTCATCACCACCGCCTCCTTTAGCCTAACCGGCATAAGCGTGGGACGTAAAACTCAAAAAATAACCTCACTTAGCGTATGTATTTTTTTTAAAAAAAATCTTAATTGCTTTTGTAATAAAACGAGTTTTCAGACCAAGTCTCACGTTTTTAGACATAATAATATGACCGTAATTTTCAATGAATCATTTTCACTCTTCCACATAATCGTGTATATCCCCCTTCTCCTTCCAGGAGCGGAATTTTGGAAATTGTTGATATATGTCCCTCCTTCAATTTTAGTTAATAGTTTATTCCGGGTGTTCAGAAAGTAACTATACAATACCATGTTGTGGTGTGCTAAGCGATGACTGATATGATTGTCAATTAGTAATACAACATTTTCCATTGTTTAACATATTTGAACCATATTTGACTAGGTATTTGTATTTGTTCACAGGTCCGGTTTGATTGAAGACCAACGTCTTGTGTGACATCATTTGTGATCCAAGTCATCATGCTGACGATTGAACAAAGACTGTTTCTTGTGAAGCATGTGTTCCGCAATGGAGACAAGTTTACCTCAGCAATAGATGCTGCATTTGCAGCAAAGTTCCCAGGGGTGAAGATGCCTAACCGCAATGCTGTACGGAACCTCATCACCAAGTTCCGAATGACCGGAAGCGTTCATATAGCTCCAAAATGAGGTAGACCATCCACAGTCACATCCGCAGAGAAAGTAGGGAGGTGCAAGACGTGATGGTGCACGATCCAAAGAAATCAGTTAGACGACTATCTCAGCAGGCCTACGTGTTCGTGGGTTCCGCTGACAAGATTCTTCGGAAGTCACTGTCCATGTATCCGTACAAAATTTCGGTCTTGCATGAACTGAGAGACACCGATCGTCCGGGGCGTGTGAATTTTTGCAACTGATTCCTGTCTTTCCTGCAGGACAATGGTGAGGGGATTCTTGACAAAACGTTTTTCACGGATGAGGCATGGTTTCACCTCTCCGGTTACGTGAATAGCCAGAATAGTCGTGTGTGTACTACGGAGAATCCGCATGAATTTCATATGCCCCCACTGCATGTTGAAAAGGTTGGTGTTTGGTGCGCCGTGACTCCTAAACGCATCATTGGGTCCATCTTCTTTCAGGACACTATAAATGCAGAACGGTACTGTCCCTGCATTCTGGAGCCCTTCCTAGGTGAACTGAATGAGGATAAAATTGAGAATGCCTGGTTCCAACAGAATGGGGCGACTTCACATACCGCCCCCAAGGCGATGAGCTTTTTACAGGACATCTTCGGCGCATCATCTCTCGAGGACTCTGGCCTCCGCGTTCACCCGACTTGCCTCCACCGGATTACTTTCTATGGGGCACGTTGAAGGGAAAGGCCTATGAATTCAATCCGCACACCATACAAGAACTCCAAGCTGTACTGACAAGTCTCATTTGGAACATCACTCCCGATGTTCTGTACGTCGTCTTCAAGAATATGTTGAAACGTGTGCAACTGTGTCTTCAAATGCAAGGGGATCACTTCGAGCATCTCTTATAACTTCCATGACATTAAAGTTGAGCTTCGAGTTAAAGTGGTTTATCGAAAATAAAATACGGTAAGTTATGATCTGCGGTTTTTGAACACCCTGTATAATGAATTTCGCACCTCGATGTTAAGCGAATCCTTACAATAAGCATTTCGTGAAACAATAATGGGAAATTCTAACTACATATATAAAACAACGTGAACTGACATAAAATAAAGGGTACTTCCGGTTGGCGTGGAAAATTGAAATTTGATATGATTGCAGATTTCCGGGTCTAACTCACAGAAAAATTGCAAAAGTGAATATTTCTAATTATTAGGGTGTCTAAAGGAGGGATGAAGAATTCCCAATGATATTTAAATCGGCATTTTTTGGATGTAAAGTCTCATGTTTTAGGTACTTGGAATTGGAATGAAAACTTGAAATTCGGTATGCTTGTACGTTTTCGTTAGTATAATACTAGCAGACACAGTTAAAGATAGTTTTTTCCTGGAACCTGGAAAGTCCTCAGAACTCTCCTTTCTGTTCTTGGAGGCATTTGTTAGAGATTTATGATCCCCGTTACTTGAAAATCAACGTTGTCATATCCCTCTGTTGTCCCTTTCCTTTTCATTGCTTAAAAAAAACAAACAAAAAGAAAACGGAATTTTGTTCAGGTTATGAAAGGTTACAGAAGTACAACAACATTGAAGAGAATGACAGCGCACGTGCTGCCTAAGATCACCCCTGGTTTTTGTGGGGAGAAATGGGTGGTGGTTGGGGCAAGAGATCTCTAAGTTTGTTTCCAATAGTACCTAAATAAATCACTAAAAATAAAAATTTTCAAATTTAGATTGGTCTTATGGGGGAACTGAAAAATCTTCCCCATGTTATTTAGATTTGACACCTTTTACACCCCTAAATTATTGGACACTTCTGTAGGTTTACAATAATTAAATTTGGCATCATTGTAGCTTTTTGGGCCTAGCTGACAGGAATATCTTTGGATTAAGTTCCAAAGTTGGACGTCCGTTTCCAGGAAAATTTATAAAATTTACAGGAAAAATATGAATAATTTAATCATTTGTGTGCTTGATAATATATATGGATCTCGAGAAATCTGTTTATTTGTTATATATAAGCGGTTATAATGCAGTGGTGCCCACCCCCCTTATGTTCATGACGCAGCACCCCAATTGTATGATTTACCCCCCTCCCAGCCTGATCGTATAATTATGGCAATTCAAATTTAAATGTTATGTATATACAAACTTTTTCTCTTGCCAAAACGTCTGTTCTACTATCCATAATTTTAAGTTCAAATACAAAATTCTTCCTGCGAATCACAAACAGTTCTCAGCAAGCAAAATCCAAAGAACACTGGCTAAAATTCAGGCTCAAGTACACTATGCCAAAAGTAAAAAAGAAATCCTGAAACAGTTTCAAGATAGCGGCCCAGGATAACAAATATCTTATCTGAGGCTACTGATACATGGAAGTTGTCGTCACTATAAAACATTTAAAATTCTGTTACATAAGAAAGCTACCATAACCGACTAATTCAAATATCAATCTGGTCTCATGCAACGAATTTTAACGCATATAAAATATAAATCAAAACAACGCTTTAATCAAAGAGGATTGATGACTCTGGTTAAACATGGACAAGAGTAATGACTGGTCAAGGATCTCCTTTCTAAATACTACTTTCCACATTCCAAACTCTGGACAAAAGCACGTGAACTTCAAGCTAAAGTTGGATGATTAGTTACTTAATTAACAGGGCTTTCGACATTGAAATTAAACTATCAGCTAATTAAAAAAAATCGTAAATATCCCCTAATGTAATTAAGTTCAGAAAAAGTGCAGATTGAAGTGGCGTAGACAAGATGATTTTCAGGTAAGGAATGCAACCGAAAACCTTAAAACCGCTTCAACCATTAGCCAAAAATGGTCAGTATCGTGGTATAAAAGACAGAAGAAAAAATTTATGCATTGTGTTATCCGTAGGTGTTCTTCCATGAAAATAAAATATTCTTTCCGATTAATTTTTACACACCCCTTCAAACATACTTATATAGATTTTTAACCCCCCAAATATTTCAATGACGCAGTTTGCGTCGTTAGCCCCTCCCTTGTGGGCATCCCTGGTTACAAACATGGGACTATTCGGCGAGCGGAGGGAAGTACTTCGCGCAAGATAACGGAATAGTTGCATTGTGGGAAAGAAATAAGCATTTATATTATCAACATGGTGGGTAATACGTCCAAGGGTACCTCTGTTCTAGATCGTAACCTAACCTAAGCTAACCTTTCCCCCACCTAGCGAAGTAACGAAAGAAGCCTAAAGTCAGTTAAGAACGTAGAAATTGAAAAATTATAAACTATCGGACGTCCAACTTCGGAATAACTGCCAAATCTTTTATAAAATAGAAATTTTCTCCTTACCCTTCTCTAGAAGTGGATGCATTTAACTATATGTATTTTATTTATTTAACTCTATGTATTTATATGCCGAGTTTCGCACCTTCCACTTAAGGAAACCCTCACGGTAAGAAATGGGCACCTTCTCTACAAAGAAAGAGAAATTTAAAGGACAGTAATGACAAACTTTCCCTTCTAAAAAGCGGATTTTTTTAAAAAAAATCTGAAACAGGAGTTCCATTATGCGTATTTAGAAGTTTATATGCCAAATTTTACTTCCTTAACTTTAACAAATCTCCACATATGACACTTTGTGAATAAAGAAAGGAGTATTTCAATGCCATAGAAATATTCGCGCTTTCCTTTAGAAGAGATTTAAAAAAAAAACTGCTGAAGCAAATATTCTCTTATTATTAGGTAAGAATTTATAAATGAAATTTTACACCACCAACTTGAAACCTCGCATTGAAATCAAAAAGGAAAGGGAATTTTGGATATTATAGAATTGACCTCAGTTTTCCTTCTTAGAATTGTAATTTTCAAAAACGCTGACATTTGATTCACTTATTTTTATTTAAGAGTTAATATATCGAATTTTTCATCTCCAACTTAAGTAAGTTCCCAGAATAGGCAGTTTATGATTAAATAAATGAAAATTTCAATATTATAGTAATTGGCCTCCCCTCCCCTCCCCACCAATTTCAATATTATAGTAGAACTTTTGAAAACACTGAAACCTGTATTCCTCTATTTTTATTAAATTGTTTACAAACCGAATTTCTCAATTCCAACTTAAACGAATCTTCTATTCTGCGCTTTGTAAGTAAATAGAGGAAAATTTCAATATTAAAGGAAATTGCTGCTCCTTCCTCCCTTAGATGCGAAGTTTTTAGAACACCAAAACACATACTCTAGTATGTTTATTTAAGAGTTTACATACTGAATATATTATCTTCAATCATGCAAGAATATTAGAATTGTTATACATATACAATGTTTTTTGCCTCTCTTTTAATAACGTAATATTCGCTATTGGAAATAGACCTTAGAAACAACCATGCAAATATGGCCTATGTAAAATAATAATAATAATAATAATAATAATAATAATAATAATAATAATAATAATAATAATAATAATAATAATAATAACTCTTCAGACTAGGACAGAGATAGAGAAATGAACTTGAATATATTCTTAATATGCAAATCTTTCTCTATCATCCTGTTTCAATATGTTCGACTTTGATTGTAATTTAATTCAAGCAAGACATTTGTATCCAAGGATTACATTCAACATTAAGTCTGCTGACCTAGCTGGAAATGATTCAGCTCTTGGTTGTAATATCATAACAGTGTGAAACTTGAACTTAACCTTGGAAAGTGATAAGGAAATGGGCTTCCTTTATTAGAACGTCCTTTTCTTCCTATAATTTACTAGAAAATGATATTTAATTTTCAGAAGCTGTTTATACTCCATTCTAGCCTTCAGATAGCAAAGTAAATTTGAAATTAAAAAAAATGTTTCAGATTCGTTTATGCATAGCTATAGATTTGTTTTATTTTGAATTTTATGTCTATTTGAAGCTAATATTATTCTTGTGACTATTGCTCCATTCTTCTGTTCTACATTAAGAATATTGATCATTTCCTTACAATTTAAATATATTTTCAAAATGCGTGTTACGAAATTCGAGGACATAAAATATTTATAAAATGCCCTTTTAGTATATATAACACTTAGAGAAGTGCTTTTTGTATGAAAAGACATAATATTACTTTGAAATATTTTAGAAATTTTTGACTTCTAGCTTCGGTTACCGGTACTTGTCTCGAAATTCGAATTTATTGAGGTTTTGTGATCTATTCAAGAACTCGTTCGTAAATATCTTCTGATACCACCAAGACTTAGGAGAGAAAGTTGCTAATCTGTTTTCTCAAACCTGAAAGTGGTGGATTGACTATGGAAATATTTTGGTTACTTCCTTAAAGCCTAGAAGTAGAATTGTCCATACATAACTGTTTGAGTTATTAGGGCCTCGAGCTCCGCCCGCAAAACCCGGATACGGAATATATTCGAAATATATATAATATATGTATGTTCCATTTAGTTGTTGATTGTTATTTACAAGATTCATATGTTTATTGAAGCAAAAGGTCAGGTTTAAATTATTTTCATTATTGCGTGAGTATTATCGCGCAGCACCAGCACTGTTTTCATTAGGATCACGCAAGTGGGACTTATGAGATAGTAATGTTAGTCCCACCATCCGTCCGTTTGTAGTCCGTTCCTTTACATGATAGCTCTTGAACGAAAGCAAATTTTTGAATTCTGTTTTTAATGTAGATAACTAAAGTTATTATCTTTGGCAACTTTGTCAATAGAGTCAATGCTTTAATATCTTCCCTGGTAACACTGACTTCAATTGTGTTTACAAGAAATGAGAAGAGGCGAGAAGTATCATAAAAAAAATTATCATCTCGTCTCAATTCGAGAAAAAGCGGGCACAGTGGGTCAGCGGTAGAGCGCTTACCTCTGATGCGTCGAGTCCCTGTTTCGATCTCCGGCCAAGTAAGCTTGTTGTGGACACATCGTGTCCGTGGGTTTTCTCGGGATACTCCCGCTTCCTCCTTCATTCTCATTCCACCAATTCTTCAATCATCATTCACTTGTCTTAATCACCCGTCTCCATTAGCCTAAGAGGCATAATCATTGGACATTAAACGTTTCATTTCATTTTCGATTCGAAAAAAAAGTTCATTTTTGAATTAAAAAATATTCTGTAGATTAGATATAACACGAAAATGCTACTTGTATTTTCGAAGTCGAATATCGTAGGAACAGAAGAAACAATAGGTAATTGTTTTGCTTGTGTGCGGAGTTCCTTTCTCTTCCCTGCTATAATTTGAATGTTCTACTTAGTCTTCAATTTACTGTCTGATATATCAAAATAGTGTTTCTTTCAAGTTCTACAATACGACTGTAGTCGTTACGTGTGATTTATTACATGTGTACCACGAGCATACATCAGTTGACTTGATTTTGAGTTTAACGGACCTTTCAGCAGCGAGGCTATATGAGGCGGGACCTACTAATTAACGTGGAATCCGAACCACATGAGCTCCCGCCGGAAACCGAACCCGGGCCACAAGCATATATGAGTTTTCTTTTTAGTAGAAGTAGAATTACATTTCATCATTCGTGTATTAACGAAATATTCTTCGTGATTATGTTGAAATATGAAGGTTATAACCGGGCTCACGAACTCCCAGTTGCAAGGTTACCATGGCGATCGGAAATAAAAGTCTGGCATTTGCTAATTTACGACCAAAACACGTATTACTATGATACTTGAATTTCATATCTGGCGCATAGATTAGAAGAAAATTTTTCAAATATTCGTTATAACTGTGCATGAATTGTAAATAAAGATTCAAAAATATTTAAGGAATTGGGTTAAACGTTCAGTGAACAGACGGAAGAAGTAACAAATAATATCATTATAAAATTGATATAAATATGTTTGAGTAACTGCTGACTGATAACAAAACATACACAGATTACTTTGGTAGCATAGTAGCTACAAGTAAGAGAGAAAAGAGCGGAAAATATGTCACACAAATCATCTGTTCAAAAATCTCCCGTTTTCATATTTGAAAATGTGGAAACCCTGCATGGTGTATGAAAGTCAACTGGTCATGCGTGATTTGATCCAAACATTGATAGTACCTGTACATGTAAGTTGCCGTACAAGACTTAGTTTTCATTGTCTCCGTAAACATGTTCGAAAAATGGATTGCTTTCGTAGCGCAAAAGTAGCAGTAGTGTAGAGCAAATTCAGTGTCGATTTCTTGGTTCTCTATTAATTTATTCCTTTTTTCACCTTTTCTAGTTTCTCCAAATGCCATGTTGCAGCCGAATGATCGACCTTTATCTTTTCTGCAATCTCTCATGTCATTTTCCGAAAATCTGTTTCGAGTATCAGCTTGAATTCGTTGTTTTTCCAACAACCAAATGATGTTTGTGATATTTTTTCTTCTCTAAGCGTAAATCACCAAGACAGTATTATCGGAACCAACATTCCATTGTATGTTTGCTCCCATTGCCTTAATTTAACCATCATTTTCATTCATATTTCGAATTCTTTGGGTTCCTTTGTGGCCGAATCTAAATAGTTACGCTGAAGTAGATTTTGCGAAAATCGTCTTTTGGATTCCTATCTTCTCACACATGAAAATAGATGAATGCAGAGATATATTTCCTGTGATGCATATAAGCTTTTTTTTAAATCTACAAGGTGCTAAACGTAAGCATTCGAATGATATTAATAAGGCATACAGCCAGCTTGTTTTATGGCCACTGATATATGCCAAAAATAAAACACTCGGATTCCTACATTAATTTTGCACAACCCAAGCAAATAGGAAAAGGGGATATCCTGTAGTCCATCAGATATTATATACTTGGAAGCCTCCAGGAAAATGGTCACTTCATATTGCAGTACGTAATTCATGCTGCATTTAGACCCTGGTCATTACTGGTCTTATTACTACAGTAATCTACCAAGACCACTGTTTGCACTGTATCCAAAAGTCAAGTACAGTAGAGTCTCTACTATCTGGGTCAAAACTATCCGGTCTGGTAAAGAAAAAGAAAAGATAGGGAGAAAAACTCGGTAATAAAATTAGGAATATTTTTCTTAACAATATACTCTAACACTTTCTTTAAAATGCGACTGTGCCAAGGAGAAACAGTCATCTATCAAGGACATTTTCAGAAACTAAAATCTGCAAGTTTTGACCCCTTTAAGCCTACTTTTCACATTTCTGTAATCATATATCAACGTTAATCCTTTTTTTTTAAATGTATATATGTATAGTGTACATCATGTTTTCTCAGCCTGTGATACGCGAGCCGCTGCTTGGTAATACATACAATCTATGGTAGTACCCAAGTAGAAAAATTGTATAATTCATAAGTTAGACATAATTAAATTTATTTTAAAATGTGTACAATATTTTTACCCTTGGACTTCTTTTTCAGTAATAATTTTTCAACGTAGAGTACAATACATAATAGATATTTCTAAAGTACTGCAGTCTATTTATTTATTTATTTGACAATCACCAGATACAGCTCAGAATCCATTTTATACTGGATATCTTCTAAGTAGTCTATACTAAGAAGCCACACAGTATTAAAAAAGATAGAGTTTTGGAGGAAAAACACGTTTTCAATAGTATGGGGCCAGAATTGAGTTACAATAGAATTGCGCCCTATCCGGATCATTTGTTACACGCCCTGCTCTTCCGTCACATAGGTCGGGTAATCAAAAGTCTACTGCGGATATATATATATATATATATATATATATATATATATATATATATATGCGGGGAAAATAAGACGAGGAATTTCCGATACGAGAAGAGAAATTTTCGAAACTAGACGAGAAGAAGCTTGCTGAAATTCGAAAAATTTTTTGAGTTTTACGTCCCACGATTATGCCGGTTAGGCTAAAGGAGACGGTGATGATGAGAGATGAATGAAATGGTGGAATGAAGAAAGTGGGAGGAAACGGGAGAACCCCGAGAAAACCCACGCACACGGTGTTTGTCCACCACAAAGTTCACTTGGCGGGAGCAAGGTTTGACCCCGGGACCCCAAGCACCAGAGGTGAACGCTCTACCACTGACCCACCGCGGCCCCTTACTGAAAATCGAGACGAGACCTCTACAGAAACTTACGACACGAGCCGAGAAAATATTATTGCAAGTCTCGTCTTGTAGTCAACACTGATTTAGTGAGATTTGACAGAACTGCACAATGAGATTTCAGTTTTGAAATCTATAAGACCAACACTTAATAGTGAGCTCTCGGGTGACTATGTGGATAGCGCATTCGCTTTTGGCGTGGGATACCCGAGTTTGATTCCCGGAGGAAACATTTGGTTCTGATCTCGTATTTAGCTGTAGATCCACGTCTTATATAGCCTCGCTGCTGAACGGGACGATAAACTTAACTCCAATTCAATCCAAACATTTGATGGGTAAGATAATAATCGTGGAGGGGACTAATAGTCTTGCTCAGAGTTGGAGTGGGTCAAGTGGGTCGAGTTTTGTGAGTCGGTTAGTGGGTCGTGGGTCAACAGCACGTGACCCACTGTGACCCACCACCCACAATGACCCACTGCGACCCACCACCCGCTATGACCTACTTCGAACAACTCTTCTCATTGCATTGTAGACATCATCTGAACAGCATTTTTTTTTTCACCTTCGACCCTAGCCATAGGAACTAAATACACGTTTCTGATTGGTTGCAGTTTGTGATTGTCCAAACCTTCTGGTGTATGTATTTTGTATTATAGTAATATAAGAAAATTGTCACTTTGTTGGAATTGAAGAAGAAAATTGAAGAAGCAGCTGAGGTTAAACTTATATTAAAGCAGTTAGGGTCAGACAAAACGAGCCCTGCGGGTCTTCTAACCCTTTCCTACTACTACAACTACTACTAGTACTCTCTTATTCATACTATTACTTATTCTATGGATTCGTATAGCAAAACTCCACACGTAACGTAAGTAAATAACTTTTTGAGTATTATTTTAATGAAAAATGTGTTATGACAATTAAAAAAATAAAATATAAAAATAATAAAAAATAACTTTCTTTGGGCTGGATTTGAACCTACGCCAAAGCGATTATAATTGCTAGCCCGTTGTGCTAACACGCTAAGCTTATACTACGTGACGAGAAACTGATAACTTCAACTAATTGGAACCGCATATTTAGCTTCTATGACTAGGGTCACGCGTGATTAAAAAGTACACTTCCCACATAGCACAAGTACGTCCACGGGATGTCCGAGACTGAGCTCGCAACGGACGACGGGACATCCCGGGATGTCCGAATGTGCTCCCGGGACATCCACAGGATATCCGCGGGAGATCCAAGCGGGCGGTCCCGGGATACGGGATATTCAACGGGACCACGAAGGGATGTCTATTTGTTTTCCCTCGGACCTTCTGTCCCATCTGGGACGTCCCGTGGACATCCTACATGGGAATCCTTCAGGACGTCCCATTCAGGACGTCCATGGGATGTCTTCTCATTGTCCCGATAATCCCGGGAACCGAATGGGATGATTGGGATCAAAATGGGACATCCCAGGGACGTAGTGTGCTATGTGGGTTCTGAACGCTGGTGATTTGTCTACGTTTTACTTTCAAGGCCTTGATTTCCCTTCCTTTTTCATTTGTTTCTGTTTACCTACCTGAGATGAGTATCTCTAAAGTCCGTTATAGACGTACAAATTTTCCATCATATATTGTATCAAAGTGGAATTTGAACATGTATGATACCAAGTTGTATGCAACCTTTGAGTTGGTTACAACATTTGATACAACTGTTCTAAGTTAGAACATGCTCTATTTCTATCATTGTATCAAAGAAAACAAACGAAAATCGCCATGCGGTGGCACTAAAATCGAGTATAATATGGGCACGGAAAGTTGATATTCTTTTGATGCATGGGAGACCCGGGTTCGATCCCGGCGGGAGCTCATGTGGTTCGGATTCCACGTTAATCAGTAGGTCCACGTCTCATATAGCCTCGCTGCTGAACGGGGCGTTAAACTCAAAATCAACTCAACTCAACTCTTTTGATGCATACTAGCAGTAATTTGTGTTATATAACTATAAAATTAAAGAATATTAGAGCTAAGTACCGCAGGCAGGCGAAATTAACGTAGATTGAGAATATTCCGTGATTTTTTTTTAGATAAAACATTTTCTTTCACTTTTCTTGATTTAAATGATTTCGTAAGACGTTCTGGCATGTCATTACTTCGGCGCATGCTCAGCTTATTGCGTACAGAATGACAATATGCTTGCATACGATGTGTCTGGAATGATAATGTGATATTATATGTAGTTATTTCTTCACGAAATTTATTCGTAATGTCTTAAAAATTGTTTCTTAGGGTACGAGTTGAATTCATGAGCGCAGATTCACTTTATGAGGACTTTCTTTAAGGTATAAATACGCACCGGACGAATACCATTTAAAAAGAGACTGCAGAGAAAAGCAACTTACGATAGGTGGTCATTAAAAGCGAGGATGATATTTAACCGATTCAGAGCAGGAGTACAGCATGGGACCCACGAGTTAGCCAAACAGGACCTATTGACAGGACTACAGGACAGGAGACGTGGACCTACTGATTAACGTGGAATCCGAGCCACATGAGCTCCCGCCGGGAATAGAACCCGGGTCTCCCACGCCAAAGGCGCGTACGTAGGGATGCGCACGAGACTAGTCGAGACAGGATTTTCCTGACAAAATTCGAGTCGAGACACGGCTCTTCCAATAGAGAAATATACCTTTTTCGAGTCGAGACATCACTTTTACAGCACATTTTCGAGTCGAGACAGCCACAAATCTTATCTCGAACGCATTCCTACGCGTACGTTAACCGCTTAGCCACGAGGGAGCTCTCATGGAGCGAATCTACTTTTCGGATTCCTAAATTGATTCGTGACAATTCCGACACTATTGAAGTCTTAGTTCTCCTAGTGGGGCTGGGTGGGAAGGGGGAACGTGTAAAATAACAAAAAAAAAAAAAAAATGATAAGTGTCCGATCCATAAATTGATGTCTAATCCAATGATATTGATTAGTGTCTAATCCATAAATTTTGCGGTCGCTGAGACGAATAGTGACTCATCCGATGTCATTTAGGTTTGCATTCAGCCACCATTGGCACCTCTAGATGGGTGAAGAAAGGATGAGTTGGTAAAAATAATCGAAAAGAATTCTAATTTAATCTCCCTCGGTATGTAGAGTAAGAACAGCTGTAAAATAAAATGTCTAAGAGACCAACCGAGATTATTGTCGAATTCATCTGGGTTTGTTTTCGAGTAATGTGTCTTCGGGATTGCTAAAGCTGTTAGAGTCAATGCAGATGACATTTGAACCTAAGTTTAGGTAAGAACAAGCATGTCAGCTGTCTCGGGAATTTAGAAGGTAACGCTGAAGCGTTGCCTGTCGTTATTTATTCTATTCAGTTCGGTATTTTGTAATAGGGGCAACGCTCAAGGCGTTGCTCGTATATCTCTCTCTTTCTCTCTTTCTCTCTCTCTCTCTCTCTCTCTCTCTGTGTAGGGTGAAGCACAAGTCCTTTACTACACATTATAAAATGAAAGCGAGCGTAGATCGCCGAAACTAGTAATTATAGGAACAAGTTAGTGTAAGGAGGAACCTTTATACGGACCGCCATCTTACAGTCTGCTATTTGAATAAAAAATTCCGCTCAAAAATTTAAAATAGGAAGGGAGTCATGTTATGTATGAAACACGGTAGAATTTTAAGAGAAATTCAATTGTGTAATCAGTAATAAACTTTAACTAATGAAATGACTTTTTAGGTTGTCCAGCGTAAAACAGGCGACCACCATAGTTACCCCGAACAATCCCAAGAGTCACGAACCCTGGACATCTCAGATCGGAGATGTTTCAAAGAAAATTTATTTTATCGCAGGTCTTTAAGGCTTAGAGAAAACAGAACAGATGCAGATTAATAGTATTAACTATTTATTAAAATAAAACAAACTATTTAATACTATGAAACGATTACAGAAAATGAATAGTATAATTTAAATAAAACAAAGAGACGTAGATATAACTCATCTTTTACTGTTACTTATTATTAAAGAGTTTCTAGAGCAATAAATGTACACTCATGTCCAAAATTATTGTCGCATGTCTATAAATATGTTGTTGTAGGAATATTATTTGATAACGAATTCATCCTTTATTTCTTATAATGTTAGTATGTGTATAATCGGCAAATTTCATGTCAAAAAAGCAGTAAATAAGAACAATAAAACGAAAATGAAATTTTCTTGTCCATTTAGCAACATTTTGTTTTACTCATTCTAATTTTCGTATTTATAATTCTCCTCCATTGAAATTTAATGGCGATAAATCAGGCGATCTGGCACGCCATTCCACTGGCCAGAAATCCATCTAGCAGGAAATTGGTCATCCAAACACTGACGAACCTGCAGTTCATAATGAGGTGATGCCCCATCATGTTGGTAAAATAAGAGAAGTATGCCATCCGGGACCGATACTAAGGAAAGAGTGAGTTGTTCAAACATGTCCAAGTAACGCTGTAAAGTTAAAGTACCAGGGATAACAAACTGGCCAACTATACGTGTCCACTAGATCCCTGTTTCCACCATAGTTCTTCCTACACCAACAATTTTACATGGATCTGTCTACTTGGAGTTATTTGGAGACGAGTAGCGTAAATTTTGTTTGTTTACCTCCCTCGTTTCAAAAAAAAAAAAAAAACCCTTCATCCGTGTGTAAAATTTGCGTTGCAAAGTTGGAGTCTTGTAGCAATTGTTCCACTGCCTACTCACAAAATTACTATCTCCGATCTGGTTGTCCCTAGAAAGATGTTGCTGCAGTTGCACCTAGTAAGAATGCCTCTTATGCGTATGTAAAACCCTGCAAATGGAGGTTTGGCTGACGTGCCATTTTAGTGATAATCAGCGTGTGCTAAGCTTTGGAGACTTAAACTATGCGAGCACTGCTGTAGGTGAGCCTTTGTTAGTGGCAGTTCTTTTCCTACCTGACCGTTGTCTGTTAACTGTACCTGTCTCTTTGAACTTGGCCAGCAACTGTGTCACTGCAACCAAACTGGAACACGTTGAAGATGCCATTTATTGAAATCATGAGCTACAGAACTGGCACTTGTACAGTCAGCGACTGTAAAAAGTGGAGGTTGGATACATAAGAAATGATAGCTTTTTCCAGTAGCAGAATAGTTTCACTGTATGTCTGATAGTTGGACAACCAACATGACAGCAAATACATGCCCGAAAACATAACATGCCAGGATATTCCTCCATTTGGAGGAAAAAGTATTACTATCTGAGAGCATCACTTAGAGAAACAACCACGAGATAAATCTGCAGAAATTCCATTCACTTTAAGATCAAAGAGATAGGAATTAAAGCAAAGGAAACGAAAAGAATAATACGCATCATGTAGAGACCGAAAAAGTATGGAAAGCTAAACAAAATGAGAAAAGAAGGAAAGAGGGAAAGGAAAGAGCAAAAGACATGGGAATAAATTAAATTTTAACACTTAAGGATAAACAATCTCCGTCTTTCCCCCTACCCCCTGTATTGTCTTGTTTTTCTCCCTTCATAGGATAAATCTCTTTCAGTATCAAATGCGAACATCATTTATATTGTTTATTTCCTTGAAAAAAAAAATGCAAGTCAGTCTAGGCTGAGACTCGAACACAGAATCCTGAGAACGACAGTCACACACGGTACCCACTTATCTACATAGGCTCTATCAAGTGTGTTTATAATTCAACCATTACACGCGCTGTCATCAAGCGTGTTAAATCAGCCATTGACGGTGAGTTACTCCAGTTACACTTGAAGTTAGAATTTCATTTACGGCCTTTAGCTATCTACGGCAACAGGCCCCATGTTTTCATTAAAAGCATTTGTGCTGTAGATTAACATCAAGAATAAATTAATCTATTATAAATTAATCTCTTGGGTGCACCAACACACACACATACATCGTATATACGTATATAGAGATAATCGGATTGATTAAGGATTAAATGAGTTATTTCCTAAATTTACGAAACGGGTCTTGAAGGACAGTAATGACATCTCGTAGCGTTGTTACGTAACACACGTAATATAAATAAAGCTTCAAAGCCAGAAGTTACAAGTTCTGCCGTGGCTAAGTCGGTAGAACGTCTGTTTCTTGAGTGGAGCAACGCGGGTTCAAATCTCGGCTGGTTCATTTTGATTTTTCTTTTTCTCAAAATACATTCCTATATGTTTGTATAATTGCTTTATTGCATTTTTTGTAGATTAACTTAAATTAGTGAGGTTAAGTAAAGTCAGGAAGGTTAAGATAAATATATGACTGCTTTATACGTGTGTGCAGTCCAGAGATGGAGTGAGTCAGTGGGTCAATTGCGTCAAGATTTGTAAGTGGGTCATGAGTCAACAGGATGTGACTCACTGCGATATACAACCCACCGTGACTCACTCTGACCCAACTACCCATTCTGATCCATACTGACCCACTGATCCACTCTGACTTACGAACCCATTCTGCTCAGTGCATTGTAGACAGTTTCTTCTGAGCACTGGTGAATTTGTCTACCTTTAACTTTCAAGGCCTCCCTTTTTCTTCTTTTTTCATTTGTCTCTATTGAAGAAAGAATTTCAGGCGCTCTTGCAGAACTTCAGGCAATTGACCATATTTGGAATTGTAATAATAGCAATAGGACTTACTTGTTGATTTTTCAAACACATCCTGCGAGTTTTTAGAGGAGCTAACTACTGGAGAAAAAAATGTGAATTACCTATAATGTACGAATAATTATATAAAACATTGAATATAACTATGTGTGTGTGATCGTCATGATCAAATTGCAAAGTCAACTGAAATGACATTTGGTATATACATAGTTAGGCCCTGATCTCAATATCATTTTTAAAACTCTTTTATTGGGAGGGAGCATTTTCTATATATAGGGTTGATTTCTAAAAATAATCGAAAACGATCAATATTACTTCAGAAACAAATTGAAAAGCAATTATTGAGAAATAAAAACTACAGTTTTATGCATTTTACATCTACTGCTTTTTATTATAATAACTGCTGAAACTTGTGTTTATGTATGGAGCGTTACAGCATAAGGATATCACGTCATAAAGTTGTGAGGAAAATTTACATAAAATTTGTACTGCAAGCTTAATTACGTGGGAATTTTAAATTTGTACGGGATGCTTAATTATATGGACAATTTTAGACTTCTCTTTACTTTGGTCTACTTTACCTTGATTTGAGACTTTCAAATTTCATCCTATTTTCCACTGAAAATGTCTGTAAGTCAACAAAGAAATAATTATATATGATAATTAAAGTTAAATTCATCGCAATTTGGCCCATGACAAACACTTTATCATTGAATATCGTAAAGATCAAATCCACCCGTATTGTAACAGAGCGGTGCTTGAGCGTTGAACCGTGGAAATTCAAACTCCGATTAGTGATAATTTCATAGCCTTGTTTTATTACAATTGTAAACTTTATTTAGTTTTAAAGAGAGCGTGGATCATGGGTCAGAGTTGATGACGATGGGTTTTGGCGGGTCGGAGTTGGTCACAAAGGTTCAGAGTGGGTCATAGTGGGTGGTGGGTCGCAGTGGGTCAGATGCTGTTGACCTACTTGACCCACTCCAACTCTGATTAACGCTTCGACATCTGGAGTAAATAAGTTCTGCCAGGGGACCCTTTTCCTTTCAAAATATATTTTGATATGCTCATATTTATTATTATTAATTACTTTCTTGCATTTTTTCCTACATTATCTTAGATTAATGACCGTGGTTTAGGATAGATTATATAAAGTGAAATACGGTTATGTATGTTTACACTTTCGTTTCTTTCTTTCAAAATACACTCCTATCTATTCACGTAGTCCAAAAGTAGGCATACACCTCTTCATTGATCAAGTATAACATTCTAGTTTATGAGTTTATTTGCTTCGGCTCTTCCGAGCTTAAGATGTAAGTAAAACACATTAAGAACAAATAATAAAGAAACTAAGTCTATCTGATGGATAACAATAAGAAATTATATAAAATGCAATGAACTGATCAGTACGGCACTGTAAACTTATTTTAGGGCCACCCTGTATATTACTAATAATTTATTTCTTGCATTTATTAATAACTAGCTGAAATACACACTTTTCGCATGGGTGAGATAAAATATCTATGCAAACAAACTGAACAACGAAACGAAAAGATATCGGTCATTTTCTAATACTTTTACATATCCTGGTAAACGCCCCCTGTGACCCCCTGGTTCGAAATTTAAAAGAACGCCTCTCGACCGCCGGCGATTGGCCTGTATTTGAAAGTCAACGCCTCTGGAAGAATCAACATTCATCTCAGCGACCGTGAAAACTAAGGATTTGACACTAATATTGGTCATTTTGGAATATTTTTTTATATATTTCGGTACCCCACCCCCAGGGTGACACCGACCCGCATACAATGGTAGCCTATTTTCAAAGTCATCGCTAATGAAAGTGTCACCATTGTTCTCAGCGACGGCGCTAACTATAAATTCAACACAAAAACCGGTCATTTTCTAATGTTTTTACATGTCTCGGTAAACGCTCCCTTCCCCTGAGAAACTGGTTCGAATTGAAAAAAACGCTTCGTTCTGGTCTGGAGCCTGGATAAAGTATCCGTGACCAAAGTTTAGTAACTTTCGGTCAACTCGTCTGATTCCCAGGCCGAACACAGACAGACACACAAACAAACTCGTATTTCATACACAACAACAGATAACACAACCCAGAGCATTTTTTCTTTTTTACATAGCACAGCGTTCTTTGTCATAGAACATTGCTATGTTGCTTCCACGCAGTCAAACCTTCTAGTAAGTGCCTGAGGCAATTAGTCTTTTATACATAAACACGTGCGTTTGCCTCTTCTGTCGAAGTAATGGGTCGCGTGTACTGCTAGTACAGCTATTTTGTTGGTGTATTGACCTTGAAGAACCAACAAATGGATTTTCATTAAGCCACGAGTCACTTTTGTCCGTGAAGTTGATATACAGTAGAAATGACCTATTCATTATTAACCCGATGTAAAATACTAAGATTATATTGGTTTTACCTGAACACCCACAAATTTGATGTAGCAAGAGGCCTTCCCACAACTGCTTCCAATCCGGCATAAATTTCACGGTTAACTTTTTGAATTATACACAAGAGTATCATTGATATGTTAGTGTTAATAATATTTATGGAACTAGACAAGTGTTTAACTTCCAAACTGTGCCGTGCATAAAAGTCGGAAGTCTCATAGAGTGGTTTCATCCGTGTGTGTGACAGATACCAGAGCAAAAGATAGAAGTGATATCGGGAAGTGATTTTCTGCCATTGATTCTGCATCCAAAGAATAAGTCCATCTCATCCGTTAACTCCATATTCAAGCCAGAAGTGGTCCAAATTAGCTATTTTTCGTGTCTCGTCTCGTCTCGTAAACGAGTCGAGACAGAACTCTTTGGGACAAGACGAGGCAGACTAATTGTCTCGTCTCGTTTTCGAGACGAGACGAGACGTCTATTGAAATGTCTCGTCTCGTATCCTGTCTCGAAATTGCAAACACAGTTTTTGAATTTAAAGCACACACACAGCAAACGTAACGTTTCCGATGTTACTCGGATGACACATTAAGGTGTTAGAACATTGAAACCGTTACGTTTGCTCTGCGTTTTTTTAAAAATAAAGTTAAGTGTGATAGCCTTGTTAGCTGATTTTTATTAAATTATTTCTTCATGTTTAATTTTTCGGTTGTTTCTAGTGATCACTCCTTAATTTCCTACAGTAATTTGAGTCCGACATTTATGATTGAATTTAAGTTTTGGTTCCATCGCATTTTATTGTCAATATTAAAGTTGCCTTACAACACATTTAATTTTGACTGAGGAAATGAAATTTCTTCACGTATTTGTGAATTCGAACCCCTGCCCTGGATGACTTTTGTATGTGTCCTTAACCTTACTTTTTACAACGTATGTCCTGCACAGTAAAAAAATATCTGTGTTGATTCAACACCATTGGCGGAGCTATGGGGGGATGGAGGGTATTGTCCCCCCCCAACTTTTAGACAAAAAATGAGTTATTCATATTAATTCCACACTCGCCTAGGAAGTATTCCACAGGTCGAGACCGACCAAAAGGTCTGTCCCCCCAGCAGGCAATCCTAACTCCGCCCATGTTCAAGACAATGCGGTGACCCAACGTGACTACCACTTTTTGTGTTAAATCAACACAACACACGGTGTTGATTTCGGTAGTGGGAGAAAAAAAGGTTAGCTGCAGGGAGATTTGAACATGGATTAGCCAGTTAGAAGTCGAGCGTCTTACCTAATTGGCTAACTCATCAGACAGAAAAAAACACTTAAAACATTATAGAGATAAAAAAAAATGTTGCTGAACACTGAACACAAAGTTACTCTCACGACATATACCATGATTTAATTACTTTTTCAATGGTCAACTAAGAAGCACATTTCCCTATTCCTTTCAGTACCCTTTCTGTAGTTTTATTTTTTTAAGCCACTACACGACCTGGCGACGCGACGGCCAAAACGTTTTCTTTCATCGCGCTTTTGTTATTATCTCTGGATCCAATCATAGCATCGCTATTACTAGCGTCAAGTCATAATAGTAAATACGGTCGTAATTGGAATACCCATCAAGTTCCATTTTTTTTTTTTACACTTTCACTGTCAAAAACATTCTTATATGGCTATTATCATATCTAATATAAGTGTGTTAGGACTTGGAAACGATTAGTGAAATTTAGGAAAATCACGCCGCCATTTTAAACCTGTCTTAAGACCGCCTTTACTATTATGATTGTCGTGTGCAATTACTAACTCCAGTATCGCAGTAGACATGCCTATCTGACTTGACTCGCGGTTTTAGAGAGTAAGGTAGGTTGTACGGAATACTATTTTTAAAAAAATTAGTGAGTCGGTATTGAAATCTTGAACACGTTCAGGAAGGCCTGTTTCAATTCAGTTTGGCATTTTACTTCGTAGGAGCTTTTATTTTCAGTTGTTTGCCACCCTCTAAAAGTGCCGCCTTACTCGCTCCTAACAACAATCAGTATCGTCTGGGGCCAGTGCAGTCACATCGAACTTTACTTGTCGTGTTAACATTACTTGACATTAATGTCTTCGTTTTCGACGTATCTATGAGCAATATATATTCGTGTATTCGTGCCGGTAGAACAAATTTCAATGTTTCAGAATGTTAAAAAAAAGTTCAGGGTCGAGGAGCCTCAAACCAGCGGCGCAAATCTGTCTTCAACATTGGGGGGGGGGAGGCAGGGGGACGAGTAAGACCGTTTCAGTATTTATTCCACATACCGTATTATCCGACATATCATTGCAGGTAAAAAGTAGGATCAATCGGCAAGAAGAACTGCAGGTTGTGTGTGTTTTTGATGCTCTGGACTCTATCGCCTAGCACGCCCGTCTACACCATGACTCATACGTCTATCATTCAGTGCAGGCACGTATTCAAGTTTTCTTTTCGGATGGGGCAAAACACGAATCCTCCTAAGCACTTAATTCTAATGTTCCAAATTATCGATATTATTATTATTATTATTATTATTATTATTATTATTATTATTATTATTATTACTATGAATAATAATAATAATAATAATATAATAATGAAACAGTTCTGTATTTTTCTTAAACTTTTTCTTACTTTTCATTTATAAACCGCTTTACTTTAAACAAACTGCATTGTAGCACAAACAAAATCAAAAAACATTTTTGAGACACATGTAAGGAAAACTGTCTGCTACGTATATCACATAAAAGTAGCAAATGGCAGTAAGTGTATCGTCCTAATACATTAACGTCATAAACAGAACGGAATCGAAATTGTAATCCCATTTAAAAATTTTCTTTAACTTCACCTGGTATCAATGGCATTACGGTATGTTCTTAGAATTATAACAACATATTGCCCACTGTTTGGACACTGCCTCAAAGTAATCTGATATAAAAGAACCCAGTGTGCGAATTAGATCATTCATATTGGGTGGATAAAATTAGGCAACAGGACGTAGAGTTTGAAGGTAAAATAATTCAAAATAAGACAATAATGCAGGGTGCGAAATCATTTGAAAATGGTGGGGGGGAAGAAGTTCAGCGATCCATACTAATGCTTTGTGGAGCCTCCAAAAAGTTGAAATTTTAATGTATTATTATTATTATTATTATTATTATTATTATTATTATTATTACTAGTATTATTATTATTAAATTTTATTACTAGTATTATTAAATTTTAATGTATTATTATTATTATTATTATTATTATTATTATTATTATTACTAGTAATAATAATAATAATAATAATAATAATAAATATTCAAACTAGTCGACATTATTATTTAAAAATGCTTTAATGTTATTTATTCATTTAACCAAAATTGATAACATATCTACTGCGTTTAATATACACTTCGGTGCGTATGGTTCAGGGTTAGAGTCCCGTGGGACCACAGTACTCTTGTGTTTACCATCATATTGAAGACTGCATTCACGAAAATGCGGTAGAGATCTATAAGCCAGAAATAATAGTCCCTGAGAACCGATGTCCTAACCAAACATTAGAACTACTAACTTGAAGCGCTTTACCTGGCCAGCCATAGATCCCCATGAGCAGTAGAGTAAGAGCATAGTTTTTATTATTTATGACATTCCCCTTTCTTCGCTAAGTATTTAGTGATTCAGTTTGGTCGCTCAGATATCCGGTCACTTATGTAAGTCTAAATAATACTATGTATTTATATTGTATTATTAGCAAGAATATATTATTATAAATAACAGATATGATTTTAATACAAATACTTGATAGACAACAAAAAACCGTGCTGCCTCAGTGGTTGAGCGCTCACCTCAGGTGCGTGGAATCCCTGGCTGGATCCTAGCTCGCGCCAAATTCTGCTTGTGTATACAAACAATTGTGTGTGGGTTTTCTCGGGGTCCTCCCGCCTCCTTCCACTATCTTAATCCACCATTATTATCTATCTCATCATGACCGTCTTCCTTAGTTTTACTGAATATTCGTAGGACGTTAAACCTTAGAAAATGAAAGCACAAATACAACAATACGATTGATTTGCTTATTTAAATTTAGTGTCCCTTTTCAGCAGCGAAGCTATGAGATGTGTTCTTACAGTTCAAGGTGGAATCGTTCAAATTTTTGTAAGGCGCTTCCACCGGGAATCGAACCCGGGACCCCGTGCACCGAAGATGGTGCGCGAATGCTAGCCCGTAGACCAGCGGAGAGAGCCACAATAATACGAGTAATGAATGATTGTGTTACTGTATTTATAGACCTAAAATATAGTTTGCAATAACGTATCTTACCTTAGAGAAAAAAATGTAAGATTAAACTTCACTTTCTTTCCGTGTGTAACGAGAGTTGAACACGTGACGGCCAGAAGAAGCCCACGTATGAACAGCAGTAACAGCATCCCATAATTTTAAAGGAAATCCACTGAGTTTAATTGTTAATAAAGATTGAAAGGTACTCGCCAACATACGGGTTCTTTCGAAACTTTTAATATGAACAACACTGAATCCACGTTCACAGGCAGCAGTTGATAATGGCACAGTACGAACTTTCCGCGTTAAGTCTTTAAGAACTTGAAAATCATTTACCGACTTAGAACTTCACTTGTACTCTCTCCATTCTGACACTGTAGAACCCCCGTTTGGTCTAGTGGCTAGCACGCTTGACTTCGGTTAACGTGGTCCTGGTTCGATTCCCAGTGGTATACAGTTGAACGACCAAAGTGGTCGGATTCCATTATAATCAGTAGGTCCACGTCTCCTTTAGCCTAGCAGGCATAATCGTGGGACGTTAAACTAAATCAAACCAAGCCATTCTAACACTGCAGTATCAGGATTTAATCCAAACAGCTTCTTTATATAAGTCTATGTTACCGTATAAACCGATCTCATGTTATTACGATCTTTATTTTCAAACACTCAAAAGCACTTTAGGACATCAATAGAAGAAAACCTTTTTTCCACGTCTTCTACTAAACCCTGGATTACCTGCCCCCTTATTTGATCAAACTCACTATCATCACTCCCTGTATCAGACGCTTGTCTGCAGTGCACTAATACAAAGACTTTGGTAGACATCATCTTTCATACGCATTTCTCTCAGAGCTTGGATTAAAGATTCAATTCTTGCTCTATTTCATTGTACGAAACTAGTTCCTTTTGCATCGTTTTACTAATATTAGACAGAATGGACGCAATATTCAGAAGAAAACCGAGCAATAGAATGTTCTTTTTCTCCAACAGATTTTTTTTTTTTTTTGTAAATACCGCTCAGTTTAAAACTATCTCTGTTGAAATGGTCAGCATTTTCATACCCCAAAAGTAGGAATTGCATTATACAAGAAAAATTTGTAAAGACTGCAAATAATACATGCTCCATATTTGAAATCCAACGTATGTGAAACAATCTTCTGATTTTTAGCATTCCTGCGGCATCTGTGACTGTCGAGATACTTTTAAGTTTTGCAGCTGTATGAAGTTCGCCTAACAAATATTCAAAGTTGTGAATAGCATTCACAACATAAAAAACTCTTTCAGATACAAGATCCATTTGATGTGCCATGTAGTGTACGCTAATTAGGCACTGGTCGACATTTCTTCTAATTTGGGCAGCAACACCTTGTTTCTCCCAGTAAACACTACATCCCCGTCAGAACCAAATCTAACAAGCTTTTCTTTCAGATTAAAAATATATCATATTCGGAAAACGCGTGAATAATTTTCTCTTCAAGGAATTTTGCATCGGAATTTTCTACAGGCACTAATTTATAAAAACAACAACAATGGTTATTTTCTTCGTCCACATATGTTACATATAAAAGCAAGTGCTTATCCGCAAACGTGTTTGTAGGTTCGTCAACTGTTTAAGAAATTTTGCCAATTTTGCACGCAACTGGTACGCTAGAGAATAAAGGTCTCCATCTCGTCACAACGAAACAGCCGACAAAGTTAAACACCTGATATCTTTACAACTAAACTACGTTTTTGAAAAACAGGCATGCATTCAAATTTATTGTTTGTTTAAAAATTTTCATTATAGACCTACTTATATTTTCATATTAAGGTGTCCCCCCTTACATATTTTGGTGGGGGGGAAACGCAAGTATAAAATTTTTGGTGGGGGAAATCCCTCCCGTCCCCCCCGGGATTTCGCACCCTGCATAATGTATTACCCCTCACACACAAATATATGGGTGGACAAACACCGTGCTCGTGGGTTTTCTCGGGGTACTCCCGTTTCCTCCCACTTTCTTCATTCCACCATTTCATTCATGTCTCATTATCACCGTCTCCTTTAGCCTCGCCGGGATAATCGTGGGATGTTAAACTTAAAGATTTCATTTCATTTTCATTTCAATTTTTTATATAATAATTCATATATTACACATGATTCAAACATTTTTTCCCAGTAGTTAGCTCCTCTAAAAAGTCACAGGCTGCGTCTCAAAGCTAACTAATAAGTCCTATTGCTATTATTACAATTGCAAATATCAATATCTAAAATTGCCTGAAGCACTTTTTTCAATAGAAAAAAATGAAAAAAGAACAAAAAGCATGGCTTGAAAGTAAGACGTAGACAAATTCACTAGTGTTTGGAAGCTGTCTGTAATCCATTGAGCAAAATGGGTCGGTGGGTCGTAATGCGTTGTTAAGTCATAGTGGATCGGTGGGTCACAGTGGGTCCCGGTGGGTGGTGAGTCGCAGCGACCCCCTCCATCTCTCGACTGCACATACGAGAAAGCAATCATATATGTGTGTTTTAACCTTCCTGACTTTACTTAACCTCAATTAATTTAAGATAATTTACAAAAAATGCAAAAAAAAAAACAATTATTAATAACATATATAAAAATATAGAAATGTATTTTGAGAGAAAAAGTAATCGGTGTACTCGAAACTCGAACCCGCACTGCCCACTCAAGAAGAAAACACCTTACCGACTTGCCCACACCACAACTTGTAACGTACGGTTTTGAAGCTTTATTTATAGTGCGTGTGTTACGTAACAACCGTACGAGATGTCATTATTTGCGAGGACTTCCTTCAAGACCCGTTTCGTAAATTTACGAGATAACTCATTTAATCCTTAATTAATCCGATTATATGATTATATATATATATATATATATATATATATATATATATATATACAACACACATATATATATATATACGATGTATGTGTGTCTGTGTGTTGTTTGTGTGTGTGTTGGTGCAGCCAAGAGATTATTAATTCATAATAGATTAATTTATTGTTGATTTTAATCGACAGAACAAATGCTTTTAATGAAAACATGGGGCCTGTTGCAGTAGATGGCTAAAAGCCGTAAATAAAATTCAAACTTCAAGTGTACCTGGGGTAACTCACCGTCAATAGCTGATTTAACACGCTTGATGACAGCGCGTGTAATGGTTGAATTATAAACACAATTGATAGAGCCTATGTAGATAAGTGGGTACCGTGTGTGACTGTCGTTTCCAGGATTTTGTGTTCGAGTCTCAGCCTAGACTGAGTTGCGTTTTTTTTTTTCATGGAATTAAACAATATAAATGATGTTCGCGTTTGATACTGAAAGAGATTTATCCTATGAATGGAGAAAAAACAAGACAATACAGGGGGTAGGGGAAAGACGGAGATTGTTTATTAATAAGTGTTAAAATTTAATTTATTCCCATGTCTTTTGCTCTTTCCTTTCCCTATTTCCTTCTTTTCTCATTTTGTTTAGCTTTCCATACTTTTTCGGTCTCTACATGATGCGTATTATTCTTTTCGTTTCCTTTGCATTAATTCCTATCTCTTTGATCTTAAAGTGAATGGAGTCACATCCCGTTGACCCATGACCCACTTACAAATCTTGACGCAATTGACCCACTGACTCACTCCATCTCTGGACTGCACACACGTATAAAGCAGTCATATATTTATCTTAACCTTCCTAACTTTACTTAACCTCACTAATTTAAGTTAATCTACAAAAAATGCAATAAAGCAATTATACAAACATATAGGAATGTATTTTGAGAAAAAGAAAAATCAAAATGAACCAGCCGAGATTTGAACCCGCGTTGCTCCACTCAAGAAACAGACGTTCTACCGACTTAGCCGCGGCAGAACTTGTAACTTTTGGCTTTGAAGCTTTATTTATATTACGTGTGTTACGTAACAACGCTACGAGATGTCATTACTGTCCTTCAAGACCCGTTTCGTAAATTTAGGAAATAACTCATTTAATCCTTAATCAATCCGATTATCTCTATATACGTATATACGATGTATGTGTGTGTGTTGGTGCACCCAAGAGATTAATTCATAATAGATTAATTTATTCTTGATGTTAATCTACAGCACAAATGCTTTTAATGAAAACATGGGGCCTGTTGCCGTAGATAGCTAAAGGCCGTAAATGAAATTCTAACTTCAAGTGTAACTGGAGTAACTCACCGTCAATGGCTGATTTAACACTCTTGATGACAGCGCGTGTAATGGTTGAATTATAAACACACTTGATAGAGCCTATGTAGATAAGTGGGTACCGTGTGTGACTGTCGTTCTCAGGATTCTGTGTTCGAGTCTCAACCTAGACTGACTTGCATTTTTTTTCAAGGAAATAAACAATATAAATGATGTTCGCATTTGATACTGAAAGAGATTTATCCTATGAAGGGAGAAAAACAAGACAATACAGGGGGTAGGGGGAAAGACGGAGATTGTTTATCCTTAAGTGTTAAAATTTAATTTATTCCCATGTCTTTTGCTCTTTCCTTTCCCTCTTTCCTTCTTTTCTCATTTTGTTTAGCTTTCCATACTTTTTCGGTCTCTACATGATGCGTATTATTCTTTTCGTTTCCTTTGCTTTAATTCCTATCTCTTTGATCTTAAAGTGAATGGAATTTCTGCAGATTTATCTCGTGGTTGTTTCTCTAAGTGATGCTCTCAGATAGTAATACTTTTTCCTCCAAATGGAGGAATATCCTGGCATGTTATGTTTTCGGGCATGTATTTGCTGTCGTGTTGGTTGTCCAACTATCAGACATACAGTGAAACTATTCTGCTACTGGAAAAAGCTATCATTTCTTATGTATCCAACCTCCACTTTTTACAGTCGCTGACTGTACCATCCCATACCTTGACCTCTCAATGCGGACGGTTTCTGCTAATGACGTGGTTCAGCACCTGGAAATAAGAGGTAAATTTGAGTTTCGTGTGCTTATAACTTCAAAGTTATTACTGTTATGTGAAATATGCTTACCTTACTGATTTTTTCTGATTTTTTTCGCCGTTTCATATATCATATAAGCTCCTTCCCATTTAAATATTTTGAACAAGATTCAAAATGACTGACAGCAAGATGGCGACCATTCATCTAACACGCACCGAAAAGGTTGCCTCTTGTCCTAATGTGTCCCTACAATTAGAAATATCAATTCCAGCTACCTACACTTGCTTTCATTTTATAAAGGGTGGTGAGGGATTCTTTCATCACTTTATATAGCTTCGCAGACTGTTGGTAGGGGTGTCGATGTTGAGGTTTCTTAATGGCAGCCAGGCGGTATTCTACATACTTTCTTTCGATCCATATTAGCATGACATTCCAAAATTAATAGATACCAAAGAAACGAAAAATGCTTTTCAGGCACAAGTACTTCTTTATATCTGACAGATCAGCACTACTGAACAGTTACATAAATGATTTCAATCATTCACAATTTCGAGTAAAGCTTAGTTTATAATTAGGCGATAGTTACAACAGTTGCCATACAACGATTCCTCGGTCGGTACAATCCATATATATATATATATATATATATATATATATATATATATATATATATATATATATATATATATATATATATATAAATCACATAAAACAATAATAATTCATTATTTTACGTCATTTATCTCGACGTGTTAAAAATAACTTTATGGGTACAAAACCTTTTATAAATCTCGACGATGAATATATGTTTCAATACATTACTTCGTAGACAACTACTTTAATTAGTAATAACGACTATGAAATTGCAGTGGAAGGATATCGATTGTACGTTTCTATTTCTAGATAGGCTAAACATGACTATCTGTGATGAAACTAACCATCTAATTTACTATTTGCGTTTGACGTGATCCAGTTAAGGTGCAAAAACCAAGTTCGCTACCTGAAGCACGCAGTGTGTATATTTACACGAAGTAACTCAGGTATTTTTTAAACATCCATAAAGGTAGTGCAAGAATAATTGCTAACGTCACTAAACCGAATCAGGCCATGTCGTATATAAAATGACCGTATTTTATATCAAACCGCTAACAAGCTACAGGGTCACGAAATCCGAAAAAGGAACTAAAATTTGGCACTCCCTCACTCATCAAAAATTTATTGCACTTTTTGTAAACGTGAAAATTTGAAATTTAGCACACATGTAGGATTTGTGATACAAATAAAGGAAAAATTTCGAAAACTGGAAATTTCCCCCTCCAAGGGGGAAGTTTGGGGCGAAGCCAAAGGCCAGTTGAAATATAAAATTATTATAAAATAAAAATTAAAATTATACCACAATAATTATACAACATATCTCCGAATTAGTACAACTGTGAAAATTAACACAGTTTGTACGTTTCAAACGTAATTCAAATAGGTCTAATACAAAAACACGGATAAAATATCAAAAAGTCTTATTTATTGAATTCTCGCTTTATTTGATTTCCTTCAGTTTAGTGTTCCTTTCAGCAGTGAGCTATATAAGATGTGGACGTAGAGCCTAACTTGGGATCCGAATCACATTAACTCCCACCGGGAATCGCATACGGGTTTGTCACGCCAAAGGCGCGTGCGCTAACCGCTTAGCCACGAGAAAGCTCTATTGAATTATGGTGTTCTTATTGGTAAACCAAAGTGAATACTCTATCACAAAATCATGACTTGAAAAAACTCGGACATAACGAAGGTAAAGATAAATTTTTTGAGCCGAATGCAGTTATTGGCAAGGTAACCAGACGTCCTGTTTTAGCCGGGACAGTTCCTTTTCTCAACCGTTGCCCCGTTTTTTCTGAGAAATGTCCCGTTTTTAAACAATAATGACCTAGCTGTCCCGTAATTATTATTCAAAATGTAAGTGGTCAATGCAAATTCTACACTCTTCCGTTCCAACACTCATTGGGAAGGTTCAACCGTGTCTGGAACTTCTGAATGTTCAAATGAGAATTGAGTGTTCTGTGGTTCAAGTGGGAATTCTGAGTGTTCAATTAGTTAAAAATATTGTTGGGTAGTACTTAAGTTAGAAACGCTGTTTTGTCACTCTTACTTGCGTATTTTGTAAATTAAAAACACTGCTCAGTACCAAAGCACAATCTGGAAGTCAGATATTTACGACCCCCCTCCCGTCAACGATTTGTATGCGTCCCGTTTTTGCAAGTAAAAATTCTGGTCACCTTGGTTATTGGTCAAGTGGCCATGCGATGTAATATGCGCGAAATTTTATTAAGGAACATTTTCGGAAGCTAAAAGTCCTCGTCAAGTTATGATTTCCTATTTTTGCGTTTTACAAACATTTCTGATCACTATACTTTAAGAGCTTCAGGATATACATATTTTTTTTTCTTTTTTATGAAGATAGGGTATTTTCTTCATAACATCAAGTATATTTGGTGTCATTGTCCTATTTTAATCTATGTATGTCATCTTGTGAACTTTATTCAAACAGTACATGTGCTTGCAAATATTATCAGTTAAACTTGAACTTAGTTATAGTAATAATTAATATGTTTCTTCAAAGTGATAAGGACCTGAACTTAATTAATGACAACTCTGAACCATATGTTGAATGCAGTCTCAGCATTTAAAACAAAATTATCTCTACGTAAGCTTCCTGCTACATTTTTCTGACGATGTAATAACGTCAGCACATTGATACGTGACAACTAAAAAAGTGGAATGCGCAAGTTTCTTGTCCGTATTTATTTCTGCTTATAAATGTAAGCATTGAAGAAATTAGAGTACTTCTGCTAACTGAGATGCAAATGCTCATTTCATAAAGAAAATAATAATATTAAAACCAAATATGTTCGTGAGTATAATAACTTCGATGGCACCAGTATCCGTATGGAATTATATGCTTGCTAATTGTACTAGATCTATGTGGGCAAATTTTTTTATGCAAATGCCTTGGTTCAGAATAGACAACAAAGTGAAGTGAAATACAAAGATATACATTAGACTTGATCCCGGGACTATATACTTTAAATTGAGTTATCTAACAATTCGGCTAGTAAGGAACACAGAACAAAATACTTTTAATCAAAACTTCAGCTCTTAATAAAAACATTATTTTGATTGCTGTGACCCTGATTTCTGAAAGCTAAATACAAATAGCACCCCCGCCCTTGTCTGCGAATAGGAAAAAAAAAATAAGAAAAGGAGTAGCTAAGGTTGATTTTGAAACTTTTAGCACTTAACGTAAAATATTTTAGGTAGCAACAACAACAACAACAATAATTATAATAAGTTGTTCCTAATATGACTGTTCATACATTTCTCCCAGTGACAAACTTTGCATTCAAAAAATGCCATTTTCACCACTTTATTTTAAATTTATATGTCTGGCTTAGTTCGCTCTTGTATTTTTGAGAACTTATTCTCATATCATAATAGGTTTACAGAGAAATTAACCTCCAATATAGCCTTCTTTAAAGTAAGATGATTTGGTGGGGAAAGACTTGTTCTGTAGGAAGTGAATTTGCTTGGTGATATGTGGCAAAATCAACTGATTTTCAAATCTCAGCATGATTCGGAGCTGCTTCGAGCGGGAAACTGGAATTTAACAAGATCTTGATTTTGAAAAGGCTCATTTCGGCAACCAAGCACATATAAAGGACACATATTAGACACTCGACCAGGAAGGAGCACTACAGGTGCTGGAGATATTTTGTTGGACAAAAATTGTGAATTTGTTCTAAAGAGAAAAAATAGCATAGATGAAAAACAAGGAAGAATGGTCTATTCTGGCTACGATAATGAAAAAAAAAAAAAAAAAACAATGCAAGTAGTTATTTAATTATTTACCCAGAATAGAGTAACATATTCCGCAAAAGCGTGATTTTATATCTTCCTTGGAAGGAGGGGAGTTCTATATAAATGTAAGTATAATTTCACGTATACTATTGATCTTATACACAAGTATATATACAGTAGTTGATATAACCGTTCTTCGCACGGGGAGAGTAGGTTTATGGGAAATATTTAATCCCCTTTCCCTTATAATATTTATTCCAATGAACGTTTAATAAAAAATACGGATGATACTCTACTTTTAACATAAATATTGAAATACCTTACCGCTACAAAATACGCCTTTAAGCAAATTGATATGTTTTAAAAAAACACCTTGAAGTGTGTTCTAAATATCTTCTAAAAGTCATTTGAAACGGGTCAGACGTTTTCCTGACTCCGAAAACTATGAATTCGACACAAAAGTCATTTTTGAGATTTTATTTCTCACCTATCTCCCTCTCATTCTCTGCTGATGGGGATGAACTTGGACTTAAATGCCATTAGGAGAGTCACTATTCATTTCAGTGACCCCAAAAACTATGTATTGTACACTGATATCAGTCGTTTTGCATTATTTTTACATATCAGTCCTCCCAACTCCCACTCCTTGGGGTATCTTAGTCCCATTATATTTTATTCCAAATTAAAAGTCATATGTCTACCAAGTTTCGTTAAAATTGCTCCAGATGTTCCAAAGTTATGTTGGAATATACATTCATAAACATACATCCAAATATTTAATGATGTGTGAGCAACGCCTTTGACGCTTCTCCTGTAAATTACCAATCCAGGTGGCATGCCTATTCATGTTTAAACTTGGGATTAAATGTCATCGCCATCGTAACCTAATAGCTTGACGAACCCAAATTATGGATTTGACACTTATCTCAGTCATTTGAGACATTCTATTTTTTACCCTTTCTTACCTCCCATGCTGATGGACTTTAGCGCTATCGGGATTATAATTATTAGTCTAAGCGACATCAAGAACTATGGATTCAACACTAATATCAGTCATTTACAAGATTTTTACATGCCACAGACTTGAAACCCCCCTCATTCTGGGTGCTAATCAGTGGCGTCTCGTGACATAATTGTTTGGTAGTTCACAGCCATTAGAAACTTTTAATTGTAGAATTCTTTCACTATTCTAAATAAGAAAAAAACGTAAAAATCGATGAAAGTATCCATATATATTTATAAATAATAATAAGTGCCCCTTCATAAACAAATGCCTCCATTTCATTAGTATATGCAATCACTTCTGATTTTCTTCTAGGCAATCAACTTGTCAAAAAACTCTTCTGAAGTTTAGTTTCTACATTTTTTTTTTATGTTGATACTATAGCTAATGCACTGAGACTACTTTGAGCTACGACACGTCTTTAAATGCTTTTGTATGTATTCTTTAATATAGTAAAAGCAACTTTCAGTTTCTGAAGTCTACATCGCATTACTTACTATGATTTTAATTATTTTGTTGTATTTTCTTTCTACAGACTCACCACCAATTGCACGAAAATATACTAAATTGCGTATCCATTAGACTGCAAATGTCTGCTATCTTGTATATTTGGATTGCCAGGTATGTTGTTTTGTGAACTGTTAACAGTATATACGAAACGTGCAATGTATCAAATTATCATGATAGTTGCAGAGGCACCTTTAATTACAAACGCATTGTCCAAATACTTTTGCATTGTTGTCTCAAGACACTACATGACTGTTAATTTTGTATTTACGTTCTATGTCAGATATTAGGCTATATAAGACGAGATATACAGTTTAAAAAGGAGATTACTGTAATGTGTTTCATGTTCTCTCATCTCGAATGGACCCCTTGGCCTGTCCACCAAAGGCATCCACTAATCACTACAGATAAGGATTCGCACAAGATAAGATTTGTGGCTGTCTCGTCTCGAAAATGTACTGTAAAAGTGATGTCTCGACTCGAAAAAATATACATTGTATATTTTTCTATTGGAAGAGCCGTGTCTCGACTCGTCTCGTGCGCATACCTAACTACAGAAATGAGGAGAACACGACACTTCATGAAATCAACCAAACCACGGAAAACACCAGAGCTACTGGAATCTTCGGGCTCCTAATGGAGTCGTACAGTATATTCAAGCACCTCAACATCTGATGCAATCAATCAAAAGTCAGCGAATGTGACTTCTTTTTCTACAAGATTATTATAAGTCTTAATAGAAATGACCATGTGAATGAATCGTGATAGAATATTTGACATATACTTTCCAGGCGCACTCACAGAAAATTTTGTTGGATGTGTCCAGAGTTTGGGAGAGGGGTCCAATACAATAAGACGCTACATATATGTATGTACGATTGATCCGATATTATTCTACAGCCAAGAAACGATATCTAATCGTTAAGTTCCGCCATCTATATTCTAAGAAAAAATATAGAATTACATTTTTTTTTTAAAGAAAAGAAAGACTACAGATGAAGTGTAACATCAGAACGTTAGGCTACATCAGTCATTTCTCTACTAAATAATTATAGTTTTACTATGAAAGTGCATAACGTAGTATGTCGAGTTAAGAAGTTATGAGGGGAGATCAGAACCAGATAAATTCTCCGTGAGGGTGCGCCCCTGGTGCTCACACTAGTTAAATTCAAGATAATTATAATGTGTTTATTCCATTTTTCATACTGCTTTACTTTTTCAATCAGATGTTGCAAATATATTACACAATTTAGGCCCACTGCTAATTCCCTTTATATAAGACACGAGAGAAAAAAAAATTCATTTCATAATCTACATATCTGCCATTTATAGTATTAAATGAACTTCGAAATTTCAACACAATTTAGTTTTCACCTCCAGTTGATAGTGAACTTTGGTTGATTATGATCTAGCTCATTCTAAACTTTCACAATCCATCAGTGCACTTAAAGATATGTAGCAGTTTGCAATCGTTCAACACAATCCTCTACAAAATAGGGTAATGATAAGATTTTTCTCACAAGAAACCTTCCGAAAATTATTGCCATATCGAACAGGCCTTAGATTCACTAGTATTGAGAAACTATTTTAGGAAAACCTAACACTACAACCTGCAGAGAAGGGTATACGAGAGTATACGGAATATATCTACCTAATGTTTTTATAGTTTAGCATATATTTACTTAATTGAGAGATGTAATGTTGGAATAAGGATGGATATAAGGTATAGTTTTGAAAACAGCGGAGCGCATACCTACCAACAATTCTAGCAGTACATAGCTGATACTTCTTTTCTTTTCCATAAAAAGAAATAATAAATACTAGCTAACACATTTATAAATCAAACGTTATACACAACACGTTTTCACTTTTGCTACTTTGAAATACGGAGAGAATAATGTTTCTGCGCATAAAGTACAATCTCTAAAGTAAATTCCATCCCCTTCCCAAAGAAGAAACATTTCCTTGTACTTTTTAGAAGTGTTACAGCTGAACTTACATTACTGCAAATACTCCTTTTTTTTTTCTATTTTGCATGTATTTAAGATAAATGTTGAAATAGAAAAATCAGTTCCGAAATTTCCTTCAGGTTCCCACAACACAGAAGATAGGATTTTACACTTGTAGCAATGTTATTAACAATAAGTACAGTATGTTTTGATAACTATTCGCTTTTCTTGCAAATATTCGGTTTATTTAGGCAGGAAAATTTAGCCTAAAGAAAAATCAGAGATTATACGTATTTAAAAGAAAGTCTTGAAAATAAGTTAATATTTAATTTTCTTTTGCCTAAACTTAAGAATCTTTGGGGAAGGGTTCTAAACCTCTCATTCCCCTCAATACGACCTTGAAAATCTGTAATTTTGTTTGTTCCATTAGTGTATTTTCATTACAAGAAATTGAGATAAAAAGAAGTGTAGATAACTGATTGAAAGAATGAGTTATATGCTACTAGGCCTATATTCTTCTATTTTAAATTGCAGAAGTTCATTCTTTAATTCTGTTTATTGGAAATTAGTCAACAATAGCTGTCAGCGCTGCTCGTGCAAATCTTGATTTGAACGTCAGGAGACCGCAGTTCCTCCCCTCAGCTACCCGCGTTTCCCTTCTGTACTGTAGACAGGGCAGTCTATCAGGCTCGCTGCTCTGTTGTGAACGTGGTGTAATGATGGAATGCATTCACGCAAGGGGTAAAACAAGCTGAGAGTGTAGAAACAAAACGACAATATACTATTCTAAGCGTATTATTAAATATCTTAAGGAGCAAAAAATAGCGCACGATATTTGGTGGTGCACCTGTTCTTGCGAACTGCTGCACAAGGTATCACCACTGGTGCTAATGGGGCTGAACTTAAATAAGATCTGAAGTGACACTCTTTATCTAAGCGACCCCAAAAACTATGGATTCGACACTAATGTCGTTTTTTTTTATAATTGTCTTGTCTTCCCCTCCCACTCTCTCTAGGAGAGCAAAGGGGGCCTTGAAACCACTGAGAGATGAACTTAGACTAAACGATATCTGAACTGCCAACAATTAACTTAGCACACTGAAATTTAATGATTCAACACTAATATAGGTCGATATCGATATTTTTATATGTTGCTATTTCACCTCTGGGTAAAAATGGGGACTGAAAGTATTTGAGAACAGGATCCTGAGAAGAATATTCGGACCCAAGAGGAACGAGAATGGGGAATGGCAAAAGCTTCATAACGAGGAACTACATAGTTTATACGGTTTACCCAACATT
>NC_137459.1:271746208-271921208 GCF_964235325.1 Thermobia domestica | reverse complement strand
ATGATAATTTATTTGATAATATTTACTAGTCAATTATACATTTGTGAGGTTTTGCTTTGGGAAATTAAGTGCATACAACATTGAATAGTAAGAGTATTACAATAAAAATATATTATTAAAAATATTGATTAAGTAATTGGAGTTAAACATGCTTTCCAGTAGGAACTATATATAGAGAGGATTTACTTTAAAGTGTGATGCAAACGAATATTCGAGTTTTAATCCGAATAGAAATCGATAACTTACACAAGGATATTTACTTCATTAGTTGTATAAATCTTTTAGCTTATCGTATTATAATTCTATTTAAAATTATGATTTTTCCATTTCAAAACGTAGAAGGAGAAATAAATATAATATTCTATTTGTTAAGGAAACCTTTCAAACAATGATAATTTCAGGTCATGACCCGTCGGAGAATTTGAGACCCTGTCGACATAAATTTCCCCTTCGTGGCTATAAGTTATTTTTGATCATGCTCAAAGTAGACTAATAATGTTTTATCAGTTTTTTCTCATTCATATCTTGACCATTACCGGGGAGAATCTTCTGAAATCGTCAATGCTTATAATTACTTTTTAATTACAAATCAAATGATAATAATGACATATTGAACATACTTAATATTTTGTTCTCAGCTGTGGATTTTAGATTAGCAATTCATATAATGTTCGCTTCTAATCGAATTTGAGAGAAAAGTAGTTTCCAAAGATTTATTCAAAGAAATGTTCTCAGTCCTCTGATGAAAATAGGAACACACTTTTAAGAAAAAAACAAAACGAATATTTTCTACAGGGTTTGAACACATAAACTTCTGATTGACAGACTAGTCACCCAAACCGCTCGACCAGTTCGTATGTCTTCAGTGACCTCTTTTGACTTTTGTGTTGTAAAGTGGTTTCCTGCTCCACACTCTTTTGTTTTGTTTATGTCGATACAACTATAAGTTTGTGGTGAATATTTGGACGTTACAGATCTTGCAATGCATAAAAGGGTTTTTCGTATAAATTACATTCAATTTTATGTCCTAATAACTTTTATACAACAGGTTGAATCTGTGAAATGATTGGGGTTGGAGTGATCGTAAATATTTTCATAGTTAGGAGCCTGGATATGCAAACCCGCTCAGCGTGGGGATTTACTTCTGTGAAATTTGGTACTCTCAGTGTATATTTTTAAAGTAAATAGAAATATAAGGAAAGATCTGATGCATACTAACCGATCGGAAACTGGTAAAGATTGAAAATTCTCAACATGCATATAACTACAAGCTTAGTTTTTTATTATTATTATTATTGTTTGTATGTATATTTTGTAGCCACTGTAACTATGCACTGACATTTCATGGGTGGGTGTAAGAAGTCTGAATGCGCCAATATAACGAACATTATTCTCAAAGCAGACAGTGATTTTTCCTTGTAGACAAATCATATATTTGTTCTATTTTCATTGTGCCGACAGCTTGTCAGTCTGTACCTTATAGTTTTTACATTGCGTATAATTGATTTTGTTCATTATGCATTACGTGGTTGGTAACGGCGCTGGCATTTCTTATGCAATTTCTATCTTTATCAGTTTACGTAGAGATGCGGTCCCTGTAGAAAAAGATTCCTTAGATGTTACTTCGTGAATTACTAGATTTCACTTGTATATTTTCTAAATAGTTGCCCTACACTCTTAATCTGTACCTTTTCCCACCAACTTTACTTTGTATTCAAAATATTCTAATTGTCTTATTATCAATCTGTTCTATTAACACCAGTATTAGCAGCATTCCTTTCGCATCGTGCATTTGTTTAGAAAAGAACATGGCGATCACCATGGTAACAGAGAGGAAATGACGACATCGCTATTTCAATCTATTAAAAGCTCAAAAATTGGCTGCTAAGATACCAGAATACTTTGTTAATACAAAATATTATAATTGAAGAAGGTTACCATTATCAAACAATTAGGAACAACCAACATGTATGTGAAAACAATACGTAAAACAGTACTTTTCGCTAGAACAATCATTCCCAACTGAATGCTCTGTGACGTAACAGTGTGATTCTTGCCTTAGTTGTTTGAAGAGAACGAGCTAATAGGTAAGGGGACGTTGATGAATGACAATGGTAACAGGCAAATAAGAACACTGATAGTGCAGTCGTAGGAATTCTACTGCTGTATGCATGCCTGCTCATTCACTGCCAACGTTTACTCTCCTCCGTTACCCTCTTTATATTTTCCTCACTGTATTTCTGTTTTTCTCAGATTATAAAACCGCCCTCTTACATCATACCTCGACGAATTGGAAATGATTGCTAGAGAATACGAGTAAAAAGAGAGATTATTTTAAAAGACAAAATCATATTTTATATATTCTCATCGGTATACAGGTAGTAACGTGATCGAATAGAAACAGATGGAAAAGTAGTTCATTTAAAGAAATACGTCCTGCAACAAGGGCACACCATATGAGTCCAGTGGGTCCGTACTCCCCCCCCCCCAAAAAAAACTTCCTATTTCATAATACATTTGTAAACTTTCTCATGTAGCATGAAAATTTCATCTTACACTTCATCTATACTCTTTCTGTTATAAAAACAATCTAGTCCTATCATTTTCTAAAACATAGGTTGAAGTATTTTACAATTACTTTTAGGATGCAGAATAATACCATATAGACGTAGTGGCTTGTAGTATTGGATCCTTGAAAGCTTGGACCCCTCCAAAAAAATTCTGGGTGTATGTCTATGGTGCAATAAAATACAATGAAGAGGTAATTGTAGGTGTAGGAATATATGAAGCTTTTACATAAAATAGAACGTCCGTAATACTCTCAGAGAATTTAAGGCTTGATATGTAGAAACTTGCAGTAATCGTATTGTCAAGAAAATCTCCCTAAGTGCAAGATAATGTACGCCACTGAGAGCATACTGCAACGTAACTGTTAACAAATTGGTAAGGACATTTGCAGTTGTAATTAGAGAAAGAACGCCGAAAGTACCCATCCAGGAAGAAGATCTGAAAGAAAGATGGAGTCTGTAAAGGGTATAATCGTCCCATTTTTCCAGGCAATGTATTATTTAAGAAATTCAGGTTATATTTAATAATGGAGGATAGAACAAATGTATTTAATGATGCAGGGTGTTTCAAAACAATTTGAACGATTTCAATTATTTATATTTAAAAAAGAGTAATTGTGCAAATTACTTAAAATTTTACACGTAAGCACTATAACTAGGGTTGCCATATGTTCGTATTTTGTAAGGACTGTTTGTATTTTTGGGCCCGTGTCCGTGTCCGTATCGTACAAGGCATGAAATAGTAAAATGTCTGTATTTGACAGTTTTGGAGCTTCCCGAAAATTTCCGAGTCAGGAATCGCTAAAATCTAGGGCGAAAAGAACTGTGTTTTCATCACATCACATATTTTAGTCACTATTAATAATGTAGGTTGTGTTTTAAAAAGAGTCTCATTTTTCCATTCCATGATTGTTTTGGTTAGATTTAATATACGTAATTTAATTGCATGATTTATTATATTTGTGTTAACGAAAAATCAATGAAACAAGCAATTTTTCAATAGTGTTTTAAGTATTACAGTAAACAATTGTGTGATAACCTAAAAACGGGATTTTTAGGTAAGAAAATTCAAGATATTTATTCTGTGTTTGAGCTCTGTACCTTTGATGGGTCATCATTTTAAGACTTGTCCATATTTTGGATCAAAAAGTTGTGGCAACCCTAACTATAACTGACCAAATTTTAGTGGTAACAGATGTAATTTGCACAATTATTCTTTTTACACAATTGCACAATTACTCACAAAGCCTAATGTTTTCCTTTTTGTTACCCTGCATACATTTACCCGACAATCTAATTTCTCCCAGACCCGTTTCAGTATGTTTTCATCAAAGATTTGCACTGCAACATTAATGCGCTCTTGCAGTTCACGGACACCCTAGGGTAGAAGTGGTTGGTACACAATGTACGAAACTCCAGACCGACTTACATGACATTATAGAACGTAAAGTGCTTTATCTGCACCACAGGCAGAAGCCTTGTAACTTCTCACTCTGCTATCTTGCGGGATAATTTCAAATTATTACCACCGTACCAAACAAAACTACATAGAATGTAATCGAAAAGTATATCAATGCAATTTTCATTATCGATAGTGTTTCAACCCTCATGGAACTATTTCTTATAATTCAGATCATTTTGAAACACGCTCTATAATGCAGTGTGTGTTTGGTCAGACAAATAATGAACATATGAAATGTACGAGTTTCATTTTAAGATAAATTTTGAGAATCGAATAAATTTTTCATTTCTTCTTTTTGTACAAAATGTTAATGGAGGTCATCTTTCAGTTACGTAAGTGCTTTGTAAATACTAATACAATTACAAAAAATCTAGTAGTGATTTGTATTCCGTATTTTTTTCTTGAAGTATTATTTTCTTTCAAGCAGATGTTTAAATTGTTAATGTATGTAAATATATTATGAATTAATCATAGTAAGAGAAACGTTAGTACTTATACACTTTTTCTCCCAAATTTATCTATCTTATTCATTCAATTGTCATTTTTAAAAATCTCAAGTAATACTCTTAACTTTCATTCAGTACAGGAAACGTAATCATATGTAACCCCACTTTCTTGCATGTGTGACAGAAACCAGGCAAATCTATAATTACTACACTGGTAATAATCAAACAAGTGATATCCAGATGAAGGAAAAATACGATATTCATTACTTATTCAATTTCGGTCAATGCTCAGGTTCCAAGAATTGAAAGTTCTCCTTAAGTGCACAACTTAGTCCTGGAATTTATAATTTTCAAAATTAATTTGGAATTTGGCATAGATTAAAAAAAGAAAGAAAATAAAAGAATACCAGACAAATAGGAGAAACGATGACTGATTTTATGGAATCTTAAAAAATACAGTGATCTACAAATATTATTAAATAACAGAACGTTTATTCATTTTCTTGTAAAATTAGTTTTTTAATGCTATTTTGCTCTTACCAAAAGTAATTTATATATACGTAATTGCTACAAATATCCCAAGGCCACAGAAAGAGAAAAATGTTTTATATGTAATGTTTGTGGTCTTGATATTTCTCTTTCTTTTTGTGGCAATTTGTTTTAAAATGAAAAATATTAAAAACAAAGGTTATGCTACCACTCCATGCATTTCTGTTTAATTAGTTTCAATGCAAATTTAACATACGAAACAACAAAGCAGAGTATATGGTCTACCTATATTTTATACCATATTCTCTCCTTGTTTAATATTTACCATCTGTGTTTGGTGTTAATATTTTCTTTTCCTCCTTAAGATTTTAATTTTAAACAGTGAAATTCAGTTTAATTCTAGAGCGTACAAACCACACAAATATAACAGTGGATGAATCACACACAATATGCTTTTGACTTTAGTTGCATATTTGTCTAGATAAAATCAATATCTTGTTCGTACAGTCGTGTCAACATAAACCTTATAGTGAAGTATATGTATGTACGTTGTTTTATTTACTAATTCACTTACTGCATGTTTCCCCTGGACACAATTTTATTGATTTTCTCGAAACTGACAAAGAACTGATGTCTAAACATCTGGCGTCCCTAACACAGTTCTTATTTTGTTTGTTTTATCATATTTTATTATCGTTATTTTAATCAGCACATTTTTCTATTCATTTTATTAAAATTGTTGAACTTTTCCAGTGACGATAATAACTGAATGATAATGGCTAAGACCTATGTCCACCGTAGTCTACTGGTTAGAGCAGCGTCTCCCAACCGGTGTGCCGTGAATGGGCCGCTGATGTTCCGCGAGGAATCGAAACAAAATTATTAATTTTATAGCAATAAAATTCAAAACGTAGGGGAAAATGTAAATTTGTATTTCATATTACTATGAATCTACAATTTTAAGTTTCATACCAGGTTACTGTTCTGTACATTTCTAATGTTGGAAAAAATGGTTATCATTGTTATGACCATTATTGCTTCTTCATTATTGCAGACTATTTCTTAACTTGAAAATTTAAAATATCATGCAATCCTTTCGACAAATTACCTACATTTGTGTTTTAATACTAAAAGAGATTTGTTTGTTCGTTCGTTATTTAGTGATCTTCCTTCTATTATAAGTAAAAGATTGGATACAATTTTTAAAAAGGAAGCGTATTTTTAAAAACCTGAGTCCAATATTTCATTGCAATTGTTCTCTATTTTAAAATTAGAATGAAAAATAAGCATAATGATTTACCACGGGGAAAAACCAGTGATCGAGCTTTCTTCTCTGTAAGAAGATCAATAATCACAGAGAAAATACCACTGTGTTTTATATTGGCAAATAATAATATCTATAAGTGTGCGAGAATCCAAGTAACACCCGTGGTGTGCCGCAAGTTGAAAAAGGTTGGGAAACGCTGGGTTAGAGTGTGTGGCTCACTTCCTTGTGGTCCCGGGTTCGATTCCCGGCCGGTGCTTCTCAAGTTTCCGGAGTCACGTGAATAAAAGACGTGTCAGCCACTAGGGCTAGAAATCTCTTGATACGTGTGTTCGAGACAGGAGTGTTCGTCGCTAGGTTGGACGTAGTTCAGCCGGCTGCTAACGGGTGACATTGGAACGACTCAGGCTCTCGAAAAGGGCTGTTACACCAAGTTTATTTTTTAATAATCATAATTTGTATTTTTAAGAATGATTTTTCTCTGCTATAATTAATATTTTTCATGGGAAATAACATTGTAATTCCCAAAAACAGGAAAGATAATCAATTTTCTTTAGATGCAATAATTTTTCGGCATCCTACCTGTGAAAAGGTATTTTAGAATTACGACAGTCTTCTCCTGGGGATAAAATAAGCTAAAATTTCTCAAACTTTATTCAAGTGGAGCCCAAGATAGGGCCAGCTGTACCATATGTGCAACACGTGCATTTGCATTTGGCGGTAAAATATGTCATAACTATATTATATCAAATAAATATGTCTTGTTGGAAAGAGACTCATGATGATGGTAGTTAAATTTACTAAGGTTACCTTCTAATTGAATACTACATTCATAAATCTTTTTTGGGTAGCATTAGTTTAGGGTCACATGGATAGTGGTAAAGCAAATAGTCAAATAAATCCCAGCACCAATTGTTTGATTGTCGTGAAATACAAGAACTCAATTTCCAAACAGTAGCAAACACGTGTTCCATTAGTTAGTTATCACAGTTTTGATATGAAGACTAGTCTTATTTTTGTCACAAACTAGTTCCTTACGATTGAAGGTGGAAGCATTTTTTTTTAATTAGCAGTTGTAGAAGGAAAATCAAAAAATAAAGATAAAAGATCTAGTTGCACTGGAATTGCAAACTGATATATTGAAACTGAAGCTCGATATTGAGTGGTATAAAAAGGATTACCATCTTTCCTCTGCAGACGTGTCCACTTTATTGTTCACTAACATAATAGACTATTAGGCTATTTAAAGAAAAGAAAACAGACACAATGAGATTGTATTTGTAGTTTTAGTCCTTTCTGAGTGTGAGTCCTCATTTCTTCCCATTTGTTGTTCATAATATGGTAGCATACTTAAAATCGCACTTATGATTTGTTCTTTCTTCAGAAAGCGGAAGGGGTAAATGATGCCATTACACGGGGCTGCAAATTGCTTTGGGCCGGCTATGCTTATTAGTTTATTTTATACTACTTTATAGGTATTACCTGACTACATTTGTTACATTCTTCATTGCCTTTAAGGTATTCAATAAAAGTAAAATAAAAAAGTGGGGATGAGGGAAAAAATATTTATTACTACTTTATATATAGGGCCTATTTAACAAGAATGTTTAATAAATAAACATTATTAGGTTGGTGCAAATAAAATCTCCGCTTTGACGTCTGTTATGAAATACTCACCTCAGCTACATATTTCGCCTGATATTGTTCATTTGAAACCTCAATTCATACGATACCGAAAATTTGACACAGTGCTAGTTAAGAATACAGACTGGAAAAATAGTCTTCAAATGACGATCTGAATCACTGATATACTACGTCACACAATATATTTAGCAAATTGAAACTTACAAGAGAAGGTAATACACGCCGATTTTAGTGGAACCTATACAGTGGGCAGTACAGATAAAATAAAGAGACTCGTATTTTGTTATATTGGTTACCTTGGGGTTTAAGGGGCATCTCAGCCCTCCAACTTCAACACTGCACCCTTTTTGTGGCAGTGAAAACCACACAAATATATCCCTAGTTTTAATGGGTGGACAACAGAGACAAAGTAAAGGGACTCTTACTTTGTTATAGTAGCAACTTTGGGGTCTACGGAGTCAAGTCACCTCCAACTTCAATATTTCACCCTTTCTGTGGCAGCAGAAACCACGCAAAAACATCACTGATTTTAATGAAGCTCATTCGTGGATACTAGAGACAAAATAAAGAGACTTTTATTTTGTTATATCAGCAACTGTGAGTTTTAATAGAGCAAAGCCCCCTCCAACTTCAATGCTGCACCCTTTTATGGCAGCGAAAACTACATTAATACATCTCTAATTTTAATGGAACATATACAACGAACACTAGGGAAAATAAAGAGTATTTTGTTATATCGGCAACCGTGCGTTTTTAGTGGGCAAAAATGTGGAGGGAAAGGGAAACAGCATGATTGCCGAGGAATACAGCACTGGAAAGGAAGACAGCACACCTTCCCCTTGTCATCTCCATGGCAATGGGAATGAACTTGAATGGTATTTCGAATGTCACTATTCATCTGAGCGACCTCGAAAACTATGGATTCGAAATTAATATTGGTCATATTATAAATTAATATTAATATTAATATTGTTTTTTGATCATTTTTACATGCTATCGCTTCCACTCCCTTTAGATACATTAGAGGAACTTACCTCCACATTATTTTTTCCCAATTCATTGGATTTGTAGTGCAAGGTGCAACTAAGGAAAGATTTTGGGAAATTCGACGGGGAAAGGGGGAAAATGTGGTGGCAACTACTATAGTAAAATGTTCATATCAGCAAATCTCTGAAGAGTAACCACATGAAATTTGGTATATAGAGTTCCCATTTAAAATAATTATACATGTGTTTCAGCGTTTTTCAATATTTTTCCTAAGAGATAAGAAAAAGAGATGGGAAAAAAAGTTGGAATTACAACTGTTAACATGATGATATCCCAAAATTCTTTAAAGTGAGGAATATAAAATTTGTTATTTAGACTTTTCATTTTAAATAATTAAAGATATGTTTTAGCGTTTTTAAAAAAATATTTTTCCTACAACGGGAGAAAAAGGATGAGAGTTACAATTGTTATAATAAGATGGCAACACTTTGAATCACTTAAGATTAGAGGTATTAAAATCGATATTTTTAGAATTTAGGCTTTTAGTTTAAAATAATTAAGGACGTGTTTCAGCGTTTCTTGATGTGCTACTTAGAATGGAATAAAAGAAGGCGAGAAGAAAAAAGGATGGGGCTTGTAATAGTTAAAATAAGATGCCCATATCTCGCATTTCGATTAGAGACATTAAATTTGGTATTTAAACTTCATTCAAAATAATAAAAGAAGTCTTTTACCTTATTTAAAAACTATATATATATATATATATATATATATATATATATATATATATATATATATATTTCTTATACCTGTAAGAAGAAAAAAACGTAATAAGCAAAAGAATGAGAGTTCAGTTGTTATCATAAGATCGTCACATTTCAAAATTCATTAAAGTTTGAGGCATGAAAATTATTTAGGTTTTCAGTTTATAATAATTAAGGACGTGTTTCAGCGTTTCCTTATGTGTTTCTCAGAAGGGAAGAAAAAAGACAGGGAGAAAGAGGAAGAGCGTGGCAATTGTTAAACTAAAATGGCCATTATCTCGAAATCTCTTAAGATTAGAGACATGAAATTCGGAATTTAGACTTTTCATTTAAAATAATTAAAGACGTGCTTCAGCGTTTTCTTAAAAATTTATTCCCTTAGAATGGAAGAATAAGGCGGGAAGAAAAAGAACGGGGTTTTGCAATTGTTAACGTAAGATGGCTATATCTCGAAATATCTTAATATTAAAGACATGTTAGAAATAGGAAACCTTGTATATAGACTCTTTATTCAAAACAAATTTCACACTCCCGAAATTTCGAGAGAAGAGAAGAGGGACAAAAATGGAGTTCGAAGTTGTCAGTCTCATCATTAGGGGAAAACAGAGGGAATGAAACACTAGAAATTATTTTTTCAACACATAACACTTGGTCAGATATTTTATTGTCATTTATTATCATTTAACTTTGATTGAATTGCGTATTCTATGGGTGAAAGGGATTTTTGCAAAGAATAATGTCATACACGTAATATTGTGTTCGGAGAACAGAAGCAATGGCTGAAATATGTTGTGTGAGGCTGTAATCTGAACAAATTTAGAGGTCTAGGTACGAAGTCATCAGCTATCCGAATACTAGAATACCCATGAAGACTAGACACTGCGCCAACCCAGGTTCTCTGGTTGGAGTACGTCGTGTGTATGTTTATACTGATCAACTTAGGCGTTTTTCGAACATCCATAATTTCACTTTCCATAAAGATAGTTCATGGAAAATTGACTCTGTCACTAACTTGCATTAAGCCGTGTACTACATAAAAGTTTAATGTTATATCTCAAACCGTTGACGAGATAGAGGGCATGAAATACTTGTTTTTTAACTTCGGCACAAATCAAGGATTTGAGATGCAAGGGAAGGAAACAAATCTGAAAACTAGAAACTTTTTCCTCTTCCAAGGAGGAAAATTAGGGGCAAGGGCAAAATTACGTCACTTGACTCAAAACCTGTGGGGCACTTCCTGTAGACATGGAAACTTGAAGGTTGATGAAAATGTAGGATTTGTGATACAAGTGAAGGGAAAGTTCCGAAAACTGGAAATATCTCCCTCCAAGGAGGAAAATCAGGGGTCAAGGGCGAAATTGCATACGGTTACGTTACTTGATTCAAAACCTACAAGATACTCTCTGTAGACATGGAAACTTGATTTTTTTCACACATTTAGGAGTATTATCACAAATAGAGGGAAAAAATCCATTAAACAAGAAATTTTGCCCTCCAAAGAGAAAAAAAGAAAATAGTGGCAGAGCAAAAATTACATACAGTTATGTCACTTGATTCAAAACTACAAGACAATTCCTGTAGACACGTAAACTTGAAATTTGGCACAAATATAGGATTTGTGACACAAATAAAGGGAAAAAATCGAAAACCCAAAAATTTTCCTCCAAGGGGGAAATTTATAGTCAAAAGTGAAAAATTACATATTGTTTTTACATCTGAAAACGATTTAATATCTACAGGGTACTTCCTGCGAACATTAAAACTTGAAATTTAGCACAAATGCAAGTAAAGTAAAACATTCTGGATTTATCTCTCCAACGTGGGTGATTAAGGGACAAGGGAAAAATCACACATTAACATTAACTTGTGAAAATGATTATAAACTTATAGAGTAATTCCTGTAAACATGAAAACTTTCATATCTTAGGTACTCAGAAATACTAATTCAAATGCATGCAAATATATTTTCTGTACACAAGGAATTTTAAATCCCAAACAAGCGTAAGCTTCTGGTATGAATACAGATAAAACTTATAAATATGTCATATATTATGGAGAATAAGGGGAAGTTACGTTAAAATTGCATGTTTGGTCGCTGAGTTGCTGTCACTAAAAAGCAATATGAACTCCTAAGGTACATCCTATAAACGAGGAAATCTGGAACTTAACACCTAAAAATAAGGATTGAATTTTCATTAGTAACACTAATAATAATTATACTAACTAATGAACTATTTCCCGCTTTAGATGCTAGGTAAGTCATTGTAAATGCTTTATAAAAAGCAATAATATACCTCCAAAACCATTAATGTAAGAATAGCGCAAAATTTTCGTACCTATCACATTTTTGGGACAGGAAAAGAATAAAATTCTCAATCGAAGTATAGTTTTATTGAAATTCGGAAATCGTGATATGAAATTTACAACTTTAGTGCTGAGAAGAACTTGCCAATGAGAAGAACTTGCCAGGCAAAAGCATCTCTAGTCGATACTGTATAGAACTTGTTTTGAGCACTAAAGTTGCAAGTTTAATTTTCCAATTTTCGGATTTCAATAAAACTTGATATCGTTTCAGAAGTGTTACACAGAGACGTTCAATTCTGGGAATCTGAAATTTTACAATATTCGCATTTCAGTAAATTTTGATATTATTTCTAATTTCTAGAATTGAGCGCTTCTCTGTAACTTCTGAAACGATACAGTTTTATTAAATTCATAAATTTTCAAGTTTAGTGCTAAAGACAAGTTCTATAGAGTATCGCCTTGGGAGGCTTTTGACTAGTAGATTGTTCTCAACACTAAAATTTCAAATTTCGTATTCCGATTTCCGAATTCCAATAGAACTTGGTATCATTTCAGATCTCTTTTTTTTTTGGCTCAACAAAGTGATAAATGTACGAGAACTCGGCTCTATTTTTCACATCTATGTGTTTGACGGGATTAGTGTTATTCGGTGGCCCAAAAGTAGGTATACACCCCTGAACTGATCGAGTATAACATTCTAGTTTATGGCTTTATTTGTTTCGGGCCTTTCTAGCTTAAGATGTAGGTAAAAACACATTAAGAATAAATAATAAAAAAACATGGATAACAATAAGAAATGGTATAGAATACAATGAGCTGATCAGTACAGTACTGTATACCTACCTTTGGGCCACCCTATATTTTTACACGGATTCTTACAAAATCGATATGATAAGTTACATTCTAATATGAAATTTGTAAATGACCTCGTAGATCTATTTTGTATATATATATATATATATATATATATATATATATATATATATATATATAATATTGATTCATATGGTAATCGTGGAAGAAATCAAATTTAAGATTTCAGCGGATTTACATGGTTCATTGTCCCTACGTGCTGGAATACTTGTTTTTGGATGTTAGTTTGTTTGTTCGCATGTCCATCTGCCCGTTCCAATGTATGTACACTCTCCTACCGTTCAAACATATCAACTTCAAATTTTAAAGTCGAGGATATATATATATTCTAGGGTACTTTCACAACAATTTTTATAGAGGCAGTTCGTAAATACTTCAAATTATATGCTCATAGCCAAACCCTTTTTAAAAATTGTTGTGGAAGTACCTCAGGATTCTGAAACATACATTTTAGGATAGGACACATGTTAGCTCCTAAGTGAATTCTTGACCCGACTACGGTAGACCCCATAGCTTTGGAGCTATGGACCTTTAAAATTTATTTTTTCGTGTTTTCGGAACCCTATAACTCCGAAAGGAAGCATTTGTGCACCCAGGTTGGTCTATACTTTTGGTCTTATCTTAGTGTGAAAAATAACCTCCAAAACGTTGTCGGTGTTGTTTTGAATAACCCTGTAGAAATACCAACATATGTTAGATGTAGTTCTAAAAGGCAACTACACTTAATAGCAACATTTAATATACGAATTTCAAATGGTTTATTTTACAGAATCTCAAAAATGCTATAGCAGATTCCTTGTGCTTCTAAGCAATAACATCGTGTCCGTGGATTTTCTCGGAGTACTGCCGTTTCCTCCACATTCTCATTCCACCAGTTCTTCCATCATGATTCATTTGCCTTAATCATTCGTCTCTCTCAGCCTAACAGACATTATAGTGGGACGTTAAACTGAAAGATTTTGCTTTATTCCCCCCCCCAAAAAAAACAAGATGCTTTTGAAGTGTAAAGAGTGGTAATTGAGATATAATGGACATTGTGTAATGGTGTTATATAGCGTATGGAATCTACACGACTAAGCCTCTTGACCTCAGGTAACCGTAAATTATAGATGAGGAAAATGAGACCAATTATTCCAGTGCTGTTTCAGATATCAACACATATATCTTATTAAATGTAAATGGCAGCCTTGACATAGCTGATCCTTAACATTACTTAGGCGTCTTCAATTAAACACATGCATATTCTTTCCCTTCGTACTCTGACATAATCATTTGATTAATTTTCAATAGCAACGATCCAGATTCTATTTCACGAAGAGGCTAAGTATTTTTTTCAGTTAATTGAAACTATAAATAAGCGGCTCGAGTGAACATAATGATAAGCGACACTTCCTATAAAATTGAGTTACTGGTTGGAATGGATTGGCATCAAGCCGCAGAACATTATGTAGGAAGTTTTTAATTTGGGAAATGTACCTGCAGATGCCGGGGAAAAATTGGTATGTATTATTGCATTGAATTGCATGTAATATTTTATTCCAGCCTAATCAAAGTTAGAAAATGTGACATACCATTAATCTTTCCCCGAGCCGCTCAAATATTCAATGCATTAATGAGAATGTGTTCAGAATAAAAATGAGAATGTGTTCATGTATGGGTAGTCTGCTTTTACCAACTCTTAGGCGTATGGCCTACTCTCTTCCATCTTCACATTCTGCCGTCAATTTGACTCCATTTGTGTAGATAAATCGAAGGTACGTAATATTTTGTAAATAATCGATTTTATTAGTACTTTCATTAACTATGTATACTAAGATATAATATTAACCCGGGAACGGTCGACAGGTGAGCGCAGCGCTCACCCTGGTTTACGTTTTCGATTCAAAGCCTCCCTAGTAGGGTCACAGACTTGAGGCGCCGTCTAGCTGTCTCTTGATGTGTCTTGTGTATGAGAATCAAGTGTAAAGTTTTCATTCTCTTCTGTTGGAGTAGCACTGGCTTCATAAATGTGACTATGCGTAATTTGTGCTCGCCACGCTCACCTGTCGACCGATGGCGTGAGTGATTTTTCCGAGATCATGGACAACAAGAAGGAGCAGATTCAGCTATGACTTGCAAAAAACAGAAAAGAAAGCTGTACGTATGCTACCTGTGAAGTGCCAAACTGTGAGAAACACACTGTCAGCACCTGCTGGAAGTGTAATGGGTGACAACAAGACAGTGATAAGACATGAGTAGAACAGTCTTATTGAAATTCCTACTGTATGTATCAAGAGACATAAGTAAAGTGTTTACACTAAGATATTTATATATTTAATTTCATTAGAAATTTCCAACTCAAAATATGAATAGTATGAACTTATGAAGAGCATATACTGAAAACTCGCTCTTAGTATGTAAATACTATTTTAAAAAATGTAATCCTTATGTGATAATGATAATCAAATAATTGTATTGTTTATGGAATAGCAGAAATTGATTTCACAAAAAAAAAAAACTTTGATAGTAAAAATAGATATAACTTATAATAAGAAATAGTTTTATATAAACGCATTATAATTTTACTTGCGATGACAATAATAATAATAATAATAATAATAATAATAATAATAATAATAATAATAATAATAATAATAATAATAATAATAATAATAATAATAATAATAAATCACAAAATGTCAACATGTGGGAATGAGTTCAAAGTTAATCCACGGCCATATAAACGATTATATTGTAAGTGAGCGCCGCGCTCACCTGTCGACCGCTCGCGTCACAAATCAACACTCGACCAATCCCGGGTTAGAATTATAAGCTCTTAGGTTGGTTGGATCATATATTGTCATCAATCTATACAGGTTGTTAATTAACTATACCGACAAACTTTATGAGGTGATTCCTCACATCAAAATAAGAGAAAAAGTTCATATGGACCTATGGCGAAAAGCGCATAGTTTCAGAGCTAGGGCTGTCCAGAATCGCGAAAAAAACAGATTTGAAGAGACAATATTTCGAATTCGAGAGACTGTGGATGGTGATGTTTATCAGCATAAAGGAAGTCACGCATACGCAATCCAAAAGTGCATATTTCATTAATGTTCAATGGGTGTACAGATTATTCCCTGCAGGGTGAAATTCCTAGGCATTCCATCAATCGAATTTTGACATATGCTTTGATTTTATGATTGGTCCAAAGTAGGGAAACGATAAGCCTGGATAGTAGTGAACACGGAATCCTTTTGCGCGATGCCGGAAGTGTTAAGGATCGTCAGCAGCACGGTTTCCCGTACTCGGGAAAACGCATAGTGTGATGTTTTCTTTCACGCTTATAAGTGAAGAAATCTTGAAATATATCGTGACGAAATACATATCATCACACGTTATACCGAACACAAAGAAACATGGAGCTGCCGGTTTCTAATACTTCCGCCTTCCATCAGAAGCATTGGATGTCCATTGTTGTCAAGGTTCCTGCCTCCTTTGGACCTTTCTTGAAATCAGGGTATATCTAAAAACTCTATTGGAAACATATCTGAAAATTACACCCTGTATGGAATACCCTCTACACCTATTTACAACTGATGAAATATGCACTTTTAGATTATGCATGCGTGGCTTCCTTTACGCTAAGAACTACCATCCACAGTCTCTCGAATTCGAAACAGGACCTCTTGAAATTTAGTTTTTTTCCAATTTTGGACAGCCCTAGCTCTGAAACTATGCACTTTTCGCCATAAGTCCATATGAACTTTTTCTCTTATTTTGATGTGAGGAATCACTTCTTACAGTTTGTCGGTATAGTTCATTAACACCCTGTATATACATGTCAAGCTCAATTTGTATCTGAGAGTATGGTGGTTCAATAGTAGAGAACCTAATTCTGGTGCGAGGGGTTCCTGGTTTGACCTCTAGCCATACGAGCTTGTAGTGGCCAATATAATATCCGTTTATTCCCCACCTCGTCCCACTTTCTCATTCCACCAATCTTTACACAATCATTCATGTTCGTTAGTCATTCGTCTCCTTTAGCCTAAAGGGAATATTCGTGTGACGTTAAACTAGAAATTTTGCTTAATTTTCATTTCAATTTGTATCTAGGGTATCGCTTTGATTGATGTAAACAAATCATTGGTCCGCATTTGAAAATATTAGTCATGATTTGTTAGTTGCTGGGATACACCTGGATTGATTAGGTATAGCTGGAGCTTAGAGACAGTCGACATAAGAATTTCAAGTATCTGAAGTAGACCCTATTTGATATATATATATATATATATATATATATATATATATATATATATATATATAGAAGGTAAACGCACCGGATTTCGACAGGTTAAGGACCTTTTTCAAAATCAAATGCCTATTGTGGCCATAATATTGGTCGGTGTTGGCCCATTTTCTTCCTTGAAATGTACAGTCTCTACTAATACTAAAAGTCACTTCAAGGCTCAAATGCTAATGTTAAATTTTTTTATGAAACTGGAACTCGCCAATGGAACCCGAATTCGACACACTTCACCTGGTTTCGACAGTTGCGGTATCTGAATTCAACACCTTCAATTATATCCATGTAAAACATTAAGTCGGCATTATTAGTAGTAGTAATCTCTTCTCAGCTTCAAATATTGTTTTATTATTATGCAGAAATTATCAGACGGGCAAAAGAACACAACTTAAATTTTCTGAACTGAGTAGTTACTTCGATGATCCTCAATTCGACATGCAGGAACCTGATTTCGACACTCCATATCGAACTGAGGTTACAACTATCAGAGAATTATGCAACAAATAGTTTTATGAAAGACTTTGAACATACTTGTACGTTTAGATATTCAGTTAAAATAATATTTGCACTACTGAGTATGAATTTGACAACCTTGTCGAAATCCGGTTCACGTTACAAATAAATGCTCGTGTTTTCGACAACCCCCCATTCATGTTACATCACAACCTTTGTCCTCACAGAAGAAAACAAAACGCACTGATTAAAACTTCTTTACAACATTAAAGTACCACTATTTGCTTGAAGCAAACCTAACTTTAATAAAAGTCTTACGAAAATAGCCTGTCGTCTTATGATTTTCTTAAGATTATGTGTTTTTTCTCGAAGAGTGTATCACACACACAACAATGTACTTCTTTTCTCCATGCGTATGACTCATCTACTGTAACCGCACTTTTGACACGAGAAAAGACACTCCCATAATGTTGCCACTTCTATGCACGATTGCAGGGATGACATCTTACGCTTATTTCACAACATTTAAGCACAGGTATGTCGAATTTGGGTGCCTGTCGAATTCAGGCGCGTTTACCTTATATATATATATATATATATATATATATATATATATATATATATATATATATATATATATATACGTGCATTAACATAAACATATCGATAGTAGTTTCGTGACCTCTGGTGACCACTTTAATTGTAATTTATCCCGGAAAATGTCAATTCCTTACCAGCAATCGTATTGAATTTTGTAGGATACTCTGCAAAATTAAATCTTTTCACGTTATTTCTTTTGCAGAAGACCTTTGCCAAGAACAGAAATTTCAATCCTCTCCGTCCATCTTTTCGATAATATATCTATTCCCAAGGCTTGTTCAGAAATTCAAAGAAGCAAATGTTCGTGGGAGACGCGTACGGGATTTTCATTAAAATATTATTGAAAGAAATATGGAATATTCTTGTTTGTTCCTCTAATTTCTGTAGAAAGATTTGAAACACGTAAGGGACATCCTTGATCATCTTAACGCGATGATATTGACCATGTTTATGAGTTTATTACGCAACGCCGGATTACAATGCTATATATACACTCAATGTGGCATTTTGGTAATATTCAGAATTAACTTTAATACTTTCACTAACAAGGAAACCGATTCAAGTGTGACACAAAATTGTGGACGAATTTATGCGCAATCGAAGTGTTTTTGTGAAAGATTAATTCCATTAGAGGGAAAAACCCTCGATCTCCATCTTCCGGAGATATACAGAGGTAAGGGGAAACCTGGTGCTCTGATATTGTGTGGTTTTTCGGCTGTGTTGCGAGTGAATATGTTTGAAAATTGCATTTAAACGTTAAGAAACATGCACCAGAGCGAATAAAAGTGGTGTTGAGTGTTGAGGTAAGTGGCGTAGCTTTTACCCGGGGCCGGAAAAAGAAGGGGCTATGAGGAATAACAAACGCCAATGACAAGAACATAATTGTATGATATTACTTGCTAATATGCCATGTTTTTAGTTCGTAGAAAATGAGAAAAGTTATATGAAAATGTATTAATTATATTGCCAAAGGATCAGAGACGTTATTATGTGAACAAAAGTACAAGGTCATATTCCGTGCAAAATCGCTTTAGAAAAACAAATCAAATAATATGAAACATAAACACATATTGTTGCAAACGTAAGTACGACAGTATGTAGATGTGTGACATGTATTAAAATACAAAGTATTAATCAACAAACAAAAATAGTATCTTCCACTTAAAAGTGAAAATCTATACGAATGATATACTGTATATCACATAAAGTTGTTGCATGTAAACAACACTGACGTCACACAATTAAGTAGTTCCTCATACCGCCGTACGTAAGAACATACCTTCTGAAACGATACAAAGTTTTAAACGCTAGATCAATGGAAAGTTCGGACGGTCATCATTTTTTACATTTTTTATCTTACTTGACCTGAGGATGCTATTATTCGATTCAGCGTACCAAAAAACCTATACATAGACACCTTACACGCCTATTTCAGGCAACAATGGAACTCCACTAATTTCGCCTTCCCCTTCCAAAAATTTCTTCCCCTAGAATTTTTATGGACTCTTCGGTTTTGTAACCCTCATGTGTAAGACGACGTTTTACTAAAATTCCGTGGATGAAGGAATTCTTCACTTTTCAAGATCTATTGCTTATACTATCGCTACATATTTAAAAATTCGCAAAATGTCAGAGAACCCGCCATCCCCTTATTCCTCTATATCTTCGGAACGGTTGAGATCGAGGGTTTTTCCCTCTAATTGATTTAATTGTACACAAAAGCACTTCGTTTGCGCATAAACTCGTCCAAAATTTCGTGTCACACTTGAATCGGTTTCCTCGCAAGTTCTATTTGACGTACTGGAGCAGTACGTCAAATAGATATCTTCCTATTATAGTTCTATCCAATGATGATGACGAGTCCTTTATAAAAAGTGTCCTTCCATTTCCAGTAGTATCCTTCGAGGAAAGCAATTTGTTAGAAGAGTCGTTGTTAAATATATATAATTTCGTTCTACGCCACCACAAATTTCGATATTTCTCCTGAAGGTTCTACAATTTCTAATGTTGGTACATTGTTGTGCAATGTGACGAGGCAACAATTTATGTAAGCATTTCTGATGTTATTCCAACTTCAAATACCAAGAAGTGATGGTGTCCACTAGGGCTATATAAATACTCATGAGCCAATATGTACCATGGCTCGGGACTGAAAATTTTTCTTGGATCATTTTCTTTCATACTCCACTTCTGGAAATTTCAGTTGTTCAGGCGTACCTAAATATGACTCGAAATGTTTACATTTATACATATCTAAATAACAATAACACGTATATAAGTATGTAGATATGTCAGACGCGCACCCAGAAATTTTTGTTCGGAGGGGTACAAGCTTTGGGGATGCAATACTACAAGTCACTACGTGTATGTAGTATTGAATGGATATTATTCTGACCCGAAAAGACGAAAGTAATTGTAAAATACTTCCACCTATATTTTCAGGGAAAAAATGATAGAACTAGATTGTTTTTATAAGAGTACAGATGAAATGTAACATCTTATTTTCACATATAAATGTAGTATTTTAATATATAGAATGTCAGGGTGAGTTTGTGGCAAACTTGAATAACTGATAGATAATACCAAATGCAAATATTTTTTCTTGAAAAAATATTTCCATATCCGAATATCCACAAGCCTTTCAAAGTTTCCAGTTCGTAATTGTTTTTTACCATTCAGATTAAAGTGAATCGCCTGAAATGTCCACCATCCCGCTATACGTAGCTCCTCTAGTGGTTGTCTTTCACAGTGGTATCAGCCTTAACGTCCTAGTAGCAATATTAAACTAAAAGGGTCAAAACGACGCCCAATATGTGGAATAGAAAAATAAAGACAAGGTTTTACGCCCAAAATGTGGAATAGAAAAACAAAGACAAGTTTTAAAAAATAATGAGAACTGGCAAATCTACACAAAATTTGGAATCGACCATCGAAAACGGCATGTTTCTAGCACTTGTGATTTTTCAGATCTCATTGCCGATAATTTTCCTCCTTAGAGAGGGAAATCTTTAGTTTTAATACATAGAGTAGCTGAACCAGTGCTCTCTACACAGTGCATCATTCACATATGAGCATATGTCTGTACATATCCCTTTACAGGCACATATGAAAGACGTCTTCACTAAAAACATCGGCAAGGAGGTACCATAAAGGGGAGATTTTTTCGATTATTTTTCCAATATTTCGCACCCTTTGAAAGATTTTAGGCTATTTCTTTTTCAAGTTTTTAATTCATGTATGATCAGTTCTTTATTTCTTCTTGCATGCAGCACGTAATAAGCAAATACATTACACACACAATTAATTATGTCAGTGAAATATGGTGTTCATTGGCCAAAACATTCCAAACAAATAAGATTCATCTTAGACTGGAAAAATGGTAATATTTAATTTTACATTGAGGGCCGCGGTGGCTCAGTGGTAGAGCGTTCACCTCTGGTGCTTATGATCCGGGGTTCGATCCCAGCCCCTGCCAAGTGAACTTTGTGGTGGACAAACACCGTGTGCATGGGTTTTCTCAGGGTTCTCCCGTTTCCTCCCACTTTCTTCATTCAACCATTTCATTCATTTCTAATCTGCACCGTCTCCTTTAGCCTAACCGGCTTAACCGTGGTACGTAAGACTCAAAGATTTCATTTCATTTTTCTTTCATTTTACATTACCATTTGGTCATGAAACAAACGCCTGAGAGATATACAACTTTTGTATATAAATGTGTGATGTTGGAATGTATAACCATTAGGGCATGATGCTTTACTTTTTTAAAACTTCAACACTTCCAATTTATTTCTAAAAATGTAATAAAGAAATAACGGCCATTATCTTTTTAAACATTCAATAAGAACTGGACAATCTACACACAATTTGGAATCAACCAGCAGAAAAGACACGTTTCTGGCACTTGTGGTTTTCGAGATCTCATTGTCGAAAGGTTTGGAGACAAACATATAAACTTTTCTTGATCACAAACATATAAACCCAGCCTATGATATATATATATATATATATATATATATATATATATATATATATATATATATATATATAATTTTCCTCCTTAGAAAGGGAAATCTTTAGTTTTCAAACTTTTTTTCCCTCTCCCTGTACACAAATCCTACATTTGTGCGAAATTTCACGTTTTCATGTCGATAGGGACTACTCTGTAGGTTTCGAATCAACAAACGGAGCTGGGAGGTACTTTGTTCTTGCCCCTAACATGTTCCCCTCAATGAGAGAATTTCCAGTTTTCGGATTTTTCCCTTGTCCCAATCCTACATTTCTGCAAAATTTCAAGTTTCCACGGCAACTGGAATCACCCTATAGGTTTTGAATCGCCCTTTAATTTTCTTCCTTGCTGGGGGAAATTTCCAATTTTGGATTTCTTTTTCTTTTGTTTGTATTATAAATCTCCTGTTTTTACTAGACTATAAGTTTCCAAATCTGCAGAAAGTGTCATATATGTTTTGAATCCAGTGACGTACTTTTGTCTTTGCCCTTAATTTTTCCCTTTGAAGGGAGAACATTTCCAGTTATCGGCTATTTTCCTTTACTTGTATCACATATCTTACATTTATGCCAAATTTCAAGTTTCCACTTTACATGAAGTACCGTATAACTTTTGAATCAAGTCTGGTATTGACCCCTAATTCTCCCCCCCCCCCATACACACACCTCCAGTTTCCTGGATGGGGAAATCTCCAGTTTTTAGAATTTTTCCTCTAATTGTATGACAAATCTTATTTTTGTGCCAAATTTCAATTTTCCTTGTCTACGGGAAATACCCTATAGATTTTTAGTCAAGTGATGTAAGTCTGGCCTTGTCCCAATTTTTTTTCTCTTTGGGTGCAGTGAATTTCCAGGTTTTTTAAATTATTCCCTTTACTTGTATCACAAATGCTACATTTGTGCCAAATTTTAAGTTTCTATGTCTACGGAAAGTATCCCATATGTTATGAATGAATTGGCGTAAGCCTGGTCTTATTCCCTAATTTCCCCCCTTGCAGAGGGAAAGTTCCAGTTTTCGGAATTTTTCCTTTACTTATGTCACATATCGTATACTTGTGCCAAATTTCCAAGTTTTCACGCCTCTAGGAAGTGCCCCAAAAGTTTTGATGAGTGAATGAGTGCAAACATTTGAGGCTTTTTTGAGATTTCATGACTATATCTCGTAAGCGGTTGGATATTAAACATTCATATTTATAAAATACATGCCTTGGTGTAGATTAGTGATGTAGTCAACTTACATTGCACTTTCTTCATGAAAAGCAAAATTCTGAGCTAAGAAAATTATTACAGCTCTAATCTTTATGAACACTAGAAGTGGAAGTGGAAGTCAGGATATTTTTGTAGGTTCACTAGATGGGCATTTCTGGCAATTCCGTACACAGGTATTTGATGAAAGTCATGATGCAACTTTTCTGTAGACAGTTTATTAATGTTATTCCGTAATAGTAGCGATTTTTTTGTTTTGTTTTGTAGTTAACATACTTGTGATATGCTTTAAACTTGATACTTTTATATTTCGTAATGTATGAGAAAGTTACGTAGTTCCTCTCAGCCATTTAGCGCGTTATGAACTACTATTGCTTCTCAGATTTGTCCCATACCTTATTTTATGAACACACAACGTTTATGACCCAGTTTATAATCCGCGCTGAACACGAGTTGTTCCATATGTATTGCACGATCCCAATTATCCTGTGAACTAATATATTCAACTTCTATCGCTCAGAGCATGGTCACTATTTGTATAAAGCGAAGTAAGACAAAAGTCTGCACACAAACAAAACTATCGGTTTTCATTGATGGTTAAGAATTACGAATAATTTCCTTCAAGAGAAGAGTAGATCCTCTGCCTCGGATGACAATGGCAAGTGGTTAAGTCTTTTATTTATTTATTTATTTATTTATTTATTTGTGACTCTCTCATCCTTCGACTCATTACTGATAATAAAAGTTGGTTTGCTTTGTATGTGCACTATAATAAAAAGGATACATAGTTCATTTTATTAAACAGTTCATTTACAGAGGAAAGCACTGATCAACAAGAAAAGATTTAGAAACCAACGAAAGTGGAACACAAACGCATGCAGAACTACACACATATTCATTCAACATAATCATAAAATATCACAGATTGTTTGCTTTTACGTCTAAGGAATTTGGATACTTTAATATCAGGTTGGTCACCCAACAGACAAGTCAGATTTGTCAATTTAACATCACCAAGAAGACAGATTCCAGCTAGAAATGTGAATTTGAAATTATATATTTAAATTGTGTACCTAAGTACAGTTTATGCCTTTTTCTGTCCGTGTAAATGCACGTGCTTTACATACTATAAAATCGGCCCTGAACACAAGAGATTGTTTTGATCTGGGTCTGTTTGACACAGGTCCTTTTGACAACGATCCTTCTGATGCAGGGCTCTTTAGACGCGATCCTGTTACGAGCTGGTCTCTTCTGTCCTTGCTCTTCTTCCACGGGGCCTTCTGACGGGAAACCAAATAATAATGTGATTTCATGGATTATATATCAAGTTTTGTCTTTTCAAGATTCGACTAATAACTTATGTCAATGGAATTTTTATATGGAATCTCAAAAGAACATTTAGATAAATAGTAAATTCAAGACTCGTCTGTCGCGAGATTATGTTGATAGTACTGACAAGGAATGAGACAACAATTTAAAGTTCATATCAAAATTGTTTAAGCACAATTTTATGACTAAGTAGATCTGGTATAAGGATATCATAAATTTACCAGTAAACATAAAATAATCTAACAAAGTTTCTAAAATAAAATTGGCATAAATCCTAAAATGAAGTTTAAAAAAGACACTAAGAATCACTAATCACATCTAAATTAAATACAGTGTTGCACTGCGTTAAGGTACTGTATTATGCCCATTCTTTAGCTTCTTTTGAATCTCAAAATTTGTCGATTAATCCCTTGCGTTTCAGCTCTCATTTTCCTATGTGCATGCTTTAATACAGGTTTCATTTACTGTTCAAAGACTGTCTAGACCTTATATAGGGCATAGTTATTGTGCGCGCGTGAGGAGAACATTCACATTATTGATAAAAACAATTATTCGCATTGTGAAACATTTGGACTGAAAAAGCGAAACTATGATGTTCTGAAGGGATTTTGTGCTGCTTCAAGTTGGCAACGCTGACCGAAAATCAAAGATATTTTTTTTTTCCTTTTTCTGATCTCCAAATAGATCTCGAAGTGGCTAATTGTTTATCATCAAAACAAACACAAGTGTGTTGTAATTGAATGCTCCCTTAGGCCTGCCATCTACTGAGACAAAATTTTTTTATTTGGTCTCTTCTGTTAGCAAGGTGCTGCCATCTAAGGAGAAATGGTAAAACTAAGTCTTGCTTTGCATCCACTAACAAATTTCATCATCAGGATTAATACGACCCTTAACTCCTTCAGTGTGGGTGGCGAGTTAACTCGTGTCTTCAAAACGCACCTGCTGTGCGGATGGCGTATATATACGCTTTCATTTTGCTTTGGCTATTTTGTATTGCGTATGGCGAATATACTTACCCATAGTGTGAGTAATGTTATCCCGACAATATTTAGCGAGTTTGCGCTCAGCTGGTTTCAATTGTTGCTTAATTAAAAAAAATGAAGAGGAAAAAGAAAGAAATTAAAATGGAGTTTGGGCTTCGTCAAATATAGTTTTCATTCTTTGTTTTGTTTGAGAGCAGACAGCAAAGTAATGGCTTCAAAACGATATTTCAACGCTGACATCGAGGAAGAGTTATTAGTTATTGATTCTGATGTAAGTGATTTTGAAACAGATTTAGAATCAACATCCAAAGTTCTCAAAAAAACTACACTTTTTACAGCGGTTTGCATCTGAAAATTACGCACTGAAGGGATTAATAAGTGATATGTTTTCATGACATCCACATGGATGTCACTGCTACGCAACGGGTTAAGAAAATACTACTTTGTTTTCTGTATTTTAGCAACGTGCTTCATCAGAATTTGACATGGTTAATATGGAATAAATTCTAGAAAGAAGAGGAAATATTACTTATCGGAAGGTAATGTGGCTCATTCTCGTCCAGCCTTATCTCATCTGAAGCATGTAGCCATGGAATTCTGCAGCCTGTAGCACGTCCGGTGCGTTCTCCATGGTCTGAATTTAAAAATCGGACACTCTGTCTACTGGAAAAAGAGATATTGCAGCAGCTCTTTTTATCTATTTCCTAACATTCTCATCTCGATATAGTTGAACTAAGCCTATTCCTTCAGCTTTCTATAAATGTCCTGAGAATAATGGAAGTAACAGCCTTGAACTTTTGGATTTGGAAAAAAAAAAGTTGAAACTCAGTTGACAATTTACTTTTCAAAATCGATTGTCACCTTTTGTGGATGTCATTGAAATCGTTTCTTATTAATGACTTCTAAATATACAGAGGACATATAATGGTGGTACACGTCGTTTCTGTCTTCAAAGGAAGAACACACTAAAGAAGAAGAAAATTATTCCCTAAATATTCATTATATACTGTGTATAACTATACAAAAATCGACGGAACGATTTTAAAACTACTATCTATTAAAATGTCTTTAAATTCTCTAATGAGACATTAGCTTCCAACGAGAGCATAAGAATAATTTCAAGGAAAAATGTTAACTTTTAATGAGGTGTAGAACTATCAATATATGAGAGCTAAACTTTCACATTCAGAACCTTCAACTTTCGCCTAACAAAAACACTAACTCTATACCATCATTTTGGCTGAGAAATTCATAGCTATGAGACATTACGTGAATCTTCAATAGGTAGAACTTGAATATCCGAGCTTCATGACACGAGAACTCAAGGTAGTAAAAGGGTGTTAATCATATAAATATATAATTATTTACTCTGGAGCATTTTTATTATTCTTCATAGGAAATTGCCACATATTACATACATCTAGTATTCAGAATCGAGACATTAGAATTCTCATTATGCTACTTTTATATAAGCAAGTTCTTACACGTATTAGCATCTTGCATATACACAGTACAGAAGGCATATCAAATTTGCGGCACATACAGGCATCATGTCAACCACATTCTAAAACGCAACACCAAAATATGTTTAAAATACAAGAGGAAATTAAAAGGAAAGAAAAGAAAAGAAAAAAGAAAGATGTAAAAATAAACCTCGTCCTTTTGCATTTGAAACTAAAATTACAAATCACGTAAATATTTAGCGCCCAGTGCAGAGTCGTTTCTAGCATCGTATTAAGAGCTTGATTAACGCATGATGCTAATCCACAAGGTTCAGCATTGTCTCCACTTCTATACCTTCTGTTTGTCACCGATATGCCTCTGTAACGGTATCATTTTACCCCCGGGACAGGTTTACCCCCGGTAAAACTGTACTAGGGGGTAAAGATATCCCGGCTATAACGCGGGACCAGATTACCCCCGGGATCAGATTACCCCCCAAATAAAACACAAGAAAATGAAGTAATACGCGAAATATTCTACCATATTTAAGTTAAACACCTTACAACACTAATTAGTTGCCCCACCACTTTAGTCTTTTCTCTAATTATACCCTTCCCACAAGAAAAGCGGCAAAATAGCACTCACAAAGGAAAAATCGACGCTATTAATGCTGGTTTCACTTAAAGCACATCTAAGACATTAGTACATATACCTGAATACTAAAAATTGTCAGAACACGAAATTCATCAATTAACATAGGAAATAATGGAGGGGGGTAATCGTGTCCCGGGATCAGATTACCCCCCCTAAAAAAACAAGCAAATCAAGTGATATTCGAAATGTTGTTCCTTAAAGTTAAACACCTTACAACACTAACTAGTTGCCCCACCACTTTAGTCCTTTCTCTAATTATACCCCTCCCACAAGAAAAGCGGCAAAATAGCACTCACAAAGGAAAAATCGACGCTATTAATGCTGGTTTCACTTAAAGCACATCTAAGACATTAGTACATATACCTCAATACTAACAATTGTCAGAACACGAAATTCAGCAATTAACATAGGAAATAATGGAGGGGGGTAATCGTGTCCCGTGATCAGATTACCCCCCTAAAAAAAACAAGCAAATCAAGTGATATTCGAAATGTTGTTCCTTAAAATTAAACACCTTACAACACTAACTAGTTGCCCCACCACTTTAGTCCTTTCTCTAATTATACCCCTCCCACAAGAAAAGCGGCAAAATAGCACTCACAAAGGAAAAATCGACGCTATTAATGCTGGTTTCACTTAAAGCACATCTAAGACATTAGTACATATACCTGAATACTAAAAATTGTCAGAACACGAAATTCATCAATTAACATAGGAAATAATGGAGGGGGGTAATCGTGTCCCGGGATCAGATTACCCCCCCTAAAAAAACCAAGCAAATCAAGTGATATTCGAAATGTTGTTCCTTAAAGTTAAACACCTTACAACACTAACTAGTTGCCCCACCACTTTAGTCCTTTCTCTAATTATACCCCTCCCACAAGAAAAGCGGCAAAATAGCACTCACAAAGGAAAAATCGACGCTATTAATGCTGGTTTCACTTAAAGCACATCTAAGACATTAGTAGGGTAAAGGTACCGAATATGGAATACTTTTTGTTTCTTCTTTATTTCTCAGAAACGTGTATTCCAGAATAAAAATATTATACATCATAATACTTGTGGTACCTTTGTAAAACAAAATACAGGTATGAAAGTTTGTTTCACATTATTAATTTTTCACAATATTACGAAATTGAAAGAAACTCAATTTCCCATATTAGGCACACCCCGCTCCTAATATGGAACACTACCTGTTCTTAAAATGGAATACTAGAACAAAATATGCGCATCTGCCTACAATGCGACAATTGGATAATTAGAGCATGGGCAATGCATTCGAGCAATTTATTTGCTTATTTAAGAAATAAATTTATCTATTAGTTCAAGAAAAGGAGCAAAGGTCCAACTTTGAGATCACATCGGCCTTTAAGGTAAGTCTACGAATTGGAAAGAACTCGATCCTGACCTCAGGGAAAGCACCATCCCGACATACGCCTGATAGGACTGAGGAAAACCACAAAAACTTCACTCAGGATGGGTGGTCTGAGCAGGGATCGTGCCCATGATCGAATTATCCAAATGTCACGTTGTAGGCATTGTAGCCTATATATCATATTTGGTAGGTCTATAAGACAAGTGCACATAAAATTACATAACATTCTTAAGATAATTAAAATATAAAACAGCAGAAATACCAGAATTTTACGTAGTACAAACATAATTATCGAACTTGACTTGACTTGATTAGGTCTATGTTTGTAATTACTGTCATAGGCTATAATATCTACTTATTTTAACTTTTCGAGTAGCTATAATATCTTTTAACTTGGAATAAGTATGTTTACTAGCTACAACCAATAATAAAAATAATAGAACGGGAATCAAACTACGTGCGACAAATAAAGTAAAAAAAAAAACTATATAAAAGAAAAAGTTCAAACATACTGGATTAGCGTGTCTTATGGCGTCTAAATTTTGATACCAATTTTACTTTGCAGAACAATGGCCACAAACATACTTTTCTCCACCTTTCACGGGAGCATTTCGTGGGATTACCTTTTACAAACTGGGCATTTTAACCAATCTCCCTCCCCTGCACTGAACGACTACAATTTACCACAATGTCCGCTTTCCTCATCATCGTCAACATCATCAGTAGGATCACTTAAACTGTCACTACTTTCGTTCAAGTCATTCACTGATTCTTCGGATTAACTATCTAATATGTAGTAGTGTAAAGTCCTTTTCTTTGGCTGTTTCGATTAACATAGGAAATAATGGAGGGGGGTAATCGTGTCCCGGGATCAGATTACCCCCCCCTAAAAAAACAAGCAAATCAAGTGATATTCGAAATGTTGTTCCTTAAAATTAAACACCTTACAACACTAACTAGTTGCCCCACCACTTTAGTCCTTTCTCTAATTATACCCCTCCCACAAGAAAAGCGGCAAAATAGCACTCACAAAGGAAAAATCGACGCTATTAATGCTGGTTTCACTTAAAGCACATCTAAGATATTAAAACATATACCTCAATACCAACAATTGTCAGAAGACGAAATTCAGCAATTAACATAGGAAATAATGGAGAGGGGTAATCGTGGCCCGGGATCAGATTACCCCCCCTAAAAGAACAAGCAAATCAAGTGATATTCGAAATGTTGTTCCATAAAGTTAAACACCTTACAACACTAACTAGTTGCCCCACCACTTTAGTCCTTTCTCTAATTATACCCCTCCCACAAGAAAAGCGGCAAAATAGCACTCACAAAGGAAAAATCGACGCTATTAATGCTGGTTTCACTTAAAGCGTATCTATGGCATTAGTACATATACCTCTATACTAAAAATTATCAGAAGACGAAATTCAGCAATTAACATAGGAAATAATGCAGGGGGGTAATCGTGTCCCGGGATCAGATTACCCCCCTAAAAAAGGAAGCAAATCAAGTGATATTCGAAATGTTGTTCTATATTTAGTTAAACACCTTACAACACTAACTAGTTACCCCGCCACTTTAGTCCTTTCTCTTATTATACCCCTCCCACAAGAAAAGCGGCAAAATAGCACTCACAAAGGAAAAATCGACGCTATTAATGCTGGTTTCACTTAAAGCGTATTTAAGGCATTACTACATATACCTCTATACTAACGATTGTTAGAACACCAAATTGAGCAATTAACATAGGAAATAATGGAGGGGTAATCGTGTCCCGGGATCAGATTACATCCATATAAAAACAAGCAAATCAAGTGATACGTATTCGAAATGTTGTTCTGTATTAAGCTAAACATCTTACAACACTAACTAGTTGCCCCACCACTTTAGTCCTTTCTCTTATTATACCCCCTCCCACAAGAAAAGCGGCAAAATAGCACTCACAAAGAAAAAATCAACGCTGTTAATGCTGGTTTCACTTAAAGCGTATCTTAGGCATTAGTACATATACCTCAATACTAACAATTGTCAAAAGACGAGATTCAGCAATTAACATAGGAAATAATGAAGGGGGTAATCGTGTTCCGCGATCAGATTACCTCCATATAAAGAAACAAGCTAATCAAGTGATATTCGAAATTAGTTTTATATTAAGTTAAACACCTTACAACACTAATTAGTTGCCCCACCACTTTAGTCCTTTCTCTTATTGTATCCCTCCCGCAAGAAAAAGCGGCAAAACAGCACTCACAAAGGAAAAATCAACGCTATTAATGCTGGTTTCACTTAAAGCATATCTTCGTCATTGGTACACATACCTGTATATTAACCCTAGGTACACCAAGGTACTTTTGGGTTACGTGGATAAGCAACGGAAAGTGGGAGTCTCTGATTCCTACAGCATAGAAGTCATTATTTGTCACGAAAAGTAATTTATTTTGACTGATGCGAATTTGAGATGTGTAAGACTTCATATATTTTTATTCTCTATTATTACGAGGTTTCTAAGTACAGTGTTGCAAACTGTATATTTGGAATTGTTTTACTCGTAGTTTCTTTACTTACTTTACTTGTTTTTGTAGAAAAAGTATCACAGATCAATAGCAACTTAGTACAGTGTAGTGTTTGTACAAAGGCGGCTTCTAAAAGCAATTTGGTGGTGGTGCAGAAAAGTGGGGAATACTTCAGTATTCCAATGAATTCAGGATTAATCTTTTATAATTCCATCCCGATTATCCTTGGAATGGCGATTTTTTTCAAATTTTGTTTCCGCGAAAAGATAGACATTGTGAGGGACGTTTATTGGACACTATAGGGAATCTCACCAGTAAAGCAGTGTTGCCAACACAATAATTGTTACAGTTTTTCTAGTAGCACAACGTCAGGGTTTTGCACCTATGGAATGAATATGTAAAAGTAAGCAAACAAGCTACGACTTCTCTGTCAGGTTTGTAAACTAACACACTACATTATGAATATTACAAGGGATACATTGCAAGAAACGTACCACTGATTCCATTTGTTCAATTTGCATTATCAAATAAAATGTTCAAATCTCTGTCCTAAGCATCAAAATCAGAAAGTGTTATTTCCACCTTGCTATATTCGAGCTAGTGATGGGCGAAAAACCGGAAAAATATATTTAGGTTTTTCCCTGAGTTTAAAGCCGGTTTTCCCCCATTTCGGGAAAATATAGGGTTTTTTATATAACGACGAGAAAAAAAATATATATTTATCTATAATTATTTTTGTTTATAAGTGTAGCTATCTCTCTGACATAGAGAAAATTGCATGTTCTCTCGCAATATAATAATACAGTTCTCATAAATTTTACTATTATATGAGGTGGTACATGAGTTTTTATGTCTGATGTTACCCCAACATGTTTTGCATTAGTTCTTAAGAAAATCCGTAGATATTTGTGCAGAAATGAAGAATATGTTTCCTTTTCTGGTCATCTCCGACAATGCAAACTTACAGACAACTTGAAGATGTCTGAAGAAAAGATTAGCAGAAGAAAGAGATTAAAAAGAGTGGATCTACTAGATAGGCAAATAAAAACGATGCTTTAAGAACTGTGTTGTCCTGTTTTGATGTGATACAAATTCTTTACAATCCGAGTATAGACATAGATCCATATGGCGATACTAAAGCTACATGTAAAGGTTTGCTCAAACAACTTATTATGATGTTGTTGGTGCAGTGCATATCTGTACTAAGATATTTAAAGTTCTTAATCCTGTGATGGTTTGTCTTCAAGGCACAACAGTTGATTATAGAATAGTTTATTCAGTGATTGATGGAATGAAAAAGAAGCTTAGATCACTAAGTAATAATGAATCGTGGAATAATATATGTTCAAAAATAGATACATTTGGTGATTGTATCTATCATTTGGCATTGGTACTGTATATTAACAACTGTCGGAATACTAAATTCAGTAATAAACATAAGAAGTAATGAAGGGGGTAATCGTGTCCCTGGATCAGATTACCCCCATATAAAAAAACAAGCAAATCAAGTGATATTCGAAACGTTGTTCCGTATAAAGTTAAATATCTCAGAACAGTAATTAGTTCGTCCACCGGTTTAGTCCTTTCTCTTACTATAATCCTCCCCCAAACAAGAAGGGGCATAATAGCACTCACAAGGGAAAAATCAACGTGATTAGAGAAGGGTTCTTTTAACGCATATCTCCAACATTAGTGCTCATAAATGTATACTAACAATGCGGAAGAGTAAATTCGGTAATCAACATAGGAAATAATGAAGTTGGGTTTCCTGGTCCCGGGATCGAATTATGCCACACAAAACGTAATCAAATAAAGTGATATTCGAAATATTGTTCTCTGCTAAGTTAAACACCTCGAGACAGTAATCAGTTTACCCGACGCTTTATTCCTTTGTCTCATTATATTCCTCTGAAGGAAAGCCAGTAAAGGAACCCTGAGGCGATTACTATCCACCATAATGCGTTATTCTGCATTGCTGCTCACTTCTTTCAGATACTGATATTTGTAATGTATAGGTACGTTCTTTTAAGGGGAGTTTAAAGTAGATTCCCCAAGAGATGACTGGAAATTTTCCCAAGTATTATAGTATATTTTTGTAAAAGATACATTATTAAAAATAAGTCAAACAGGTTCAACAGATCAATATTAAAACTTTGCTCATAACCAATTGAATCTCCAATAAGAATAATTCGTGCAGTTATCTGATAGTTCGTTTCTTTTCTTTGTCAAAGAGGTAAATTTTTAATAAAGTATACGGACCACCACACTAAACGTCCTCGCTCCAATTTCTTAAAATAAGTGGTGATATTGTGGAGATGTTTAACATTTATTTGGAAAATAGAATAAAAGAATATATTTGTGCAGAACTTCATTTGAGGAAATTTTCCGTCCCAAAACTTTTTCCATATTGTATATTAGAGTTAGTTATGAAATATTACTAGGGTAACTGAAAGTAAGTTCACCATTGAAATGCAATTTATTTCTAATGAGTAAGGTTTACAAAAGTAACTCATTTATATATTTACTATGTCCGTGTGTGTATGTATGTATGTGTGTCCGTTTGGGAGACAAAAATCTCAAGAACTCATGGATCAGAAACAATTTTGGCCAAAATATAAAGGATCAAAAGTTATGAGACTAGTTTGTTATTTTCTCAACTATCTACTTAAATCGGAAGTGCTTCAAATATACCATTTTCAGTTTTACTGTTGATCACCCTATAACAAAAACGGTAAATAGATAATGAGATGTGGTTTTCTGCAATCGATTAAGCGCCTCAAGAACATACTTCAGGTCCATCTACTAAAACCGAAAGTGGTTCAAATTCCCTATAATTTCCGGTTTCAATAAAAATGGAATTACATAGAGCAGAAACGGTAAAAGAAAGAAGCGTTTTTCTCCAGTCCATTAAGCGTCTCAAGGAATAGCTTTCATCTAATTCGTTAATATTGAACTAAAACTGGAAGTGGTAGAAATTAACCCCAATTCTGGTTTCAATACTTATCTCAAAACAATAGAAATTGTAACATATAGCAAGAACACATCTCGAGAGCTACTTGATGGATCATCACCAATTTTATCCTAAATATAAAGGATCAAATGTTAAAAGTCGTTTGTTATCAGAACCATGTATTCAAGCCGGAAGTGGTTTAAACAAACCATCTCCGGTTTTAACATTGATCGCCATACAACAAAAACGGTAATAGAGAGAGAGAAGTAGTTTTCTCCAACCAATTAAGCGCCTCAAGAATATATTTCAATTTCACCCGCAACTTTCTACTAAAACCAAAAGTGGTTCAAATTCACTACAACCTCCGGTATCAATAAAAGGTGGTTTCAGATTTACTCCGGGGAAAGACTTACAATTCCGGAGGATGAAAACAGTACTGTAAAAGTACTGGATACCTACCTGATGGACCTATTTCTAATGAGCCACATGAACTCCCGCCGGAAATCGAACCCGGGTCTCCTACGCCATACACATATACCAGTTGATTCGAATGGTAGAACCTTACTACACTCGCTTGAACTATCTGTTTTCCTCTGTTAATTTTAGTTCTTTCTTTAGGCCACATTCAAAGTCTTAGACGCACAGTACATATGACAAGTTCTCTTATCCTTTAAGGTGAGTCGTCACTGAGCTCAACGAAGCTGGAGATAAGTTTAGGCAAACAGCATACAAAATATGAAGATTTTTACTAAATATGAAAATATTATCAAATATGAAATATTAAAACACACCATTTCGATTCAACACACCATGAGACATTAGAACTATTGTTCTTATTATTGTGTGCGGCATGGTTTAAAAATTGAAATTTCATATTTTGCTCTGCTTATAAAAAATGATGGTTGTTTTCATATGATAATTTAGGAAAGTAGGCGGTTTAAATGTTATACAATAATACTAAATAAACTGAGCAGTGCTTCTTCCAGTTTTGCGGGAGCACTACTTTGTGGAGTTCTGATCTTGCCCCCCCCCCCCCTGGAGGAAACCGAAATAATACGTCTGTATTATAATAATAAATAGAATTGTACCGTGTAAAAATAATGTGTCCCTCTGAATACTAAGTGTGCCCCCGGAACGTTTTTCTGAAAGAAACACTGTTACAGAAGTCGGCATTCAATTTGTTTTTAGTATTCAGATACAAACCGCCTATTTTTCATGTTTATACACGGTGTTCTTATGATAACAATAATAATAATAATAATTTGTAGTATTAGTAGTAACTTGGTAATTATATTTTCTATGTAGGATAATTGAAAAGAGTACTTGAAACTACACACAAATTTTTTCCAGCCGAGTTCTCGAGTCGAGTTAAAAGATATCTGTTACGAGTCTTGTCGAGTTTCAAAGAAAACTCGCTTGAACTCGCTCGTGCTCATCCCTACCTGTCAGCGTGTAAAGATGTAATATATATGCCTATTTAGATTATTGTTTTAAACAAAATAAACATTTTAAGCATGATTTTTGTTTAAAACAAAGTACAAGCAAACATAAAAAACGTTCTTTTTTTTCTTTTTTTTAAACTTGTTTCTTTTCAACCACAGTATTAAGACAGTTGTTAATATACAGATATGAGTACCAATACCGGAGACATGATTTAAGTGAAACCAGCATTAATAGCGTTGAATTTTCCTTTGTGAGTGCTATTTTGCCGCTTTTCTTGTGGGAGGGATATAATAAGAAAAAGGACTAAAGTGGTGGGGCAACTAGTTAGTGTTGTAAGATGTTTAACTTAATATAGGACAACATTTCGAATATCACTTGATTTGCTTGTTTTTTTATATGGGGGTAATCTGATCCCGGGACACGATTACCCCCTCCATTATTTCCTAAGTTAATTGCTGAATCTCGTTTTGTGACAATTGTTAGTATAGACGTGTATGTACTAGTGTCTTAGATATGCTTTAAGTGAAACCAGCATTAATAGCGTTGATTTTTCCTTTGTGAGTGCTATTTTGCCGCTTTTCTTGTGGGAGGGGTATAATAAGAGAAAGGACTAAAGTGGTGGGGCAACTAGTTAGTGTTGTAAGGTGGTTAACTTAAGTATGGAACAACATTTCGAATATCACTTGATTTGTTTGTTTTTTTAGGGGGGGGGGTAATTTGATCCCGGGACACGATTACCCCCCTCCATTATTTCCTATGTTAATTGCTGAATTTCGTCTTCTGACAATTGTTAGTATTGAGGTATATGTACTAATGCCGTAGATACGCTTTAAGTGAAACCAGCGTTAATAGCGTTGAATTTTCCTTTGTGAGTGCTATTTTGCCGCTTTTCTTGTGGGAGGGGTATAATAAGAGAGAGGACTAAAGTGGTGGGGCAACTAGTTAGTGTTGTAAGATGTTTAACTTAATATAGGACAACATTTCGAATATCACTTGATTTGCTTGTTTTTTTAGGGGGGGGTAATCTGATCCCGGGACACGATTACCCCCTGCATTATTTCCTATGTTAATTGCTGAATTTCGTCTTCTGATAATTTTTAGTATAGAGGTATATGTACTAATGCCATAGATACGCTTTAAGTGAAACCAGATTTAATAGCGTTGATTTTTCCTTTGTGAGTGCTATTTTGCCGCTTTTCTTGTGGGAGGGGTATAATAAGAGAAAGGACTAAAGTGGCGGGGTAACTAGTTAGTGTTGTAAGGTGTTTCACTAAATATATAACAACATTTCGAATATCACTTGATTTGCTTGTTTTTTTAGGGGGGGGTAATCTGATCCCGGGACACGATTACAGTAGTAGGCCCCGACGTATGGCTAGCCGAGTCAGCAAAAATTTTCTCGATTCTGATTGGCTGAGAGAGGTCACGTGACGTTAGGCCCCGCCCACGCGGGAAATTCAAATTTTCAGGTCACGTGGTATGACGTCATGAGTCACCCTGCGGGGAAATCCCTCATTCTCTTTTATGACCGGGATTTTTGAAATTTGTTCCCTTTTACGGGTAAGATGTGTGATTCTGATTGGTTGATAGCTGTCACGTGATTTTAGACCCTGCGATATTTGAAATTCGTTCCCTTTTACGGGTAAGATGAATCCTTTGGTACCACGATGCTGATTGGCTGATAGAGGTCACGTGATCTTAGGCTCAGGGATTTTTTAAAATTCGTTTCCTTTTTATGGGTAAGATGAGTGGTTTGGTACCTTGAATTTGATTGGTTGATAGCGGTCACATGATCTTAGACCCTGGGATTTTGAAATTTGGGTATCCTCTTTGATGAGTACTTTGGTACTACGATACTGATTGGCTGATAGAGGTTACATGATCTTAGACCCGCTACACGGTGAACAGGTTACATGGTATGACGTCATGTTTTACCCTTGCGGGGAAATCCATCACTAATTCGTTTCCTTTTACGGGTAAGATGAGTCCTTTGATACCTGATTCTGATTGGATGATAGAGATCACGTGATTTTAGGTCCTAGGATTTTTGAAATTAGGGTGTCCTTTCTGATGTATATTTTGGTATCTCGATTCTGATTGGTTGATAGAGGTCACATGATTTTAGACCCGTCACACGGTGAACAGATTACATGGGAATACCCCTCACTCATTTGTTTCCTTTTACAGGTAAGATGAATGTTTTGGTACATCAATTTTGATTGGTTGATAGAAGTCACGTGATCTTACACCCCACCCCAATGCTAGAAATTCAGAGTGCTATGACGGCGATCCACCCTAGACCTGGATTTTAGAATTTAGTTCCCTTTTTATGGTTATGCGTAAAGTTCCCATGAAGGGTTCAACCTCCTCCTTAAATAACCCTTTTTTGGTATCATGATATTGTACTGAAGTTTACATTAAATATTATCGTTCTCTTTGACAGATAAGATGATTACCAGCTTTCTTACCTTGATGGAGATCCTGTCCTTGAATTAGTAGCCTATGTCTCTGGAAGTAACAATGGTGAAAGAGGGGTGTCGCTTGTAGATTTCTTATAACACATTGTTGTGAGTTTAAGCGATTTTTTAAACGCTCAGTAAGCGATTCATTAATGGAAACAGTGTTGCCAGATTTTTCTTACCTAAACTGCTCCGATTCTTTTCGAAACGGTTCCGCAGAGTGCAAGAAATTTTAAACTAAAAATTTTTTCGAACTAAAAAAATTTCAAAACTAAAAAATTTAAACAAAAATTTTCAAACAAAAAAATTTTCGAACTAAAAATTTTGAAACAAAAAAAAGTTTCAAACAAAAAATTTTCGAACTAAAAAAATTGAAACAAAATTCTGTCGAACTAAAACATTTTTAAAAACAAAAGTTTCGAACTAAAGATGTAAATCACATCTAAAAATTTTCAAATCAAACTTTTTATCGAACTAAACTTTTAAAATTTTCGAACCCAAAAAAAATTCGAACTAAAAATTAAAAATTTTTCGAAAAAATATTTTAAACTAAAAACTTTCGAACTAAATTTTCAAATCAAAATTTTTTGAACTAAAAATTTAAAAAAAAATTTCGAACCAAACCAATTTAAAAAATAATTTCGAACTAAAGATGTAAACCGCATTTGAAAGTTTTCAAATCAATTTTTTGAACTAAATTAAAAACCAAATTTTGGACAATAAAAATTTTTTAATTAATTTTTCGAACAAAATCATTTAAACCAAATCTTGGATATATTTTTCACCTTAAATTTTCAAGATTACCATGATTTGAAAATAAGTGTTCAGGGTTTCAAGAAATAATAAAACATATTTTTTTTCAACTTGTTGTATTTTAACGAAAGGTATGTGCTCTTCTCATACAATTTTATTAACATAATAAATACAGGATCTAGTTTAATGAATATGTTGGACGTGTCATCATCTTCGAATCTTGTAGACGTATCCTGTAAAGAAAAAGAAGAAACAATGGATTACTTTTTGAATTTCTTTTTTTCTGAAACAATAAAAACGAGTCAATATTGATAAGAGAGAAATAAAACTTACTCGTAAATGATGGATCTGTTTAGGCTCATCTTCATCCTCGGGTACGAGATGACACCATTTCAACCACTGATGTTGGTTTACGAACTATTCTGGGTACTGCATTTTTCTTGGTGTTGCTCCTTTATGGTCAAGATTTCCCCGTTGAATATGAGATTCTGCATTTCTTCCACTGATGGTGTTGGTGGTGGTTTATGAACTCTTCTGGATACTTCATTTTTTTCTTCTTGGTGTTGCTGCTTTATGGTCAAGGAGTGGAAAAAAAGGAAAAGGAAAAAAGAAATGGCGGCCTTATTGGGTGTTTACAGTTTTTTCTTCATCTTCTTCTTTTTCCAGTTCCAGTTTCCGTTTTTTAACGTACCCGTACGGAACCGTATCATAAGAATTGAGTTCTTTAAATCGACGTTTTGTGTACTGGATACTGTACATTTTTTCTTCTTTGCGTGTGACGATGGTATGGTCTTTGGTCCTGCATATCTTATGGGGGATAGTGATGGTGACTTGTCCACGGCATTGATTTGTAATCATTTCTTTTAGCGTGTTGAAATTTAATTGCTGTCCTGCATTGTAGTTTAATGTAAATCCTCTAATTTTACATATGTAGCAGGTGATGTTGGTATCTGGATTGTATATTTCTAAGCTGTAATTTTTCGGTCCTCCACTGACAAATGTCTTGATGTATGCTCGTTGGCCGTAAGACTCCATCTCATCCGATAAGCATCCCAAGTACGTTGAAGGTTCAATGGTTGGCTCCCCGGGCTTTTCTGTAAATATCACAGAATCCGTGTCAAAATATAAAACACGTTCCTGCAACATTTCCAGGTACTTGTACAGTTCCAGACGTGCCTGACATGTTGTAAATGCACCTAACACGACATTGGTGTTTCGGTTTTGAACAGGCACATGTTCATTGTACTCCCAGAACGCATACAACATCGTATCATTGATGGGTACAATTTGGTGGAGTTTAATGTCGGGGGAAGTGAGTTTTTCATAAAATTCTTCCGGCCGATCAATAATTGTGGTCTGGCTAAAGTTTGAACGTTGCGAAAGTTTTCCCCATAATGAGTTCACACAAAGCTTAGATAAACTTCTTCGTGCAGGATTATTTTCAATTTTGGTCGGATCCAATGCAATACCTTCACGCTTCAGGACGGTTTGTATGAATTTTGATTTGTCTTCTTCGGTCACACAGGAACTGGGCCAGCCAGACGCTTCCATTTTTGATTTCAAAAATGTATTGATATATTCCGTGAACAAGCCACCTGTTTTCGTGATGGGATCATATTGTTCAATGTCATAATCCCAAATTTCAAAGATTTCCACCGGTTGATATCCTAATTCTATTGCTTTCTGTATTTCATATGATACCCATGTTCCAGTGAGGCATCGCTCCTGGTCGTTGTGTGTACACGTTGCTGTAGGGTCTGGGTTCATTTCTTCGGCACACGCAGCACACAGTGGAAAGAGTAGTTTCTTGTTGCATCGGTAAGGCAGGAGACCATGATAAAGATGTTGACTTGGTAATATCGTCATTTTGATCAGACCATTGACTTTATTTATTGGTGGTATATTTTCATCACCCTGTAGATAAATTCTAGGATGGCCTACAGGGTATTTAGCACACTTATTTATGTAAGGATAAAGTGAAACAATATCGAAATATTTTATTACTTCCCCCGCTTTTTCGTCGACTTGGTGGTACAATTTCACGCAATTGGTCCTTCCTCCAAAAAAACTATCTCTTGGATTTAATGGTCTGCGGTTCATGTACGGGTGATTCTTCAGATACGTCGCCATTGCAGGATTTTGTTTTAAGAACTGATTAAATTCGCACTCCCACATTTCATGTACAATGTACCCCAATTCACGCAGTCTTGCATTTTTGCGTTGTGTTCGTTCATAACGGAATTCCATGGTGTCTTCTGGATTGCCATAGATGGGCTGATTACGGCCTGTAGTAATACATACTTTACACCCGTGATAAAAGCAGCCAGCATGCTCGTAGATGTGCTCCTCTAACGTCTCAGGATCTTGGTAGTAACCATCAACATGGAATCCCGCAATAAACACTTCTTTTTGTCGGGCCGCATGTAAGATTAGTTTTCCTTCGGTTTTTTCAATGTAGGCCAGCCATTGCATTGCAGCGATTGATTGGGTACTTCTCCATCGATAGCCATGTGCCGGTACAATTCCAATAGTGTTGGGTTTGAGGAAATTCCGGCGGAATACTAAATTGGAAGCACTGGCAATCGTGATCGTCTCCAAGAAGGGATTCACTTTGGTTTCTGTTTCAAATGACGTCATAAACGAAACGCATGCTTGTCGCAGTACATTGACATCTTGAATACAATATTTGATAATTTCTTTCTGGAAATCAAACGTATCATTACGATGATCGTTGTACCACTGCATGAACTTGTTTCTGTCTTCGACGGCCATTTCATCTGCACCATAATACTTTGTTTCTGGAAGTGGTCCAATATACGATTGATTTTCTTTCGTGTTGAAGAAATGCGGGAAGTAGCCTTTGGTTGCGGGTAAATTGAACGCTTTTGACAATTTACTTAATGCCATAGGCAAGAAGTTCAACGAGTCAATGAACGTCAGATTATTCAAGGTTAAACTCAGTATCTTGGTCCCATTTAATATGACGTCAGGTCTCCATTGGCATTGTTCGACCATGGTCTTTAGGATGAAATGTCCATCGTATCCCTTCGCGTTGTGAGCAAGACAGAAAATCCTATTTATATTGGGACGACGTTCCCGCAAGTACTGGAGAAAATCATAAATTGGATCCTCTCCTTGGAAAATATGCTGGCGCTGACCACACGTACTGCAAGACTGCTCGATATTAGCGTTTTCAACACATGCATAACACACTTGTTGTGCAACCAATAAATTTGGAACGTGTACATACGTATTATCGCCAATATTCGTGTCCTGCATAGATTCTATATCGTAAAAAATCAATAATGCTTTCTTTGCGTGCATGAGTGAAGGAACACCAGGTTTCAAGCATTGTCGATCGGGAAGCATATAACATTGATGGGATCCTGGAACAATCTTCTTACAAACATTGCAAAAGATCTCATTACAATCATGAATGCGTTGTCCACTTCGTACAAAAGAATATACTCTGTAGCATCTAGTACATTGCTTCACCATTTTGCATACAGGTTCTCCTTGATGATATACAATATTACGATGATTGTTAAAACATTCTTCGCCGTAAAATTGACGATTGCAGTCGTTGCACTGCACTAGCGTTTGATTCTTGTCGCATAGAGGTTTCTGTAGACATTTGGAGCATGTTACAGGACAATTTTTCACATGTTCATTGCGTTTACTATACTTTTTATGGCACGCCTCACAGTAGAAATTGGTTGCAAAACAAGCAGTTAAAGATTGGATGATATCAAAATGTCCAGCCAAACAAATCAAATTTATGGGAGTGCGATTTTCATCGTTGGGCCCCTCGTACATGATATCATGACCTGTGAAACTGGTATACACTGTAATTTTATATTCTTTGAGGTATAATTGGAATTGTCGTATTTCATTTACACTGGCACCATGATCCAAATTGACTCCTGCATTTGCACATAACGCATTCACTTCATCGTCCACAATACATTTCGATTGATTTTTATATTGCTTATGTCGTTTCATATCTGTATTCTTGTATTTTCTCAGGCCAATAGCAATAACAAGGGCGTACGCCAGACACCTTGAGTCTTGATTTTTTACACGTACAATCCCTCGCTTGGTACGTAATAACTCTTCGTTCTCCAGTACTCCTTGCCGCAAACCGCCATAGCCACGTGGAATATCCACACGATGGAAATGAACTGTGAATGGTTCGTGCAGGAGAAATGCATTGTTACTTTGTAAAACTCTTTCGAACGAGGCCCCCATCGTTTCCAGTGTTAGGTTTCGTGCTTGGCGAAAACTCACCCAAAATGGCTTATTCGTGTTGCGTGGTGATATTACCGATAAACCAACCATCGCCTCATCGTCGACATTGGATAACAAATGGTCTAGCATCGCTTGGAAACTGTTATGTACATACTGTATGATATCGGTTCCTACGGGCGGTGCGTTGAATTGAATTTCGAGCATTCTGCCCTCAATGTTAAATCGTCTATAATGACGAGTGATTTCATTGCGAACAGTAAAACCCGATTCAGCCATGGTTAATAAAAGGAGATAACAAACAAACAGGTACGATAAAATATGTAATGGGAAAAAAGGAATTGAGCAGCTTGATTTACTACAAAAGAAAAGAAGAAAGAAAAATCTTAATCACCTGATAAACAGGAAATCATAACATTCATGATAAATTCTTAACTAAGTAATTCATGTAAAGGTCCTGAGTTTGATTCCCTGGCGATGACGTTCAGAATCTCATTATGAAAGCACACGTACTAGAAATCAAAGTTGTTTTTTTTTAAATAATTATGTTACTGAAATGAGTGTTTTATTGCTGTCAAACTCGAGACCATTACATCAGCATGTAACTACCTATCATTCTATAGTGATAAAAAGAATGCATGAAATGAATGAATGTTTCATCAGTGCTGAGATGTGACAAAGTACGCGTCAGCATTTTTTCCACTCACAACGACCTTTAAATGATGCGTTTGCAAGTTGAAGAGACTCATCGAACATTAACGTTACGCATACGTAATTGTCGAAACAAAATCTGTATAGTGTATTTTTTTATTATTATTATTGTGACTAAGCGGTTAGCGTACATGGTTCGGACGTGGAAGTCCCTGGTTCAATCCTCGGTGGGTTTGCTTTCCACGTCGGGGGCATGTCAAGCCTTTTCTGTAATTTAATATTCTCACGCGTTATCATACATTCTTTTCAAAACTAAGCTAAATGGTTGACGTACACACCTCATAACACATAAACGTACATAAATCGTCTATAATGACGAGTGATTTCATTACAAACAGTAAAACCCGATTCGACCATGGTTAAAAATGAAAACAAACAAACAGGTACAATTACGGTAAAACAAATATGTAATGGGAAAAAAGGAATTGAGCAGCGTGAATTTACTACAAAAGAAAAGAAGAAAGAAAAATCTTAATCACCTGATAAACAGGAAATCATAACATTCATGATAAATTCTTAACTAAGCAATTCATGTAAAGGTCCTGAGTTTGATTCCCTGGCGGTGGCGTTCAGAATCTCATTATGAAAGCACGTGTACTAGAAATTAAAGTTTTTAAAAAAAAATAATTATGTTACTGAAATGTGTGTTTTATTGCTGTCAAACTTGAGACCATTGCATCAGCATGTAACTGACCTACCATTCTATAGTGATAAAAAGAATGCATGAATGAATGAATGTTTCAACAGTACTGAGATGTGATAAAGCACGCGTAAGCATTTTTTCTACTCACAACGACCTTTAAATGATGCGTTTGCAAGTTGAAGAGATTCACCGAACATTAACGTAACACATACGTAATTGTCAAACAAAATCTGTATAGCATAAATCTTTTAACCAAATATTCATGCACTATTTTTTATTTAAGCGGTTAGCGTACATGCTTCGGATGTGGAAGGTCCTGGTTCAATCCTCGGTGGGGTTTGCTTTTCACATCGGATCGCTGTCAAGCTTTCTGAAATTTAATATTCTCACGCGTTATCATACATTCTTTTCAAAACTAAGCTAAATGATTGACGTACACACCTCTGGCCTTGGTTCAATCCCGGGTGATTGCTCGAATATCACGTTAAGCTGAAGGGGACGCTAATGCTTTCAAAGGGAATCGAACCATATTATTCTCAGGCATAGTTTCTGAAATTTTGTAATGCATTCTTTTCAAACTAAGCGCACACATCTTTGACCATGGTTCAATTCCCGACGGGAGTTTACATTCAACATTAAGCTGAAGGGACGCTAAACCATATCATTTCTCGTGCTTACTTCTAATGTGTGGAGGTTCCTGATTCGTACTCCCACTTTCCCATTCCACTAATTCCTTCATAGCCTAAATATTTCGTACTAAAAGTAAAACAGTGTATTCGTGATCCGCCCACAAATATAAAATAAAAATGATTTTGGAATCTTGTGTGAAAAATAAAATCACACTGAACTTACCTCAAATTCAATGAACAAAAAGTCGGTGCAGTAAAGCTTCTTAATGAAGACACTTTTAAAAAAACAAACCTTCTCACTCGATAGTTGAGAGCGGTGTAGGATTTGAAAAATGAAATTTAGATTTTTATTTAGGTCACTGCGAAAACGATGTCATCATCAACCAATCAGAAACGAGGAAATTTATAAAATGACATCACAACGAACCAATCAAAACGCTCGCTGCTTTTGTCATGAATCACGAACCAAAACGATGTGTAACAATCGATCGTGACATCATTCACGTTTCTCAATAGTTACAACATCTAGTATCGCAATTCCGATGCCAATTCCCTTCTGCCAGGATCATGTCACTACTTGTCGTAACTGTGACGACATTTCATTTTCCTCATATTCCATACGAGAATGTCAATGTTTGCTTTTTTTCATAAATCATGCTGACACGTTCGTAGTAAAACAAAAGTAATGCGATCCGCTGACGTTTGCATTTTCAATCATATGTACTTCTATGTCTACACACAAAGAAGTCTATCAGCATTTTATTTTAATCCACGAACGAAAGCGTTACACTGTCAGATTTATTTTCTTAAAGTATATGTGTATCCTTTTCAAGAACCATGGTTCGAAACCCACCAAGCACGATTAAAACCGAATTCATTCATAGCTAAACGGTTAGCATACACATCTTTGGTTTGAAAGACCTGAGTTCGATTCCTGGAGAAACATTTCTTAGGATTTTTCTAAAACTTGGTTTAAATTTCTAGTTCGAAAATTTTAAAAGTTTAGTTCGATAAAAAGTTTGATTTGAAAATTTTTAAATGTGATTTACATCTTTAGTTCGAAACTTTTGTTTTAAAAAATGTTTTAGTTCGACAAAATTTTGTTTCAATTTTTTTTAGTTCGAAATTTTTTTGGGGTTCGAAAATTTTTTGTTTGAAACTTTTTTGTTTCAAAATTTTTAGTTCGAAAATTTTTTGTTTGAAAATTTTTGTTTAAAATTTTTTAGTTACAATTTTTTTAGTTCGAAAAAATTTTAGTTTAAAATTTCTTGTACTCTGCGGAACCGTTTCGAAAAGAATCGGAGCAGTTTCGGTAAGAAAAATCTGGCAACACTGTTTCCATTAATGAATCGCTTACTGAGCGTTTAAAAAATCGCTTAAACTCACAACAATGTGTTATAAGAAATCTACAAGCGACACCCCTCTTTCACCATTGTTACTTCCAGAGACATAGGCTACTAATTCAAGGACAGGATCTCCATCAAGGTAAGAAAGCTGGTAATCATCTTATCTGTCAAAGAGAACGATAATATTTAATGTAAACTTCAGTACAATATCATGATACCAAAAAAGGGTTATTTAAGGAGGAGGTTGAACCCTTCATGGGAACTTTACGCATAATCATAAAAAGGGAACTAAATTCTAAAATCCAGGTCTAGGGTGATCACCGACATATCGCTCTATATTTCACTCATGGGCTGTGGGGGGGGCTAAGATCATGTGACTTCTATCAACCAATCAAAATTGATGTACCAAAACATTCATCTTACCTGTAAAAGGAAACAAATGAGTGAGGGGTATTCCCATGTAATCTGTTCACCGTGTGACGGGTCTAAAATCATGTGACCTCTATCAACCAATCAGAATCGAGATACCAAAGTATACATCAGAAAGGACACCCTAATTTCAAAAATCCTAGGACCTAAAATCACGTGATCTCTATCATCCAATCAGAATCAGGTATCAAAGGACTCATCTTACCCGTAAAAGGAAACGAATTAGTGATGGATTTCCCCGCAAGGGTAAAACATGACGTCATACCATGTAACCTGTTCACCGTGTAGCGGGTCTAAAATCATGTAACCTCTATCAGCCAATCAGTATCGTAGTACCAAAGTACTCATCAAAGAGGATACCCAAATTTCAAAATCCCAGGGTCTAAGATCATGTGACCGCTATCAACCAATCAAATTCAAGGTACCAAACCACTCATCTTACCCATAAAAAGGAAACGAATTTTAAAAAATCCCTGAGCCTAAGATCACGTGACCTCTATCAGCCAATCAGTATCGTGGTACCAAAGGATTCATCTTACCCGTAAAAGGGAACGAATTTCAAATATCGCAGGGTCTAAAATCACGTGATAGCTGTCAACCAATCAGAATCACACATCTTACCCGTAAAAGGGAACAAATTTCAAAAATCCCGGTCATAAAAGAGAATGAGGGATTTCCCCGCAGGGTGACTCATGACGTCATACCACGTGACCTGAAAATTTGAATTTCCCGCGTGGGCGGGGCCTAACGTCACGTGACCTCTCTCAGCCAATCAGAATCGAGAAAATTTTTGCTGACTCGGCTAGCCATACGTCGGGGCCTACTACTATTACCCCCCTGCATTATTTCCTATGTTAATCGCTGAATTTCGTCTTCTGATAATTTTTAGTATAGAGGTATATGTACTAATGCCATGGATACGCTTTAAGTGAAACCAGCATTAATAGCGTTGATTTTTCCTTTTTGAGTGCTATTTTGCCGCTTTTTCGTGTGGGAGGGGTATAATAAGAGAAAGGACTAAAGTGTCGGGGTAACTAGTTAGTGTTGTAAGGTGTTTCACTAAATATAGAACAACATTTCGAATATCACTTGATTTGCTTGTTTTTAGGGGGGGGGGTAATCTGATCCCGGGACACGATTACCCCCCTGCATTATTTCCTATGTCAATTGCTGAATTTCGTCTTCTGATAATTTTTAGTATAGAGGTATATGTACTAATGCCATAGATACGCTTTAAGTGTAACCAGCATTAATAGCGTTGATTTTTCCTTTGTGAGTGCTATTTTGCCGCTTTTCTTGTGGGAGGGATATAATAAGAGAAAGGACTAAAGTGGTGGGGCAACTAGTTAGTGTTGTAAGATGTTTAACTTAATATAGGACAACATTTCGAATATCACTTGATTTGCTTGTTTTTTTTTATAGGGGGGTAATCTGATCCCGGGACACGATTACCCCCTCCATTATTTCCTAAGTTAATTGCTGAATCTCGTCTTGTGACAATTGTTAGTATAGACGTGTATGTACTAGTGTCTTAGATATGCTTTAAGTGAAACCAGCATTAATAGCGTTGATTTTTCCTTTGTGAGTGCTATTTTGCCGCTTTTCTTGTGGGAGGGGTATAATAAGAGAAAGGACTAAAGTGGTGGGGCAACTAGTTAGTGTTGTAAGGTGGTTAACTTAAGTATGGAACAGCATTTCGAATATCACTTGATTTGTTTGTTTTTTTAGGGGGGGGGGTAATTTGATCCCGGGACAGGATTACCCCGCTGCATTATTTCCTATGTTAATTGCTGAATTTCGTCTTCTGACAATTGTTAGTATTGGGGTATATGTACTAATGCCATAGATACGCTTTAAGTGTAACCAGCATTAATAGCGTTGATTTTTCCTTTGTGAGTGCTATTTTGCCGCTTTTCTTGTGGGAGGGATATAATAAGAGAAAGGACTAAAGTGGTGGGGCAACTAGTTAGTGTTGTAAGATGTTTAACTTAATATAGGACAACATTTCGAATATCACTTGATTTGCTTGTTTTTTTTTATAGGGGGGTAATCTGATCCCGGGACACGATTACCCCCTCCATTATTTCCTAAGTTAATTGCTGAATCTCGTCTTGTGACAATTGTTAGTATAGACGTGTATGTACTAGTGTCTTAGACATGCTTTAAGTGAAACCAGCATTAATAGCGTTGATTTTTCCTTTGTGAGTGCTATTTTGCCGCTTTTCTTGTGGGAGGGGTATAATAAGAGAAAGGACTAAAGTGGTGGGGCAACTAGTTAGTGTTGTAAGGTGTTTAACTTAAGTATGGAACAGCATTTCGAATATCACTTGATTTGTTTGTTTTTTAGGGGGGGGGGTAATTTGATCCCGGGACAGGATTACCCCCCTGCATTATTTCGTATGTTAATTGCTGAATTTCGTGTTCTGACAATTGTTAGTATTGAGGTATATGTACTAATGCCATAGATACGCTTTAAGTGAAACCAGCATTAATAGCGTCGATTTTTCCTTTGTGAGTGCTATTTTGCCGCTTTTCTTGTGGGAGGGGTATAATTAGAGAAAGGACTAAAGTGGTGGGGCAACTAATTAGTGTTGTAAGGTGTTTAACTTAAATATGGTACAATATTTCGTGTTTTACTTCATTTTCTTGTGTTTTATTTGGGGGGTAATCTTATCCCGGGGGTAATCTGGTCCCGCGTTATAGCCGGGATATCTTTACCCCCTAGTACAGTTTTACCGGGGGTAAAGCTGTCCCGGGGGTAAAATGATACCGTTACACCTCCACTACCGGACAAAGTGCACATATTTCAATACGCTGACGATACTGCCTTCCTTGCACTGGGTAATACCATGCAACAAATTAATACGCTTTTGCAGACAGCTATAGGTAATTTCTCTCTCTGGTGCACGAAGTGGCATCTTCACATTAACGCTTTAAAAACACAAGCCGTCGTATTTCTACCACCCAAAAAGTCAACTAGAATTCGCCGCATCCCCAATAGATTATCCATTCAAGTCGACCAGGTTCCCATACAAGCCAGTAATGGGGCGTTTACACTTTGTCGATTTAGTCGCACGACTAAATCGACTCGCTGCATTTGCCACTAATTCGAAGCAACTAGGCCGAAACAGATTGATGGATGTGTTCAATTATTTCAACCACAGAAAATAGAACGTCTTTTAATTCAGTTGCCAGTCGATTAGTGGCCTTCGATCAACAAGCGATTAAGTTGAAGTCCCGTTTACACGGTCGATTAAGTTGAAAGTGACGTCAATTCAACTGAATCGAACGCAAATCGACTAAGTGTAAACGCCCCATAAGAGAGCAACATATCTACGTGTAACATTTGATCGACATCTAACCTGGAAGAAGCACCTGGCATCAATCACTTGTAAAGCATACAATCGTTTAAATTTACTGAAACGTTTAAGTGGCACTCCTTGGGATCCAAGTTCTCACTACTTATAAGGCATTTCTCCGCCCAACTCTCACACACGGCCACACAGCCCGGGTATCTGCCCCAACCAGTTTTTACCACAAACTCCTAATACTTGAACGTCATGCCTTCCGAATTGTATATACATAGAATCAAATTACCCAGCCCTACCCAACATCTTTACAGTCTTATCACATTCCCTACATTACAGTACCATATCGAAAAACTCAGACTTACTTATCTTACTAAACGTTACCACGATCATCATCTTCTTCTTATGGATGCCATGCATCATTTAGCAGTTCATCCCACGCCCTTTTGATATATGCACACGCCCTTGTCATTATTATTTACCCTATATTGTTACACACTGCCAACGAATCTCCCAGACTTAAATCTCCTCGATGATTTTCATACTCATTTTCATCATCCGTTCATAACTCCATCTACTGCACAGTGATTCTCCTCTATCACTAACATGGGCTCCCCCCTGTCCACATCATAGCCTAGAGTTGCCCCTAGGCAAGAAGATACTCTCATGTGTCCAATTAACATTTACTATGTGTTGTGGCGTGTTTTGCACCTCATCTCATCTCTCACCCCCATCGTCATACAAATCGATACTACTTTGGCCTAGTGTTTAAATTATTTCCTTCTGCATCTGATTAAACTCTCATTATATTTTTAACCATCGCTTCTTGATTTATCATCCTTCTTTATATGTGTTCACATTTTCTCCTCATACTATGTATATTATGTGTTATGTATATTATATGATATATTTGTATTATTTTGTATGTCTCCCAACCCAAATGTTAAGGCTGCAAAAGCCTTAAGTCCTGTGTTTATTTATAGATTTTACTAAATAAAGATAAATTGATATCTACCTTCCCATAGACCATCCTTCATACATCCAGTATCACATTCTCCATAAAATTCCCTTCCCTAAAAGAGGGCGTAACCCTCTAACAGGGTGCTAGCCATCGGCTAGCTTGTAAAAAAATTATGCTAATTTCCGTATTCAGTAATACGTTAGTCAAGTTAACAACGATTGATATCGAATAAGGCCAGCCACAACTTTTCCATAGGAATGTCCAAGCGCATTAGGAGAAATTAATGTACGATAGTATTATTCTCTCTTTGAGCATGTTCTATGCTCACTAATTTCCAGGAAACACATGCATGACCTAACTATTACTGATAATCAAGAACTGAAATTTGGCAATTACCAATATCCACCGGTGAAAACTGTCAATACAAATTCCAACTTTCACCTAGTCCAGAGTGGTGATTATATCGTGCCTATGTGGATAGTGTAATCGCCTTTGGCTTGGGAGATCCAGGTTCGATTCCCGGCAGGAGCTCATGTGATTTGAATTCCATGTTAAGCTGTAGGTCCACGTCTCATATAGCATCACTGCTGAAAGGGACACTAAACTTAAATATAACTAGCATTATGTTAAGTTATAGATACATATACATCATTATAGTATCGGTGCTGGAACAGAGTGGTCCAAATAATAAAGAAGCTGAGTCATCTTAAAAAGTACGTCAAATAACTCAAGAAAAATATAATAAAACCTAGTTTATTTGCACTTCTGTTCTGATGTATTTTCTTAAATTAACTCCTCAGTCTTTTTGTCTTTATTTGTTTTTCGTAATTAAAAATGCAATCAGACCATAACAAACGATTATAATTTAATAATATGTATTATTGGCAATATATCATTGCTTCATGTGATTCATTGTTTTTTTTTTTTCTCAACATGTAGTCTATTCGGCCTGTACCTACCATTATGTAGTTCCTTGCTTTACTCCTTCCGTCTACATAAAACGTATTTTTTTCTTTGAATAAATCATTCTTATTTTTTGTTCGTATTTGTCTGGTTTTGATAAAAAGAAAAAAAAATATGTGAAAATTAAATTCCTTTGATTTTTCAGAAACATAGATGTTCTTTTCCCACGCTATCCAAGACTATATAATAAATGTTTCATGTGGCATGAAACACAGCCCCTAAATCACTTTCTCTAGTGTGGAAACTTAGTTTCTTTTTTCCTTTTCTCGTTTCAGTATAATTAGTACAGCATTATCAAATCTCATGAAGGAGGGGTTTGATGTCAAGGCCTTGCGAGCTTTTCGAGTACTGCGACCGTTGCGATTGGTCTCAGGAGTTCCAAGTAAGTATACATTAGAACGAATAGAAGGTGATCTTGTAAGTTTCAATATGACGTCATGCGTACATTATAGATAACTTAATCTGCGTCAGAATCCAGTCGTGTTCTATTTCTATCTAGTAAATCAATAGGAGTTCGGTGTCCTTGTCTCTGCATCTTGGTAACAAACGGTCGGAAAACTTATGAAAGGAGGATATGTAATATATCAAAATAAATAAACAATGTGTATGTTTTGATATTTGAAGTTTTTAACTTACTTGTGGATATTGAGCATTTGTGGCCGTTTAACTTAAGTGAATCAAGCACAGAAAAGAACATTTTTACAGTTACTGCACAGATACTGGTAAGGGTGCTTGCCTTATATCATTGAATAAAAAACAAAATCGAAATTTCAACAGTTTCATTAATTGAGGCTTAATAGTCATAGTAAGATGATAATGCTTAATCTTAGAATCAATCAGGGTAAATAGCCATTTAAAATTGCAAACATCGTTTGTTTCACTCGTTCATTTAGAAATGAGTGGCGATGGTGAACTTAGTGGTAGGTTGTATCTCCTAATTTTAGAGTAAACTGGAAAAAGATTTACTATTCCCGTGGAATTCAGTGCAATCACAAATAACCAAACAAGCTTCCTCTGCCATCTGCAGGTACCGTACATATCTGAAATCAAACTACCTAGATACTCTTCTGCTCTTCTGTGGTTCGATTGTAACCAGGGTTGTTTTGTTTAAAACAAAATGTTTAAAGCAAATGACTAAAACTTGCTTTAAACAGTTGATTTTGTTTAAAACAGATTTTATATACATTTTTAACATTTTGTTTTAAACACGTGTATTTTTAAGACTTGAGTGAAACATATGTTTATTTTTATTTTATTTTATTTTTGTAAAAAAAATATATATGCCAGAGAAAGAAAATGGTCAAAAAGTGCTTCCAGGCCCGTAGCCAGGGAGGGGCTAGAGGGGGCACAGCCCACTCTAAATTATTTTTTGCCACGTCTAAGAAACACGCTGAGGAGAATTTTCAAACTGACACAAAACCAGTGAAATTCTTGCTATTATAATTACCAAATTAAATTCAACTTTGCGAATTCTACCCATTTATGTGTAAAATTATATGTTTCTTGCTAGATGTACCAAACATATTCAACTGCCTTTACCCATTTCAAGAATTTCAAACCATGCCATGTTATTGTAACCACGACAAGCATCCAAGAATATCAGGTGCACTTCCAAACAACAGTATCATAGTCCACAACGTTAGTTGTGAATATAAATGAACTGTAATGTCTCTGTTATTTTGGAAGGTAGAAAATTGAGTACAAATGTTCAATAAAACATTACTTCTATTTTGTATTGATATAATCTAAAGTTGCTGTAATATATTTTTGTTCTAATGTTTAAAAACTAAATACTTCAATTTTAATTAATATGAAACAAAGTACCTCGCAAAGAGCCCGTATTAAGCACACAAAAATAAAACAAAAAAAAAATACGTTCGTTTATATAATAATATTCTCTTTTAAGTTTTTCTATTAATAAATGCAAGTGCTTTGGTCTCAGTATTTTTATCTCATCATTCTTAGGAATTAATACAAACAAAAAGCTGCAGTAAAGGCTTACGAGAAATTAATATTTTGTAAAACAATACTACAAAATAACCCTTACCGCTGGTCTAGTGAATAGAGCGCACATGTTTGAATGTGATCTCGGGTTTTTATACCCATGGAATTCTTGAATTCGAGAGCAATGTGGTGGTTCGAATTCCACTTTAAACTGCAAGCTTCGCGTTTTTTGTAGCCTCGGTACTGAAAAAATGATGCTAAATTTTAACTAACAAACAAAAAAGTTGGCATTCTACAAAATTAGAATGTGAAGGAAAATAGTTTTTTTTTTTTTTTTTTTTTTAGATAGAAACAAATCAATTCTAATGAACATATAATGATACCATTATACAATAAAAGTTAATTGGAGTGTTTTGTTGTGATAAAAAAAAAGTCTACGTTAAAATATTGTTTATAATATTTTGTTTTCTGCAAATGGAACAATCATGATTAATGGGTCATGTGCTCAATCTAACATTCAGTTAATTAGCTTTTGTTTAGTGCAAATGCGACGTACAATGACGTTCCTCATCCACGTTTACCATAGTACTATATTACTGAAATCACCTCAATTATATTGCATCGCAGTTTTTTTTTTTTTTTTTTTTTAATCTTTGTATGTTAATGATCAATGTTCTTAATCTTGAATTTGTGTACTGTAATATTGTCAATACAGGATATTATGTATAAAAGAAACTATAGCTGATACAGATTTTGTAACTAATAAATAAGTATGCAATTTTATGGTGTTGTGTCATGTCTTATCATTGCCCCCTTAATATTCACTTCTGCCCCCCTAAGAAATCAGGCTGGCTACGGGCCTAAGTGCTTCTCATTCAAAAGACTATTTTCCTCCCATGTGAATGTTTTGATTTCTTGTGGCTAGGGGTCAATGTGGTGATCTACAATTTATTTTGCCTCTTTTTTCCCCTTGTTTTTAACGTTTCTTGTATTGTTTAAATGCTTATCAGTTAACTTGCGAGAAAGTGTCGTAGTCGAAGGTTAGACTACTTATAGAACTGATATTAAAAAGTAAATAAAAGAGTTATGATGAAAACAAGTTTTTGTGTTGTATTCAGAAAACAAAGGGTTCTTTGCTAAATTGTGCTTCTGAAATATCTCAGGCATTCGTTGACACAGTACATGTTGGTTCTCAGTTTCCATACATACATACTTTAGAGAAAGAAAGAATCCGAAATGAATGAAAGAAAAACAATGTGACAAGGTGGAATCTAGAGTCTTATATGATTGCTGCTGGAGAAGGACGTCCGTTTAGAGGTCATCCGCCCCCCTACCCTGAATTTCAGATGTTGGGAGCGTAATCCAGATTTCCTGAGCAAAGTCCACAGAAAAAATTGAAGTCCTTATACTGAACAAATACGGACTTTGATCAGCATATCTATTGACCGTAAGGAACTATAGGCCTAAATTGCTCTCTTGTATATTTTTTGGCCTAGGATTCCAAAGGTTTCACTACTTTCGAGGTTCGGGCCTACTTAAAATTCTGTAAATCGGGCCTAAGCAACTTTCCAGTTTTGATTGTCTATATTTCATCCGTATTTATTCGCTGTAAGGACCCCAAACTTGTTATGTTGGACTTCGCTTATCAAAAGGTTTCTAAAACTGCCTTATTGTCCCCAAAATCTGAGATTCCTGATAGGAAGCCATCTTGCCCCCACTGACGCCCCTGTCTAATGGCAACCATGTGGAACTATCCCACGCCTTTTCACGTGGATTTAGTTTCATTTATTTCGGACTCTTGACTGCAAATATATTACGCTTTGAAATAGAATTCATTTGCTGAGCAAAACTGAACCTTATTGAAAATATAATTAGATCCATTATGCTCTGAACGCCCAAAATATTACTTTTCTTCAATAAATTATTGACTTGAAAAAAAAATTGCATAGGCGTGCAGAAAATATTCTAAAGTTAACACAACGTAAAGTGTCAACCAATTACATAGGCTTGCAGAAAATATTCTAAAATTAATATAACGTGAAGTGTGATTCAAATATAACTTTTCGAAAATTTATTATTTTAAAATAATTTTATTAGGGTCAGTGCTCTGAAATAATAATCAGATTTTGCAACTGAATTCTCACCCGCCTCCACGAAACGTGAGCTTAGCTCCTAAGGGCATAACTAGGAAACGTTCAGAAACAGTAACCCCAAAATGACTTGTCTTAGAGCTAAATAACCGCACAAGCGTATTTCTGGTAAAATTATAGCCTTCAAACATGTAAAATGACTCCCTTTGCATTTGAAATTTCGAATTGCAATCAAAGATGGCCGCAATGATACTTGCCATCGCACCATCTGATGTATCAGACTACTTTCAAGTTTCATCATCCTCCCTCAACCCGTTCTCAACACGCAAGGGTGCTGGGGACTTTTATTTCACTATGTATATCGATAGACTATGTGAAATCTCCATAGTAAATAGATTTTAAAATCTACTTATAAAGCTTATTACAACCAAGTAAGTACTTATGAGAGTTACTGGCAAGAGGATGTAATAAAAAGGGATCGTGATATGAAAAAAGTTGAAAAAATGAAATTTTTGAGTTTTACGTCAAACGGTTATGCCGGTTAGGCTAAAGAAGACGGTGATGATGAGTAATGAATGAAATGGTGGAATGAAGAAAGTGGGAGGAAACGGGAGAACCCCGAGAAAACCCACGCACACGGTGTTTGTCCACCACAAAGATGAAAAAATTTGAGAATTACTAATCTATACTGAAATATTCTGTACCCAACACAGTGTAGTCGTAACCGGGATAAAATAAATGAAAAAGTCGGTTCCAAGCAGTAGTGCTATTAGCGAACCAGTTGTTAAATATTTCGAGTTCGCAGAGCCGTTTGTTATAACCAGACATAATAGTAAATTTTACCCAGTTATAGGGTGTTTCAAAACTAACGTCTGGGAGGTGATTCCTGACATCAAGATAAGACGAAAAGTATAGACCAACCTGGGTGCACAAATGCTTCCTTTCGGATTTATAGGCTGCCGAAAACATGAAAAAATGAACTGTAAAGGCCCATAGCTCCGAAATTATGGAACCTACAGTAGTCGTGTCAAGACTTCACTTAGGAACTGATATGTGCGCTATCCAAAAGTACATGTTTCAGAATCCTAAGGTACTCACACAACAAGTTTTGGAGAGGGAGTTTGGCTACGGTCTTATAATTTGAAGTACTCACAAACCACCTCCTTAAAAATTGTTACGGAAGTACCGCAGGATTCTGAAACATGGATATTTGGATAGGGCACATACTAGTTCCTAAATGAAGTCTTGACCCGACTACTATAGGTCCCATAGTTTCGGATCTATGGACGTTTATTTTTTTTCATGTTTTCGTTAGCCTATAACTCCGAAAAGAAGCATTTGTGCACCCAGGTTGGTCTATACTTGTCGTCTTATCTTGGTGTCAGGAATCACCTCAAAAACGTTGCCGGTGTTGTTTTGAAACACCCTGTATAATCTTTAAATTCTATAATTATAATTCTGTCTAATAATTCTACATTACTAACGTTTAACGGGAAAGCAATTCTTCAAAGATTAGAAAAATTAAATCTTTCAGTTTAACGTCCCACGTTTATGCCCTTCACGTTAAGGGAGGTGACGATTTAGGCAAGTGAATGATGATGGAAGAATTGGTGGAATGAGAATGGGAAAGGAAACAGGAATACCCGAGAAAACCCACGAACACAATATTGTCCACCACAAACTTTTCAAAGCCATGCCAATCGATATATTTCATCATGCTGAAAGCAGATATGTTGGCTCAGTAGTAGAGCGCTTGCCTCTGGTGCGTGGAGTTCCCTAGTTCGACCAACGGCTAAGTAAGTATGTGGTGGACAACATCGTGTCCATGGGTTTTCTCGATGCACTCCCACATTATCGATCCACTCATTCTCCCATCATCATTCTCTTGACTTAATAATTCGTCTCTCTTAGCCTAAAGGGCGTAGTCGTTGGTCGTTAAACTGAAAGATTTCATTTCATTTTTTTACTACGTTCAAAAGAGTTAACCAAATGACCGCCATATAAATGTCAGGTTAATTATATTTGTATACATACTGTGTCTTTCTACGGTATTTACCGTTACTTTTAAAATAAAACTTAAAAAGTAATTTCTACATGTAAATACCCCTCAGAGTGCTTTAGTGTTTACGCGGGCGCCTTTGAAGCAAGGGTTCCTGTATTTGATTCCCGGTGGAAGAGCCTTGTAATTTGATCGCAATATGGTGTGGAGATTCCACTTTAAATTGTAAGTAACGACTCATACAGTCTCATGCTGGAAAGAGACCCTAAACTCCAACCAGTCTATCGATCTATACGTAAATAAGGCTATGTTGTTTAGCAATACTTTTGCTTAGCCTTATGAATTGGATAGTGGTTAAACAAATACGGACAATTACTTCGGATTTAAAATGCAGTATCAATCCATATTATAATGCAGGAACGTCTCTTTCTATGTGAAACGCTAATTCCCAATAGTTCACAGTTGCTCCAAAAGGTGTCTCCACCTATGCTACCTGTCTGTCTGACGCCAATAGATGGCGCTAGCGTGCGGGCAATTTACAGATGTAGTTGCAACTTAAAATCAATTTAATTATTTCAATTTATTGTTTCAATTTAATTATTTCAATATGGAATAAATCACGATTTCAACCTATAGGTTAGCGTTCAGCGAGCCGAATGCTTGGCGGTTAATAATAGATAATATTCACGTCACATCTAGGCATCTTAATTTGAAAAAGTTGTCGTTTTAAGTAATCAGAACACTAATTTTTTTTGTTCTCTTTATAAATAAGAGATACGATCAATGCGTTTAACCTTCTGCGATTTCTTAAATAAAGTCAGGGGTTATCTAAACGTTTATTTGTTAATGAATCGTAAAAGTGTAGCTAGGTAAAATAAAATTCAAGAATGAATTTCTCCTTCTTTCCTAGTAATCCTGCGTTCTGCTCCATAGTGTAGTGAATAGAATGCGTGCACGAGATACTGGGTTTGATTCCCAATGTGAGACCTTCGAGCATATTAATGTGATTCAAATTCGATTTTAAACCGTAGATCTGCTTCTATATAGCCTCACTGCAGATATAGGATGTAAATACAAACCAATCATTCAGCCAGTGTAGTTATATTTCTAGTTAATAAACGTTTACCTCATGGTAAAATTTATTTAATTATTTTTTGTAATTTTAATTTTATTAGTACTTTTATACAAAGTAGTATAAGTCAATCGAAGAGGACTATACAGCATTACAATTTTGACCAAACAGACGAAACGCGTGCTTTGAAAAATGTCTCACAAATCTCTTCGTTGCACGGAAGCTTTCCCGTCTTCGGACAGCAATTCCGTGTGCAATATAGTCTCTCACCGAGCACCGTTCTAGCTTGCAACTGTCCCGTCACTCTTAAGTTATAGTGGTCGTATATGCAGAGTGTAAGGTCCTAGTAGTTTTATGCCTCTTTTCTGTGATTTATTGTTTCCATTGTGTCTTCCTTTCCAATAAGAAAAATGAATGAGCTTTGAAACTCAAGTGAAAAACCTCTCTATGAGTCAAATTAGATGTTGCTTTTAGATAAAAGATAGACTGCTTTCACTGTTTTTTAGTAAAGAGACACAAGAGCTTACCTTGAACTTATATATTTGAGCATTATGGTCATGATGATTAAGGCTGACGAAAGAACTGGGCAATAACCTGGGTCTTTGATGTCCTTAAACTCTATAATGCAACGAGAAATTCAAGAAGCAACACCTTGGTAACAGTAAAACTCAAATGTTAATTAATGTTTATAAATAAAATATATTGTTTGACAAACCTAGAAAATACAGCTTCAACTTTGGTAAGTATATCTAGATATTCATTTACTTTTCACATCTCGAAATATACCTAGGTAGTACTATTTTGTCTTATTGTGTATGTTGTAGGCACATGTTTGCTTTTATTTCAATCATTTAAGTATGCTACAAGTAAATTCTTTAGAACTCTCCATTTCAGTTTTAGGTTTGTCTTGAGCCAGAATCAGAATTCTTTATTTCTCAAATTTATTTTAAGCAAAGCATGCTGATTTGTAGTGTAACTAACAAGTTCTATTAGTTTTTGACGTCATTATATATATATATATATATATATATATATATATATATATATATATATATATATATATAGTATTGAAGCCAGTTGCTTTTCATGTTTGCCAAGTAGTTATTTTTGTTCATCACATTATTAATTAAGATGAACAAAAATGAACGCCAATAATGAAAAATAGCATATTTCTTCCATTTCCTCTCTTTATGCTTTACCGAACGACAACACTCACAATAATTCCGTTATATTCGATTCAAATTTGAAACAATTTAAACATTTATCAGGTCACACATCCAGAAAGAGACTGCATTAGTTTGAAAAATGACATAAATACACTTTATAAATGGTGCAAAACAAACAACTTGCTACTAAGTATTTTTAAAAAATGCAGTGTAATGTTATAGAAGAACACAAAATTATTTGCAACTTTATTATCATATAAATAGCATACAACTGGAAAGAGATGACCATATAATTTATTTTAATGTGTCAATACCATCATTTCTTTGTTTTTGCTTTGTTTCATTCCCATCTGAACTGGATTGCAAGTGATGCTTAACACATCTTGAATTTGTAATCAGACATGGAAGTGAATTTAAGAACAGCAATGTACTTAAAACTCTACGTGTAGTATATGTACTGTACGACTCACACTCAATAAGCGTCAATAATATGGAACTCTAGTATGCAAAAATATGTACACCAGTTATAATAAATTCAATCTAAATGTGTGCTTCATAAAATATATGAAAATGCATGAATGTATTATGTTACACTAGAAAAAAAGTTACACTTTTACCAAGTTAGTTATTCCAGGCTCTTAAAATCTTAGAAGAGTTAACTTGTTTTAGTGCTTTTTGAATAGACTTATGCGCAAAGAGATGTATTCAGAAACAAATGCTATCAAAAATGTTCTATGGATACGAGTAAATTCAAGTCACGTGGTTCAATTAATGATACTCGACATTTTTTTAAAAAAAAATAATATTTTCTGTGCAGGTATGTTCCATGTGTTACTTCAAAACAATCAATAATTTGATTGTAGTGATTGTAGGTTCCTAGTGGCAGCTATATTTTCTTTCGAATGTGCATCTTTATATGATTTCATAAGGGATTACGGAATCTAACATTTCTAACGCTCTAATTATTCGTTTGAAGTGGAATAGAAACCAAGATGATCAACAAACTACATATAATAGCACCAACAAACTTTTTTATGTAGATTCAGTATCCTAAGAATAGTTTTCACTTCAATTTTATATTTCTACTGAAACCGGAAGTAGTAAGAAATAGGTAATAGATCTCACGGTTTCAATATCGATTTCTGTTTTTGATATGAATTCTGCGTCACATTAACAGTTTCCATCTCTTATTATTCCTTTATTGCAGCCGAAAGTTATATATTTGTTTTGTTTCAGTATTGAATTCGTATAGTTTGAATCTCCACCGTAGTTTCGTAACAGTGGAACGAAACTCACTTGTTTATATTTTCATTCTTCAGCAAACTGTCATTACTTTTTGTTGTAGAAAGAAAAATTTCAAAATTCTCGACTGAAAAATCTTATAAAAACTTAGTTTAAGATTTGGTCCGATTACGCTTGTAAACGAGTGCACATACATCAATCGGGATAAACAGATGGACAGACATTCAAAAATTATTTTTCCATCATGTAGGACCTTAAAATGTGTAAATCCGTTGAAGTCTCGAATCCGAATGGTTTACGACTACTATGTTTTATTTACTTTAGATTAAAAATAAAACAACTATACCATCTCACACAAGAACACAGGACATTAGTTTGTATGTGTGTGTGTGTATTGGTAGTAAACTATTGATTACAACTTAAGTCCAATGTGTCCTGAATCACTAGAAGAAGCATGAGTCCATAGCGACTATTTAAAGCAGATGTGGTAAAATTGTTTAGATTAGATTTAATTAGATGTGATTTGAAGTTTGGTTCTCACTAAGAACCCACCTTCATTCTGTGCACACAACGGCTTAGAAGTAGAGCTCGGAAGTTCGATACACATCATGTTTGTAGGATTTTTTGAAGTTGTTCTGTTTTTGTTTTTTTTTAACACTATTTTCATTACAATAGTCTCATTTCATTTTTCACTAAATTTGTTGCCCTTTGTTTTAACCTAAAAGGTAGAACAGATATATTAAGCTATGTTTGTTAACGATAACGAAATCGGTAGTCGTAAGTAGGTTCTGCTGGGATTCAGTTTCGGTGGAATAGAGTTTCCCGAAAAATGATTTCGGACGCGAAACCTAAAAAGATTTTCTTATAAAAACGGTTTCTTATAACAAATTTCCAGATTGAATCGATTACGATGCAGGAGCCGAAATTGATTTTCCGAGAAAATCGGTTCTAGTTTCGGAACTGAAATCGATATTGAAGTGAAATCAATGTTACAGAGAAAAGATAAATATGTTTCGTAATAAAACTGCTGTAGGTTTTGTAACAAGACCATATTTGCAAATGATAATGTCAAAATGAATTTCGGTTCTCTTTGGAAACATAACGAATTAAGGTTTCTGGTTCCTTGAAGGAAACCAATATGTCGAACTGTATTTCAATTCTCTTCCCGAAGAACATCGAATTGAAAAGCAGTGTGGTGAAGGTATCGGCATGCAACAACTTAGCATGAGGATCGTTATCTGGTCCTAAATGTCCGACGTAGACCAACGACCACAGCTGGTACACCAGCTCGAGAATTTACAGGTGCATCTGTGATCCACGTATCACGTCAAACTCTATACCGGCGGTTCACGAACGCCAATTGCATACACCCTGACCCGTCAGGTGCATTCCCGTCACACAATAGCAGCGCTAAGAACGACTACAGTGATGTATAGCCCACAGTGAGTGGATCTCAAAACAGTGGAGTAGTTTACTCTTCAGTAATGTGCAATGATTCAGTTTGGAGAGAGATTCTCGCCGTCTGTTTGTTTGGAAGGTACCAGAAACATTTTACCACCACCAAAATGTTGTTGAAAAGAACAGGTATGGAGACCTTGGTCTCATAGTATGGGGCGGCATCATCTTAGGTGCCGAACATCACGTGTGTTCAAGCACCAGACGGAAACAGTTGAGATCTACAGAAATGTCATCTCTGAACAACATATCCGACTATTCCGTAGTGTATACAATCCTAAATGTTGTTTTATGGATGATAATGAATGAAGCACAGTCGGTGGAGGTATAACTGAAGCATGAAGACGTCACGGATCTTGAGTGGCCAGCGAGGTCACCGGGCCTCATCCCATTGAGCATGCATGGGATCCCCTTTGACGACGGATTGCAGCCTTAACACCTCCATCAGGATATATTGCTGAACTGTGCAGGGTACTTGTGCAAGAGTGGAAGGTTTAGCATATAATCCGAAGTACGGCTTCACACTGTGCAGCCTACATTGCTGTTTGCGGTAACCACACCCTGTGTTGAACATTTCTTCCAACATAAATACGAACTTACGACGGTCAACAGATGGTTGCCCACATGACTTATGTATATTCAGTCAGATATTGCAATGTTCATGTGTTATTGGAAACGATTGTTTTGTGCATATCATTATTATCACTGTTGTCCGCACATCCCATATTGTTTCGGACATGAGTATATTCGGTCGTCTTCCCGACAAATGCCGAATCGAAATATTTATTTACGTTCCACATCCAAAATTCAAAGAATTTTCGGTTCCATTACCATTAACATCCATGCATTAAACCCAGGCCGTACGCAGAAACAAATGTACGTCTTTCTTTTTTCTAAAAAAAAAAAAAAAAAAATGAAAATGAAGAACTCATAGGAAGACTTGAAAAATAATCTAAATTACTGTTTTATCCAGTGAGAATTTATTTTGGGGAGTTGATCCCTTCATTACGGTCTTGAGTTAAATATTTCATTTCTTCAGTTTCTCTATTACGCTACACAACATGAGAATGAACGTAACACTAAAACAAATAAAGAATCCACTTCAGTTATAATAGGATGTGTTCAATAATGCTACTCTCTCGAACAGCATCGTCACTTATCACATATATATTAACACTGTCACTATCCAGACAAGAACACTCATCTAGTTCATCGTGAAACATTTAAGCTCAGCTTCAAATCATTGTAAATAATGAAAAGCACCTACATACAGTAACATTCTATTTTCACTCGTTACTTCACAGCAGCTATCCATAGGTTGCAAGTTGTCGGTGACACTGGTGATAAATTGGATAGCAAGGTTCAAAAAAGAAAAACACGTATGACAATTTAGAATGTCATGCATTTCATTTATATGTATTTTTATATTTGTTGTCCCTCGTTCTTTACTTCAAAACCAGCTGACAAAATTAATTAGTCCTATATTAATAGTTTGTTCCCAATTAAAATCTTCTATACATGAACAACTGCTTGTATCTACTTAACAAATACGTTCACAACATATATATATGTATGTCAGAAGAAAAGGATATAGGTCACACAACATGAAAGACAAGCAATCTTTGTTACAATACAGTGCGTACCAAGAAGAACTGTGTGTTTAGTATAAATATTTTGTGATTTGCCTTCATCATGATAGTATTTCAAGCATATTCGTGGGAAAAAATAAAAATTAAATCTTTCAGTTTTACGTCCCACGATTATGCCATTTAGGTTAAGGGAGACGATGATTACAGCAAGTAAACGATCATGGAAGAATTGGTGGAATGATAAAATGGGAGGAAACATGAGGATCCCGAAAAACCCAAGGACACGATGCACATTTGTGGAAGTTCCTTTGTGGCTTAGCGGTTGGCACACGAGCCTTTGGTGTGGGATACTCGGGTTTGATTCCTGGCGGGAGCTCATGTGGTTCGGATTCCACGTTAATCAGTAGGTCAACGTCTCATATAGCCTCGATGCTGAAAGGAACGCTATATTCAAATTCAACTCAACTCAACACATTCGCGGAGTATCAATGCTCAGTTTTGTAGTTCAAACTAGTCTAAGCATCAGGCATGGTAGCTTTGAGTAAAATGGAGTTGAGTTGATTTTGAGTTTAACGTCCCTTTCAGCAGAGAGGCTATATGACACGGGACCTACTGATTAACGTGGAATACGAAGCATATGAGCTCCCACCGGGATTGAGTAAAATGGAGAAGTATTTTGTTGAACGTGGTCATTCTCTCATGAGAAGACGATTATAAGTATGGCATATTTGTATATGCTAAAAACTGCATCTTGTCCAAGCTGAGAGTGTGGAGAGGTTAGTTTTCTGAAGGATAATTCCCCATTAATTTACAGTGGGATTGTGTACAAGAACTAATTCCTTGGAAAATAAATAGACAGAGCATATCCCATTGTTTGGTCTTCGTCATAGTAACAACACATTCCAATAAGATTGATTGTTAAGCCTCTTTGCTAAAATCGTTCCCACTTTTTTATTTTACTAAATAACTAAAAGATAATGAAAAGTACCCAACTTGTAGAAACTGAGTTAAGTATTATTTTCAAATACTAATTAACAAACTAACAACTGCTTCAATATCTTTCCGTATAGGCCATAAATTTAGGTGCGCAGTTTATGATGTCATATATGTTGGGCACCCACATTTATATACTATTCAAAATATCCTCAAAACAATTATTAGTTCATATAATATCGTTTCGTAGATACTATCTGGCTTTTTACATTTTTGATATTATTATGATTGATTAAAGATGGTTGTAAAATCAGTAGCTACTTGTAACAATGTATATTTCAAAAAGTAAACAGCCTATCATAGTTTTATTTCCATTTAGAGCTTCTCCGTGGCTAAGCAGTTAGCGTATGCACCTTTGGCGTGGGAGACTTGGGTTCGATTCCCGATGGGAGCTCATGTGCTTCGGATTCCACGTTAATCAGTAGGTCCCGTCTCATATAGCCTCGCTGCTGAAAAGGATGATAATTCAATTCAATTTATTTCCATTTAATACATCATTACGTTGTACCATTTGGTTATTAAGTTACATTTCAACGTATGCACCCGCATTTTCCACACACTTCTGGAATATTTTAGGAACCTAATCCACGGCTCTTCTTTAGGATCTCAACTGGAACATTTACAAATACTTCACGGATATTTTGTTCGAGACTGTTAATATGCCTTGGTTTTAACTTGCACACTTGTTCATTAGCCCAACCCCAAAAGAAGAAGTCGCAAGGGGTTAGATTGGGGCTGTGTGCAGGCCATTCTGTCGTCCACAGCTGCCAATCCATCTGCCGGGGAAATTGTCATCAATTCATACTCTCACTGGAATTGCGTAGTGGAGCAGACGTACCAGTTCTTATTAATTTCTTATGACAGTTTTCTTTTGTTGTCTTAGAGTTAGGCATTACATTCCTACCTCGCTCTTACTTCCACCATCTCCGTACTTGCATCTAGTGCCGATCTTAACTCTGTCTTCTACGCTGTATGCACAAGCCATTTTGCGGTTTTTACTGGATCAACTGAAGAGTAATAGACAAGAATTGCGATTTTCTCAAAAACGACTCTAATGACTTTGTTTATATATCATAAATCAATATTACATAACATCATCATACTGTGGTATAGGTAATTTCTCCTAAAAAAAATGGGTATGGTAGTTTAATCTTTGGGGTGCGTCATTTTGGGCGATTTTCTCAAAAATGATTCCGGCGATTTTATTTATATTTTATAAATAAATAGTTCATTAATAACCTGATAATATGACATAACTCATTAGTTCTGAAATATCTACGAGGGGTAGTTTACTTTTTCACAATTTTCTCAAAAACGAACCAGGTTATTTTGTTCATATTTCGTAAATAAATACTCCATTGATAACTTGACAGTGAGACATAACTTATTTATCCTGTTAGAATTTAAGAGACGTAGTTTATTGTTCGGGTGATTTTTTTTGTCGATTACCTAAAAAAAAGTGATTTTCTTCATATTTCTTAAATAAATATTTCATTAATATCTCTATAATGTTGCGTAAAATACTTCTTACGAAAAAAAATTACAAGGTATAGTTTACTATTGGGATAAGTTTCTCTTCAGAAACATTTTTTTTTAATATTTGTATAAAGTTGCGTAAATTACTTACATGATATTATCCACAAGAAGTAGTTTTTTTTGTTTGTTTGTTTGTTTGTTTTGTTTTGTTTTTTATACCGTTTCGTGAACACGACTTATGCGATTTTGTTGATATTTTATAAACAAATATATATTTAATAACCCTAGCGTATGGTATAAGTCGATTCTTATTGAAAAACTTTTAGTGGATAGTTTACTTCTTAGAGTAAGTTTTCTTTCAGAGAAGTTTTCGAAAACGCCTTATAATTTTGTTCGTATTTTAACAAAAAAATCTTTAATAACTGCAGCAGAACATGATTTAGTTTAAAGAGTTGCAGCGAGTATGGAGAGAGGCTCATACCTTTTATTAATACTTGTATTTTGAATGCATCAGTAGCGCACTCACAGGGAGTTCACACGGTCCGAAACGCGTCCGATCTTATTAAGTCAACAGACATTTGTACACTTTCTTAATAGAGCTATACTTGCTTTAGTAGAGAAATGAGACTTGATCTCCTAGAGTGACCTAGAGATTTGATCTTACACATATGTACTCTTTCCTTATAAAGAAAATAATAATTTAGTTCTATCGTTTTTCTGAGAATGTTGGTGGATGTACTTGAAAATTGCTTACCGTTGACTGAGTGTAGAATAACACCTGTTTAATGCAGTATAGATGTAGTGTCATGTAATAGGAATTAAACCCCTTCCAACAAGAATTTCTGGCTGCGGGCCTGATCATCTCAAGTTTTATGAAGTTCAAGTATTGTGTACTTTGTTTCCTATGATCTAACGAATAGGCGTATCAACATTTCTCCAAAACTTCCCAGCTGAATGATAGAAATTTAAGAAAACATGGCAATTGATAGCAACGTACTTTAGCGTGAAGTTTGAAATACAAGAGCGAGGCTGAAAGTGGGCAGGGACGAATTGGAATTTGGTTCCGAAAAAAGAAAATGTCCTGCCAGAACTGACTTTCTGAGCGACATTTGTATTTTTGGTAACTTTTTCATTTATTTGATTGTTTTTATTATTATTGAACATTTATTTTACTTGTAGAAAGAAAACTATACCACGAGGCACAGAGAACGCAAACCACTCTGATCACAAGGCGGAGATTCCGCACAACTGACAGTGAAGAGTAAATTACGGCATTCTTGCTTAAATGCTGCCACACTATCAGATTCTCTTTCTTATTCGACAACAATCGCTACCACTAGGCTTTCTCATAAATGATGCTGGCTGCGAACAGTTTGTTGTTTTCAGGTTCCATTCAACTCTCAGAAGTATTATTGTGTAATAAACAATGACTTGCTTGCCACTTTCCTTTAATTTCCTTTACCAACACCGTACACTAGTTGTCGTATTAGTGTCTAAAAATATTAATGCTTTTGATTAGAATTTGCATATGTGCGGATTTCAATTGAAGGGTGAGGGGGAAAAAGAAGGAATGTCACAAAACTGCATTTTCGAGAAAACGGCGTTTTAATATTGAAAACCTCATAAAAAGAATAGGGTTAGTTAAGTCTTTTGCCCCTTTTTACACGGACATTGCTACATTTACGCATGCATGCCATATACAGTCAAATAGTACCAAGAGTCACTAACAGATACGACAAAGCACCCGAAAATGCACATACATGGACATTTCTTGTTTTTTCCCTTACCCTTCAATTATGGTGCTAGCAATGAACCTTATAAGATTTGAAAGAAAAAGTAACAATAACAATGTAAAATAAAGTAACCGACGGTAAGAAAAAGATAGGGACAGTTTTGCATCACGACTTCATAACAAAAAAAAAAAAAAAAAAAGTAGGGACGAGGACCGAAAAGAAAGGAGTGTCCCGACTAAATCCGGACGTCTGCTCAGGGTTTGTTCTACTCTATGTGCAACACGTGCATTTGCACGGGGAAGCAAGTTTTGAAGGGCGGCAAAAACTGGCCTAAGATATACAAAACGTAAATATTTGAAAATATATTATTTACAATACATATTTGTATTTCAACGGTAATTCCTAACAAACAATGAAGGTTTATACATTCTTACTGACCGAACCTCTTCCTATTAATTTATTATTATTATTATTATTATTATTATTATTATTATTATTATTATTATTATTATTATTATTATTATTATTATTATTCGGTGAATCTTATGTTTTCATCGATGCTTCTATAGGAAATATTTTAACTTAACATTCCACGATTATGGCCTTTAGGCTAAGGAAGACAGATGACTAAGGCAAGTAAATTATGATGGAGGAATTGGTGGGATGATAATGTGGAAGGAAACGGCAGTACCCTGAGAAAACCAACGGACAATGTTGTTCACCACAAACTTACTTGACCGAGGATCGATCAGGAACCCCACGCACCAGAATTAAGCGCTTTATCACTCACTAGGGAAGTACACGAAATGGTACGCGGGGATCTGCATGTGTTATATATCGTTGGAAAGGACACACCGAGTATTCTTCACATGTGAAATATCTCTCTTGATTGGGGCCTGTAGGGGGCGCGGGGGCCATTTAAAGATCAGAACAAGGCTCGCTTCTAAACACCAGAAAACGCAGATAAAATAAGAAGCTGTGACGTAATTGTTTTGAGACGTGGTATATGTAGGTTCGAAAGGTAGCTGAATACGAATCTGACATCAAATGTTTACAAATCAAAATGGCGGATCCAACATGGCGGACACAAATTACAAATGAAGCATACTATGAATCTGAAATCAGGTATATGGAGATATTCGACGTCGCTGTGTATGAATCGGATGTTAAAAGTGTAAAATTCAATATGGCGGACAAAACGTAAAACACTGCTTCAACTGAAAACAGCTAGGTAAAGGTTTTCGTGGTCGCGGTATACGAATTCAATGTTAAAAGTGCAAAATGCAATATGACGCATCTAATACGGTGGAGAAAAGGTGCAAAAGTACAGAATGGGCGTATGAGTATCGAGACGAGCCTGGGCTCCGTCTCGATCTCCTCTCAATTTGGAAAAGCACACAAAATCGAAATTACTCTCGGTATCAGTACCATCCCTACTACGGAGAGTGCACATTTATCATACATATTGCTCACAAGTGTACACGACATAATGTGAAACCGGAAAGACAGTTATGCAAGCATAACGATATTTTAAACGCTTACTTTTCACTATCATTGTTCGAATCTTCAGATGGTACAATATATGAAAATAATTGCAGCATACCCTACAGAGGCCATTCAATCGAGACATTACAGATGTGAAGAGTAGTCGATGCAGCTTTTCAACGATGTATAACACATGCCGATCCCTGCGTATCTCTTCGGCGGCGGGGGAAGGGGTTAGTAGTAAAATAATTATTGTCAATGATTGCAATCTGTTCATATCATAAAACTTTCATGTGCACTACAAAACCTGCCCCGCATTCTGTGCCTCAATTTTGGCATGATTGTATAGCAAAACACGTTCCCTGTTTATTGTAAAACATCATCTACTTGCCCCCTTAAGCACTATAGGTATTTTTCTACTACATGTGTAAGAATAACATATGCCCGTTCTCTACATATCTTTTTTTGCATTTTTCGTCCGCCACATTCGATCCGTCATATTGCATTTTGTATATTTAACATTGAATTCGTATTCAGCGACCACGAAAACCTCTATCTACCTGCTTTCAGTTCCATAGCAGTATTTTAATTTTTGTCCACCATCTTGGATCCGCCATTTTGAATCTTACACTTTTAGCATCCGATTCATACACAGCGACGTCAAATATCTCCATATACCTGATTTCAGATTCATAGCATGTTTCATTTGTAATTTGTGTCCGCCATGTTGGATCCGCCGTTTTGATTTGCAACCATTTGGTGTCAGATTCGTATTCAGCTACCTTTCAAACCTATATATACCACGTCTCAAAACAATTACGTCATAGCTTCTTATTTTATCCACGAGCGAGCCTTGTTCTGATCTTTAAATGGTCGCCACGCCCCTTACAAGCCCCGTTCAAGCGAAAATGAAATGAAATGAAATCTTTAAATTTTACGTCCCACGCTTATGCTGGTTATACTAAAGGAGACGGTGAAGATGAGAGATGAATGAAATGGTGGAATGAAAAAAGTGGGAGAAAACGGGGAGAACCCCGAGAAAACCAACGAGCACGGTGTTTGTCCACCACAAAGTCCACACGGCGTGAGCTGGGATTGAACCAGGGACCTCAAGCACAACACAAACCTGTACACAAAGCGACAGAACTTTCTTTGTTATCTTTTTAAATGTCCTGCAGTAAGCATGGAAGGCAGATTCTAATAGTCTAGAGGGCGCGGTGGCTCAGTGGTAGAGCGTTCACCTCCTGTGCTTGGGGTCCCTGGTTCGATCCCAGCTCACGCCTTGTGGACTTTGTGGTGGACAAACACCGTGCTCGTGGGTTTTCTCGGAGTTCTCCCGTTTCCTCCCACTTTCTTCATTCCACCATTTCACTCATCTCTCATTATTACCGTCTCCTTTAGCCTAACCGGCATAACCGTGGGACGTTAAACTTAAAGATTTCATTTCATTTCTAATTGCTAGAGAAATCTTAGTTGCATGAGCATTTTCAAAAGAATTCATAAAAAATAAGCTAACAAATACTTTAATTATAATTTTTTAAGATTGTCATCTGTCCGGCTATACTGCATCTGGTCGTCATATGACTTAAACGTTTAAATACTTCGCGCTACCACAGATCGCCATGTGATTCCAATGGGTTAATTGAAATAAATTATATCTTACAAATTTGAAAAAGAAAAAAAAAACATGTTATAGACAATAGTAAATTTTTAGAGTAGATAGTTATAAATGCCATCCAATAAATGTTTTAAATTCACATATTAGAAAGCCTGTCTTTCTAAGAACGCGGGTTTCATGAAGCACAATTCTGTGGAATATGAGTATTTTCTTTTGGTCTCTCCTCGAATTTGTCTTTAATATGGGAGATCCGGATGCGGTTCCCGTTGTTATATTGTCTGGTTCGGATTTCACGTTAAAATGTGAAGGACCGCGTCCCACGTAGGCTCGAGGGTAAAAATTGACTTAAAACTCCAAACAACCAAAGCGAGTTTACAAGAGTGGTACTCGAAGTTAACTGGTGTTATCCTTCTCAAGGAGGTAATATTTTCCCAAATTCCCAGAGATAATCAAACTTGTTGAAATTTATTCATAGAACTCAATGCAGCAAACATCACCTCCAATTGAATTGCTTGATTGCATTTCGAAGAGGAGAAAACAATATTCTCGTCACATATACGTATTATTCGTCTCTGGAAGTTAGACGAAGTCTCCAAAACGATTAAGATATTTTGATATGATTTTCACAATATTACGGAATATATATCGTTGAACCTGGATGTGTATATCTGATTTAATCGTGTGTGGTTATTAGTTGAGAGCTTCAATATTGTTCTTTGTTGAATTTTAATTGCATCTTTATTGATCTAACTCGATTTACCACGCTTGATCAGATTTTGTGAAACTAAATTGACACGAGAGGGTATGCTATTTTCGTTTCATAATGTATTGGAAGTTCATTTGGTCAATATAACTATAACGCCGTGATTTAATTTAGTTTCATGCTTCAGTAAAATTAGTTTGTATCCAGGCGCGCACTCAATTTTTTCTTGGGAGAAATCCAAGCTTTAGGAGAGGGGGTCCAACACTACAATCCACTACGTCTATGTAATATTGAACGAGAATTATTCTGCGCGCGAAAAGACGATAAATGATTGTAAAATACTTCCACCTATATTTTTAAAAAATATGATACTGGTAGATTGTTTTCTGTAAGAGAAAGAGTACAAATGAAGTGTAAGATCAAATTTTCATGCTACATCAATCATTTCCCTTTCAAAAAAGTATAGTTTTATTGACAAAGTGTACAAATGTATGTTCAGTTAGGAAGGTTTTTTTTGGGGGGGTGGAACCGGTAGACTCCCTTGTGTGCGACTCTGTTTGTAACCTTTATCTTTCCGCTTGCCCTAACTAATCGGCTGGTATAGCAATGGCGGATCTAAAAGGTAAAAACTGGAGTAGCCAGAACCCAGACTATGATAGGTCTATCATGGATTTATTATAAACTTTGAAAAATATATAAATAATAGCTTAAATTATTTTTGTCACTCAAAAAACTGGGGGGTCAGGCTATATCCGCCACTGTGGTATGGTTGAGGTCGTAAGGAAATATGCTGGCGATCGCAAGATCTATCAATCACTAGTTCGAATTCTTCACAGGACATATGAAGGATGAGGAGGGGAAAGAAGGAATGTCACAAAACTGTATTTTCGAGAAAACGACGTTTTAATATTGAAAACCGCGTGCAAAGTGAATAGGGTTAGTCAAATCTTATGCCCCTTTCCTTGGACATTTCTACATCTAGGCATGCATGGCATATACAGTCAAATAGTACCAAGAGTCATCAACAGATGGGGCAAAGCACCCGTTAAAGCACCACATGGACATTTCTTGTTTTTTTCCCTTACCCTTCATGTGTCCTTCAACTGTTCATTTCGTTACTATTATTCATTTCTGATGTACACATTCGGGGTTACTTCTGACCAATGTAACGTTTATACTAATTTTTAAAAATTTAGGTTTACCAAAACTCTTTTGTATATTTACCCTGTCCCTGTGTCTGTTCATCTGGGAGACAAAAGAATCTCAGGAACTGCTTAATGATTCACCATTAAATTTGATTTTGATGCTATGAATGAAAAGTTAGGAATCGAATTTATTGATGAAGTCGATATTCAAACCAAAAATTGATAGAAATCAACTATTTTTGATTTTCGGCTTGTTCACTATATAGGAAGAAGAACAGTAATAGATAGCGAGAAGGAATTTTCTGCAAATGGTTAAGCGTCCCCCCAAAAATCATTTACATTCTTAACTCTCAATTAAAACCGGAAGTGGTACAAATCCACTACAATTTTCAGTATCCAAATTGATTTACATAGGGCAAAAATGCTATGAGATAGCAAGAAGCGTTTCTTTGGAATCGTTTTAGTGCTTTAATAATAAGTATCTAGTTTTCTCTTAACCCTCTTCAAACTGGATGTGTCAGAAATTAACCTGATGAGCTGTTTTTTGAAGTCAATTATATCTCCCAAGAATACATTCCATTTTCACTCTAATCTCTATACTAAAACCAGAAGTGGCAGGAATCAACTACTTCCGCTTTCAACGTTGATCGTTATAGAGTGAGAACGGTAACGTATAGTTAGAAGCTGTTTTGTGCAGTCAATTATGCCTCCCAAAAATATGTTGCATTTCCACTCTAATCTTTGTACTAAAATCAGAAGCGCTAGGAATATATTACCACTTTCTGCTTTAATCTTAATTGAAAAAATAACGCCATACAAACCAAATTTCTTCACATGGTGTAGTTCTGACACTGCTACTTGTTATACTCTACATTAGTCACTGAGTATTGATTGAAAACTTATTGCAAAGGGATGGAAGTTCTTTCTGGAGATACTTATTCTTCAAACATCTAGCGTTTCTTTGATTTAGCGTATTTTTTTTAATATAGATTCAGTACCAAGGATACGTTTCATCTCTGATTTTAATCTTTTATTGCTTCCAAAAGTAATATACATCAATCACCACTTCCGGTTTTAATGTTAGTCCCATAGAGAAAAATCATAAGGAAAAAAAACTAGTAAAGCCTATTCGATATGGATTCAGCATCCGAGAAATAGCTTCTATCTTTGACCTTATTCCTCTATCGTAAACAGTATAGTACTACTCCATGTTTGAGTATTGACTTTAAGTAGTTTCGAAGTATACCGTAGTTTCACACTGTGAAACAAAACTACCCCATGCTGTAAGCGTCGGTGGAACACCGATAGGCAAAAATCGGTGGTCCCGCAATGACGCTACACGGAGGGCCAACTTCTGTTTTGAAAATTATACCACCAGCGGCAGAGACGCGATGCAACGCCAATGAACCACAAGATTATTATCCCAAAATACGTTAAATCGTCTATACAGTATGGCGCTAAATTCGTTGTACAAAAACAAAGAACTGATTCCTGAGAGTAAAACAAACAAAAAAGTTCCTACAAACATAGGGCAAAAACCCCATCGTTTACGTGTTATAGGCTGCCGAAAACATGAAAAAATGAATTATAAAAGCCCATAGCTCCAAAACTATGGGACTTACTGTAGTCGGGTCAAGTCTTCACCTAGGAACTAGTGTGTGCTCTATCCAAAAATACATGTTTTAGAATCCTAAGGTACTCCCGCAACACTTTTTATGGAGGTAGTTGGAGAGTACTTTATATCATAGGCCCATAGTCAAACTCCCTTTATAAAAATTGTTGTGGAAGTACCTCAGGATTCTGAAACACGCATTTTTGGATAGGGCACATACTAGTTCCTAAGTGAAGTCTTGATCCGACCAAGGTAGGTCCCATAGTTTTGGAGCTATAAACCTTTAAAATTCATTTTTTCATGATTTCGGCAACCTATAACACGTAAATGATGGGGTTTTTGCCCTATGTTTATTGGAACTTTTTTGTTTGTTTTACTCTCAGGAATCACTCCTCTGCTTTTGTACAATGAATTTAGAGCCATACTGTATGTGTGATTCGTTTACATTAAGGCGAGTCTAAAAGACACCTTTAAAAAGTTAATAATAATAATAATAGTAATAATAATAATAATGTTTCCTGGGATAGGCACGAATTACCAATCTTGTGATTACTAGCCGCGCACTCTTCCGTCTTCGCCACGGAGGCAGTAGTGTTTGCCCCACCTGATCTCACTTTTGATACTCCAATTTTCTCGCACACTTTCATTCATTTCTCATCGTCACCGTCTCCTTTAGCCTAAACGACATAACTGTGGGACGTAAAACTAAAGATGTCATTTGCACCAGTGTTAGTCCATCTCATCAAAGGGATAACAATCTCCAAATTTTATGTCATAAAAGGGAACGAAAAATAAAAAGCATTCGTAAACCTGTACTATTTCATAACGTAATGAATCATCAAGACCAAATTTTTAGTAATTTTAAAAGAATCATCATAACATTGATCCAAAACTCCTAATTCAATGACGTCATAGCAGGGCCAAGGTACCTCTGACTCATTCGCACCAGCGTGCATGGCCCCTGAATAAGCATAAGCAAAATTTCAATAGGTGACGCAATCTCGGGCCAAAGCATCCCTGATTCATTCACTATGGTCCATGGTGGTCCCAAATTGGATAATCAAAAGTGAGATCAGGTGGGGCAAGTACTACTGAGGCAATGAAGTAAACGTCGCTTGCAGAAAGATAAATCATTAAAGTCTTTTTAATTTGACTAATCAGAGTGCTCCTTTAACCGTATATATCCAACGATAACCGTTTGGGAATTGATAAAATCCATTCGCCAAGTAATTTTATAACAAAATGACACGCGTCTATTTACTTCATTTCATCGTTCTTCCATATTCATTTTCTAATTATCAGTGAGAGTTGCCATCTAAATTCATACAATTATACACACTGATCTCAAGATTTTTCACTTCATGATGTAGAGGCAAGGGTTACTCTTGATCTCCGGAGCACACTTTAGGAGCAATTCGTTATGAAAAAATAATATATAACAATAAGCGCATGCACATGACTGCGATTGTTCATGTTGATAACTTCGCGATTCTCCGCGACGAATCGAAGGAGCGTAGACCGAAATGAAGTCCTCGGTGCAACGCGGTGGTAACTTCAACACCCTGGCTCTATGTATTTCTTTCGACTCGACGAAACCCTGCCACTCCCTTGTGGCACACTAGTGACAATCCTTCGACGCTTCGCTATATCAACGATCGACATTTACCGGCAAGTAGGCCACTAGGTGATGGCGACATTTACGGCATGGGGTAACTTATTTCAGTAGTGTATTTTCAATTTTTATTTTAATTGAAGATTTTATTTTAGTTTTGCCTGAGAGGAAGGCAAAATATGGACTGTATTTTTTTTACTTTATTTTACTTTGTTTTTTTACTGTTCATAAAAAGTCAAAGATTTTTCTTCGTAAGAGACTCAGAAACTTCAAACTTCCATTCTTAAGATCATGGATTTGTTACACACACACACACACGCACACACACACACACACACACACACATATATATATATATATATATATATATATATATATATATATATATATATATATATATATATATATATATATGTGTGTGTGTGTGTAGAAAAATGGTGTCGTCCCACTTGCGACATTCCTATTAGCGACAGGAACTATTAACTGTCCTATGAGCGACCGATTCGATCTATTAACTGCTCTATGAGTCACCGATTCGTTCATACTAAGATACTGGAAGAAGACAAGGTTCTCTCTTCTTTAACTTGTTTCATGCTAATGCGATTTAGAACCTAACAAAATGTACTATGAAAAATTTCGCTCTACCTGAATTTAATACGTGAGACTGCTCTCATTACATTAACAATATTTTATACGTTTTTCCTAATATTATATTTTTGAATTACTTTCTATGAATACACTGGGGAAAACTAACTAAATATTTAGAGTAGCTCCGTCTTTGTCTATGATTCTAATATAATTAAAAATTTCATGTTAAAATGATGCGGAGCATAAGTTTAGATTGAATATGTTTATGGCATAAGAAAGAAATCAGAAAGAGGTAGGGGCTTCCGAAGAAAATTTTCTAGAGAGGGCATCTTCATGGTTGCTGTACCATGTCTGGTATATCTGGTATTTAATATACGTCATTTGCTATATATTACGTATACATTTTCATGAGCCAGGGGAGTGATCCCTGCCTTCCCATCGGGCGCCCATGGAAAGAGGGTGTTCACCACTTGAGGATATCAAAGAAATCTAATATATATATATATATATATATATATATATATATATATATATATATATATTCGAAGAAATTATTACACAAGTTACAAATCTCTCGCAGGACTTAACAGTTCGTCTAGCTATAAGGGATTATTTCAGATTGCTATACGATAAGCTTTTATGTATAAGTCAAAACAAGGAAGGAAGGCAAATTAAGCCATTAGTTTACGTTTTAGTAGCTTACAATAGGGGGGAAGGTAGTTTAAAGAGTTTGTTTACCTTTTGGATTGTTTAGAGTGAACTGCATTGTAATTGGTGAGATTGGTTGAGAATAGCCAATCAGATGTAAAAGATCTCAAAAGCTGTCTTTTATCATTGACTTTTTTTTTTCATTTTATTCAGTGTCTTTTGAAGTCTAAAAAGTAGCTAGTTGGCGAAACTGTCACACGTTTAAGTTTTTCAAAATAAAATATATTACTGTGCTTAGTGAGTAATTAGATTTGAATCAAATTAAGTACAGAAAACAGAGCTTTTGAAGAAAGGGGATATTACAACTGGACTTTCAATAATTACATAGGAATATACTTTTCATGGAAATGTCCCTGTTGTCTCGTTAAGTTATTTGATATGTTTTATGTCAAATCTAACTCAAAATTAAAATAAGGTTTATTTGCACTCACTGTAGAGGGAAAATATATTTGATGAACTGTATTACTGGCACGTACATTTTTCGTAGCAAGGTTGTTCGGGCGCTAATAACGCCAGAGGCAAACATATTTCACGAGAGGAAATCATATCATCTTGCATCATCTCAATGTAAATGAATCGGTCGCTCATAGGACAGATAACAGTTCCTGTCGCTAATAGGACTGTCGCTTCTGGGACTAATTCAGAAAAATAGTTGTATTCTAGTTATCAACATATTTAAGATTTATGCTGTTGATTAAAATTTTCAATCTAAAATTGAGCTTTGTGTTGCTTAGATATCTTACGAAATTTGATTTTTTTTAGTTCATTGGTTTGTTTTATAATTAATTCTATTAATTGCGACCAAGTCTTTGGCCCGCTGTACCATCACAATATTTTTAAATCTGATAACTCCCTGCACGCGAACGACATCTGTTTGCAGGAGACAGGCAGGGCAGATAGCGATATCTACTAGGTTGATATGTTTTGATGTTATAAATAAGATACAGAGTTTTAGTGCAGTAGTGAGTTTTAATATATGACAATTTGTTTTGTTTTGTTTTTTTTTTTTTCATTTTCTGAAGTTACAATTCTTTCTTTCTTTTAGGTCTCCAAGTTGTATTGAACTCAATCCTTCGCGCCATGGTGCCTTTGTTACACATAGCTCTCCTGGTTTTGTTTGTTATCATCATATACGCCATCATCGGTTTGGAGTTGTTCTCAGGAAAAATGCACAAAACATGTTTTAAGAACGATACTAGTAAGTGTATATAGTATACTATATGTATATATGTATGGTTTGCTATATATTCTGTAAATGATGTTTCCTTTGAATACTTGTCCATGAGTTAAGCTAGGCCACTAATTAAGTAGGTCATGAGTAAGGTGGTCGGTTTATTTCCCATTGACCTAAGAGAAGTTATAAAAACTCGAAATTAGGTAGTTGGGCGAATGGGGAGACTGATAACACTGGTCGGCACACATTTTCTCCCTGCAATGGTAATGGATGATTTTTATATTTTAGACTGCGCTGAATCCAAATATGCAAGCCGAAACGTTCTATCACCCTCACCCACCAACTTCGAGACACAGCATATTTTCTGTCTCCATAAAGTGAAACATCTTTCTGGTAAATCTTAATGAGATACAATATATGGCACTATGATAACCCATGGGGATTTTCGTTATTATTTATGTGTGAAAAGAGGTTCTTACAAACATTTTTACAACTGTTGAAATGAGAAAGCTTCTTGACTGTTGTGAAAAGTAAGTCTCTTAAGTAATGAGAATGTGAAGTGTTTGAATCCTAGCCCATTGATTTATATGGATAATTATTTTTTGTTCTCTTTAAAACGAGCTGATTAAATTTATGCTAATTCATTTTGAAAGGGCAAAGGACATTTAGATAGATTTGAGAAAGAAATCTGCAAAATAAAATAATTTACATTCCAGCTTATTTCAAAAGAGTTAGAAAAATAATTTCCTATACGAATAAACGAACTACAAGCAAAGTTGGCGTAAATACTCAACACCGCTTAAAAAGACGAGTGGTAAATGCAAGTAAATGAATGGGAAAATAATTGGTGCAATAAAACAGTTACACAGGGGACATCATAAGATGGTTCCTGAAGTTTCTTACAAACGCGCGAAGGAAAAACCCAGCCCATACTTTGGTGCCAGTGTTATCAACCACGGTCATTCTATTTTGCATCACTAAGAAAACTGAGATGCATCAAGAAGGTCTTGACAAGTGAGTATTGGCAACGCCGCTGCGAGCTGTCGACCTTCTTTTGCTGGCTCATCTATAGAAAGTGTACAGACACGACATTGTCGTCATGATCTTACACTGAGAGAAGAAAATCTGATTTTTAGTCTTGAAGATTTGGAGAGGCGAAATTTTAACAGGATTCTGAATCACATATAAAGTTTTCTGTACCAGGCTACGTAAAGGTTGTTGCATAGCCAGTACTAATCTGTACAGCCACAAATGAACTGAAATCATGTGTGTCCCCAATCAACACGTGCAGCATATAGCAAGTCATGGTTATGTACTTTCATAAACAAATATATGGTTGTGTACGAACACTACACAGTCAAAAAAAACTGCTCCACAACACGAATTTTCTAGAATTGGAGTTCTCATGTAGTGGCACTAGCGCCTGGAAGGCCGCCTGTAGACGGAATCTACAGATTTTCCTTCTACATGTGCTCCATTTATCTATCTGCGTAAACGGCAAAGGATCAAACATACGACCTCTCAAGCCATAGATAAGGCCTCTTTTCTCTGGACCATCATGAGCAATGTTATATAATAATTAAATTTGTAAATATCTCGTAAATATGCATACACTTTACTATTTTGTACGTGAGACAACAAACGCTTATAAGAAATAGATTAAGAAGCAAACAGTTATTATATTTTGTTCCTAGAAAATAATGTTAGTTCAAATTTTCAGCCATATAAAATATTAAATTTAGTTTCTTACATATAGTTTAACTTAGTTATAATTTGTCTTGTTCTCTGTACATTTGGGCTTTATGTTCATTCCCTTAGTTCGATCACTTCACAGTTAACCTAATCAGCTTATTCTTTTCAGACGAAATTATGGATATGCCGCATCCGTGTGGCGAAGGTGGCTTCCAGTGCGTAGATAACATGCACTGTAGAGAATACTGGGAGGGTCCTAACTTTGGGATCACTAACTTCGATAATTTTGGCCTTGCAATGTTAACTGTGTTCCAGTGTGTTACACTTGAGGGGTGGACTGATGTTATGTATAACGTAAGTATTTGGTGCTCCCGCTACTGCTAACTATATCTGTTGTGCAGTTTTATAGAGTATTCTTCTTATGGTTCAGTGTACATTTAGAAGTAAATTTAATATCATTAATATTCTTAGATGTCATAAGAGTTTAAAATTGCTTTTCTTGCATATTTGAAAGTAAAAGTTCTCAAGATTAGTAGGTATATTGCAATTAAAAACAATACGATTTTTTATTACAAATTACTTTTACTTATGCTGAAATGTACGTTGTTTTCAATGGCAAAATTATTACAATCTTGTCCAACCATCGCTTCGAAAACAAAATTAAAAAAGTAACTTATTTCTAACATTAGTACTTATTCGTTTTCAAAATTGGCTAACATCTCTAGTTTATTTTAGAGTTTAATGTTCCATTCTTTAGTATCAAGAGCAAGTCAGACGGATTAGGATTTAGATTTCTGGGCGTTCGGCACCTAAGGCTATTTAGCCCTTCACGTTTTGAGGGATGACGTCCCTCGGCGAACACACAATCCGGGGAAAGGGAAGGAAGAAAGGATTGGGGAAGGAAGAAAGCGGCTGGAACCTATAAGTTAGGTACCACCCCGGCATTTGCCTGGTGTGAATGAGAAAAACCCAGGAAAACCTCATTCAGGGTGGCTGGCCCGAAAAAGCGTTTTACACTTTTTCGACCGAGTGCCCCCACCGGGAATCGAACCCGGGACCGCAAGTCAGACGTGAGTCTGACATTTAAAGTAGAGTTTTAATCAAGTTATATCTTACTGGGAATCAAATCAAACACTCCCTTTTCTGAATGGCGAGTACCCTAGTCATTTAGCAACTTGAAAGCATATAACTAAGCTCCATGTTCTAAATACATCCAGATTTATATATATATATATATATATATATATATATATATATATATATAAAGAGCAGAGATTAAAACGTAATTTTCAAGGCTGAAACCAACATTTGCAAAAAAACATTTAAGATAAAAATTACTTCCTTCCCTACGTGAATCAAAAATTATTACATTACTTTGTGAAATTGAATAACTTTTTTTGAATATTGAAAGTTTGCATCTTTTTCTGAATAGATTAATTACTTTTCCAAAAATTCACTGGAGTTTAAAATTCGCCGTTTAACAGACCACTCAAAATGTCTTTAAGACATCATTTAATACTATGTCTTTAATATTTATTTTCTACAACTTCAGAAAGGGTTGAAAACTGGTAAGCTATGTATGAAGCATAGTGTTTTCATTATATTTTCGTTCTTCATTGATATTTTTTCCTGAAAAATTGAGGATAGTATATCTATCTATCTACCTATATCTATCTATCTATCTATCTATCTATCTATCTATCTATCTATACAGTGTGTGTATATATTGTACAAGTTCAACCAAATTCATATAATCTGGATCAAACTTGAGCTGCTATGTAAATGTTATGACGTGCAGGATTTCGGTTCAGGAGCTATGGAGCATCAAATTTGGGGTCACATTTTTCGAAACATCATCCAATCTGTAATAAGCTTGGCAGGGTTGGTGGATTTGAACTGCTAATCAAGTGTGTGAAATATTATTGTGTACATGATTCTGGCTATAAACCTTCAAATGATGGATGTGGACTTATTGAAATTATCGGAAACAACTGGAATGAAGATTTACTTTATAAATCAACGAACGACGAATTTTCTCTGCAATTGGGAAACTTATACTAACTCATTTTACGAGATAAAGGTCGTTTTAGAAAAGAATGTTTGAAACAAATGATTATTATTTGCTTGCGCCCAGTCCATATTTGGATAAAAAATATCCCTTTTTTATTTTACAACAAAAACTACTTTCATTAGTTGTGGAAATTCTAATACTACTGTTCAATTTGGAACATGGTATTTGATCTGTCGTGTTTTCATTTCAAGACTATGCAACACAAGCCGCCTTAAGAGCTAGTAGGAATTAGCGACTCGACTTTCAACACCGACGAACTTTGGAAATTATTTCACACATGAAAATACGAAAGCTGTCGAAAAAGTATTTGATCTTATTTATTTTTGCAAAAACTACATGGTGTAGGTTGACCAAATTCTGTATAATGGAAGAGGAAACCATGATGAATTTAGCCTGCAGATTGCGTTACTTTCATTCGGATATTCTGTTGTAGAGGAGTGGTTATGTTTGGTGGTTTTCTGTGGTCTCGGCGCGGCTAAAATAGTAAAGACATGGATATATGGATTGGGCACGAGAACGAAGTCACAAAAGGCTTTGTGGATTTATCCGACCTCGGCAAGGCCTGACAAAGCTCGCGAAGACTCAGAGGAAATCGCCAGATGCGTTCCAAATCAAACCAATGTTGAGTGTGTTCTTCTATTGCGGAAGAAATGTGCAAAATAGATATGTACAAGAAGGTCATGCAGATAGAAAGAACTTCTCTTCAGACATTTCTCGACGTCTACGTGACGCTCTTTGTCCGAAATGACTAGTTCTGTGGACTTCGAAGCCCCGAAGACTGCACCAGGATAATGACTGAATGATTCCATTCGCGCAGCTCATATGGTTGTCCTTTTCACCACAGCGTTAGATTTCGATGTTTCATCAAGCTCCTTACTCTTGGGGTGTAGCCTCACGAGATTTTTACCTCTTCCCAAAAGTCAAAAGGTACCAGAAAGAAGCTTGCTTTTGTACCCTGGGGGAGATCTGGTGCAACGCGATGACTTCTCTGGTAGCACCTTCCGATAAGGGTTCTAGGCCTGTTTTCAGTAGTAAAAAAACTACCAAACTCGGTGCATGTAAGCAGAAGAGAGCAAGTTTGAAGATGATCAGGACGAAGAAAACATCAGGTGAGAGTGTTGGTTTTCCAGGGCCATGGCGATTGCTTTTCCGACTGACCTCGTATGATAATAAATATAGACCAACAATAGTGTAAAAGTACCTCCTTTTTAACATATAACTCGCCGTACATTTGTCTAGATGACACGTATAAGATTTGTATTTCGAGAACAAAATATCATGTCAAGACATAATTATTAGTTTGAATCATAGGTCCATTAATGCACCAGAGAATGTGGAATGGGTTACAGTTTCTTATTTGTAGTACCTGATGAATTTGCTCAATTTCTTTCAGAAGAATCCTTGCACCATCCCTGTTCCTTATTTATTGGTACATTACTGAAACCTGTGGCTGAAAGTAATTATTAAGTACTTAATGCAGCATGTAGCTCTTGTTCCTTTATGCACTATTCCAATAGTTTTTCGGCCAGCTTTTGAGTCAGAAGTACTGTAACACATCTGTACACTCTTGAGCTATATATAAGCTGCTTGGGGAAGATACTGGTAAGTGTGATTTTCTAATTCTCTAATAAACTGGAAAAGAAAGTTCAACATTCCCATGCAATGCAATGCAATGACATATCCTAAAGAAGCTTCCCATGTCGTATACAATTACAACACCGAACTTAAGCTACCTACACCATTCTGCGATTAGGTCCAAACCCATTTCACCTAAGAACTTAATTTCGTCATAAGTGGCGCTTAACATTGTCTTCCCCAAGTTATTAATTGTCTCGTCCAAGTTGTTCGTCCTAGTACAGAAGCGAGAAATCATATCAATAAAAGCAAGTTAAACATGAATCAACAATGCATTTTCTGCAGCCTATTTCCTTAAACTTTAGAGATTATTGTATTAACGGGATTATAGTTACTTCTAAAGAAGATTGCAATATGTTTATATATTTTACCAAATAGTCCATAAGGAAAGTACTACCACTATAATTTCTCTATTGCGGAAAAGTCTTCCTCTACTTCTTAAAGGAAAATTTCCATTACAATTGTTTTGCAAAAATTTCACCAAGTCTACATCCAACATTTGATAGCCCTGAAAACCAAAACTCTATACACCATAATATTTCACAAGCTTTACATCAGGTCAAGTTCTACCACCATGCCAAGTCCGATCGAGATCGAATGAGTTCAGTTGAACTACCACAATATACGTGTATATATAATTTCTAGATTTTAGGAAAGGATCAATGAAGAACGAAAAGACGTCGATATATATATATATATATATATATATATATATATATATATATACAGAGAGAGAGAGGCAAAATTTCAAAGTCAGACGCATTCACCAATAGAAAAATGAAGGTCGCCAGTATTTTTAACTTACAAATTATGAGAGGGCTCGTCCCTACGGCCTACGGTTTGAAAAAGAAAGAGGTTACATCAGGGCATAAATTAAAAAAAGACAATTAGATTCAGGATAACCAATTTTGAATTGGACAATTCCTATACACGTTATAAAATATATTTTGTCTTTCGATTGAGAGTGGGAAAGGAATGGCGAATTACAATGTTGTGAAAATCCACTTTCCGTGTTTTCTTTCACTCAGTGACAATTACTTTGGTGTGAAACAGAAACTGCGCGGCCCTGTGAGTTTTGAGCAGAAACCATTCCTACCGAACACTGGTCGCCAGTTCTAAATTTCTAGTCGGCAATGGCGACCTGGCGACCGGAAATTTTGTATATATATATATATATATATATATATATATATATATATAAGGTGTTCTATAAATGGCGTCTCCTTATCTGAAGACGAGAATTGCACTATGTAGCAACGTCGCAGAGAAAGAACCTCCTAGAAGATCGATAGATGTTGAAGTTAGCACCATTTATTAGTGTAACAATTGGTGTAACTGCTTGATGGATTCGAGGAGCAATGCTAATGGTTCCAAGTTAATCTGCAACGTTGCCACATAGTGAAATTTTGATTCCCCATAGCGGCTGAATGAGGCCCCAGAGGGTGTATGGTATATCATTATATAGCATTCACACTTTACTTTGACCTGAATAATAGTGCTCTGTTGTCTGTGAGCGCCATTTTTAGAACACCCTATATATATATATATATATATATATATATATATATATATATATATATATATATATATATATATATATAATATGTCTATTTTAAAGTAAAAGACATAGTAAAAATACATGTACAGAATACAGGTATCTGTCAATGGAATGTTATCCGAAATTATTCTAAGATTGTATAAAATATGTGCATGTATCTTTTTTTCTTGAACTTCTCCATTGGTTAGAATAGTGCTTCTATTTTAATATAGTAACCTAAAAGCTTATAACTGCAATTTTCTTATAATTATAATTATGCTAGTTACATAACAATATAAATTATATTTAGTTTTATATAACAGAAATGTTCAAATCTGATGCACGAAATTTCAATAGATACGTAATGAGTAAGTCTAGATTTACAATTTATCAAATTACATTAATTTACATTTGTAACAAAACTTATTTAGTCTTAGCTTATTGCACGAATTGCTGTTATGCAAAATATTAGCAGGGGCATAGAAAAAATACCGGCATTATTCACAGTAAAAAATGGTTGTGTTAGTTCAACTCAAGTTTAACGCAGGGCAGTGGTTCCAGCCTGATTTCCACTATGCGGTGTTAGTTCAACACAGACCCGCAGTGTTGACTTTTAACACAGTGGGTGTGTTACGTTTTTAACACACAACCGGTGTTGAGCAGTGTTAAATTCGGGTTTGTGTTAGTATTTTCTGTGTTGATTCGACACCATGTCAGGGTCAGTAGTATGGGGAAAAGTGTTGAGTGTTACTTGTGGCGGTGTTGCACCAACATAAAGAAAGTAACACAGTGTGTAGTGTGTTAATTATTTTGTGTTAATATTACACCATGTCAAGTATCAATATAACACAGTCCCTGTATTATTTCAACACACAATCTGTGTCATAATTCAAGGTCAAAGCCGCACAAGTAACGCCGTTTTGGTGTTAATTTAACACTCCCTGTGTTAAAATTCAAGGTCAGACCAACAGATTAACACCGTTTTTGGTGTTAGTTTGACTCCTCTTTTGTGTTACTACGACACCTATTTCGGTGTTGAAATAACTCCGTGTTTGGTGTTAATGTAACCTTTTTCCGTGTTGGAAAAACTTGTGGTGTGCATGCTTACGCTTACCGAAGATTCTAATTTTAAAAAAAAGAATAGTAAACTACAGGACACTTCATTTAGAAAATCTTCATAAATGTTTTTGTCGTTCTCCCCAACATTTATTGAGAAGTATTTCTTGATGCTGCGAAACACAACCTTCACCAACACATTGTTCAAGAATGATAGAAAACCCTTACCTATATCCTTACAATATGTTTGCATCTTTATCATGTTTCTACTTGTTTTCCGCCATTTTTGATACACAGTCCCCGATGCTGAATGGCGAGCTCTAGTGCAGTGTAAAAATGACACAGTAATAGTGCAGTGTTGTTTCTCGTTGTTGACATATTTCTTCAGAAACATTATGTAAAACAATTGAGAACACGTCGCGCGAATACCTGTTTTTTTTAAGTATTTCTTTCTACTGTGTTTGCCTGTAGCTTCAGTTCATAAGCCTTTATAAGTAGATGCCCAACATATTTGGCAATCACGCAGAAAGCAACACTGAAGATTCTACACTTGTGTTAATTTAACACACAGACTGTGTGTCATTTCAACTACCAGCATTTAACACACAACTCCAAATGGAGAGCGAGTTATTCTAACCACCTGTTTGTCTTATATTTTAACACAATCGTATTAACACATACGCATGTCGTTGAAATAACACAACGATTTTTTATAGTGTAGGGTGTCTTTTATATTCTTTACTAACTTCTAGTTTGCGGATTTTCTTGTATGTGTAATCTTATACAGCTCACCAAGAAGTGCTCAAGTTTGTTAGATACGAACGCTATCAATGCTTTTTAGTCCATTGATTTATAGGAAAGTAGTTTCCTTTATGAAGCACATTTTAATGTTTTGTTTATTTCTTCTATCTGACCGCTCTAACATTCCTTGCTTTGAAACACATATGTTTATTTTTTTTTTGCATAAATTTAATATGTATAAAACTTAGGTGACTTACTAACATTACACATTCGCAAACAACATTGACTCAGTTTGCAAATATAGAGACATGAAGTAACCGTATTGAAGAAATCAGGGAAATTAGAACATAAAATGTCTATTGATTTCTACCACAAAGAAAAAAATATGCTATATATGCCTACATATCCATGGACTAAACCTCAAATATGGCACCGATTTTAATGGAGATTATAGTACACTTTAAGCACTTTAAGTGTCAGTTTGTCGGAATGGATAGACCGATTTGAGCAAAGTGTTTTTTTTTTTTTTTTTTTTTTTTTGTTTTTTTTTTCGACAGATATAGAATTACTTTCTATAATATAAGGATTATACTAATTTAAATTAATTTATTCACGAGGTATCAATCAGGGAAATTGTGTTAATAGATTTGCACTTCTTTTTGGCAGTTATGCTCCAATCCTCAAAGACTTTAATTGGACTACAACCGGATAAAAATAGGGAGAAAGTAATTTTAGTTTATTGGCAAAATGCGAATTAGGGCCTTTGGCTTACCTGAACACACCTAACTAAATATATTATGTGCATGAGTTACTTTAGTTTACGTTCATTTCGCTAAAAGAAGAGAAACTGCATATTTAATCCAAATATTTATTTAGCAAATATATGGGTCGGTAATAGATATTGGGTAAAAGAGGTAAGCATATATTTAGGGAAAGATGTAAGATGACTAGTTTGTAGGTAAGTATTTATCAAGAGAAAGACATGAAGTTGCTCGGTTTCTATAGTCTCATGTGTTGTAAGCTATAGTAGGTGTCAGTTGCACTTTAAACGGATTTCGAGAACTATGCCAAGAAGTTAAATTTCCAAAACTCTTAAACAATCATTTTGGTTTTCAACGTACTTACCAGGAATGCTTTCAAATTGTACACTGGGTCTTTCATAATCTGAAAACACATTTTGAAACCCCTTCGAAAGTGTAATATATTCCAAAGTTTTAGCTGCTAATATGCATAAATAATGAAGTAATGGCACAATAAAGATTTGAGAAAAGTGAACCCAGGCAATGGTAAAATTTAAAGATAAACTCAAATAACTTCAATTGTATTTAGGCAATCTATAACAAATTTTATTAACATTGTACACACTTTAGAAGCTATCCAAAGGCATTATCATCAATACTATAGCTAATGCAGTGTTATACGCCTTTTTATTTTCAAATAGCAGAATGTTATGTTATTAAGAAATGTAAGATGAATGCATAATCATAAATGAAAATATATGTCTAATACCTAGCAGTGTTGCAAACCTTAAGAGTTATTTGAGAAGATTGATTGCTACAGCTTTCCCCCATAGACTGCAAAGTACACGAGAATGGCAGAAACTCTTTATACATCCAGAAAACAGGCTGAGGTACAAAGAAAGTTAGAAGTGTTGTTCAACAAGGTCGATGAAACTGGACCATGGAAAACACACAATTGCGAATAATTTTTGTTTAAGAATTGAAACGAGAACATTCTCCACAGCAAGGCATTAATAGTAGTTCATTTGTGCCAGGAATGACGAATTAACGCACCATTCGCCGTTGGGTTGTCATTTTTTTTCCGGCGACACAGTATTGTAAACTGAGCCTCATGGGCACCAACCAGCATCATATTCGGATAAGTTCTTCAGAACACCGTGGAAATGCATCCTCAGGAATGTACTCCTCCCATTACAGACGAGTAAGGTATACAATATACCACTGTCTCCATGCAATTGACAAGGTGAAAAAGTTGGACTCATGGCTGGCATATGAGTTGATATCGCTCAACAAGAATCGCCATCTGAAAGTGTACCTCGCATAAAAAATGGATCTGGTACGACAATCGTGGACGGCCATAATAGTGATTGGATAGGGATCAAAGTCCAAGACGGTTTCCAAATTTCCTGAATGTTGTTGCTGGTATGGTGATCTTTGATGTAGCTGATCCATCATGTTTTTCTCCCTCAAAACGAAACCATCACTGCAGATCGTTACAGCGAACTCTATGAAACGCACTGCATCTTTGCCGTAAGCATCCAGAGATGCTCAAAGGACATAATGTCCTCATGTTGCACAACAATTCACGTGCAATTCTTGCTCAAAGGATATTGCAGATCTTCCATGAGTTGCAGTATGAAATCCTTTCTCATCCACCATATTTTCCTCACATCTCTCCCACCAACTACCATCCTTTCCGACACCTCGATCACTTGTTAGAAGGAAGGGAAGACCTTCTTTTATGATCGGGTAGTATATTGTCCAGCTGAATACTTCGTTACATCACCGACTCGTCTATTTTTTCCCACGGAACCAGTCGTTGGCTGAGCGATGGTAAAAGTGTGTGACAACACTATTTTGATGAACCAGTATGATAGTTTTTCCCCTTGTAAATAACGTACTTGAGGTGGATATTTTATTCTCACCAACTTAATGTCAATTATTAAGAACATTCCAGGTCTTTATTAGTCCCTCGTGAAATTACTCAGTAGTTTCAAACGGTGGCATGGAATCTCAGTGTTCGAGCTTTTACTTTTGGTTTCAGAGGTCCCTGATTCTATCGTGGGTCATGCGGCGTGAGTTTGCGATAGACATCATCTAGTACTTAGACTGTCTCTTTGTTCTTACTCTCTCACACTCATATTTCACCAATTCTTCCATAACTATTCACTAATTATCCATCTCTTTTATCCTGCAGGGCAAAACGTGAGGATTTCACTCTAATTTATATTTAGATAGTTTTAGAAAGGGTAAAGAAATATTATTCAAACAAATACAGTGACTTGCTAATGCAAATATTGTTTCCAATGAGCGCAATGTCACCAAATACAAAGGTCACCCCATATGGAGTTCGTAGTATACAGGATGGGCGTTAATTAATTCCCTGTGGAAATTATTTATAACTTTATTTTAGTATTTAACCAATTTCATGAAACGAAAAGCATTTTGTACTTCCAACGGTAGAATATAATACATGATATATCATTTATGTCATTACAGGTATCAGTGGAGAACCATGATGCAACGTCTAACCTTGCGTTAGCGGGTGCAGCTGGCACCCCGGTACAAAATATGGTAGTTCGTGACGAAAGTACAGAAATAGTTAAGTTTGAAACGGTCTCATGCCCTGGTAAATGCAAAGATCATTAGGAATTGACACTAGAAGCTAATGGACATAGGTTCTGTAGCAGTTATTAAAAGATGCGGTGCAGATTTCAAAACATCCAGGACGAAGGAAAATGTGCAAATTAGGCATAATTGTTATTATTGGGCAGGAGAGGATCCGAGGGTGGTTGTAGAAAACAGCCAACATAGCTGAAAGGTGACAGTGTGGAGCGGCATGACATCCACGAAAGTTGTGGATCTTTACGTCATTCGGGATGCAATGAATGCAGAATGGTACCTTGCTAAGTTTGGAGATTACGCTCACGATATTGTATCCACGTGGGACAATTTCAATGGCCTAATATTTATACTAGATGGGGATCGCCACACTACCCACATCTTGACTGTGCGTGGCTTGACACCCACTTTCCAGGACGCTGGTTGTGACGTCGTGGCCCCGTTAAATGGCCAGTAAGGAATCTTGACCTAACGCCGCGCGACTTCTTCTTCTTCTTGAAACTGTCGAAAGAAAAGGTTTACCGCACAAAACCACAAATTCTTGATGATTTGGAGGAGCCAATTCACCAAGTTCTTGCGAACGTACCGCTGGAGTATCTCCAGAGATATACTGTTAATATCCCCAATCATTTAAGAAAACTGGTGGATAATGGAGAATCTTATATGTAATTTTAGCAATGCATAACAATTCTACCATTCTAAGGAATAATATGTTATTTTGTTCCTAAAAAAATTGTTAAGTATTAAAAAGTTATAAACAGTTTTCAATAGGGAGTAATTCCCGCCCATCCTGTAGACAATATCATTATTAACAAATTAAAAATGCCGTTTGATTTCCACACGAGTGTAACCAGTTATTTAATGTACAGAACTAAATAAAACCTGGTAAAGACAGTAGAGAGGATCACGCCAAATATATGTATGTGATGAGGAGAGTCACCGATAAAGTAGTCGTTATCCGTTAATATGCTAACAAATTGACTCCACTCACAAACTCGGCCGAGATAATTATTCTATGTATCTATTGCAAAAAATACAAAAATTCGCTTACATGTGTGGGACACGAGCTATAGATAGCCATCGTTACAGTCGCTGTTATCCGTTACGATGTTAACGAACTGGCTCTACTAACGAACTCCGTCTAGTTAATTGCTCTAACCATCTGTCGCAAAAACGAAATACAAAAATTCATTTACATGTATGGAAGGTGGGATATATATATATATATATATAGCCACCGTCAAGGTTCTGTTTCCCGTTAACGTCATAATGGATGATAGCTGTCGATATCTACTGTTCAAGTCGCCATTATCCGTTACGTTAATGGATTGACTCCATTGACAAACTTAGCCGAGATAATCGCTCTTGCTATCCACTGCAGCAAACAAAATACAATATTTGTTTTACATATATGGGCTATAGATATTCACCGTTAAAGTCACTGTTACCCGTTAAGATCCTTGACTCCCTTAACGAACTTGGCCGAGGTAATCTCTCTATGTATTGCAATAAAACAGAACTTTTTTTAAAACAAATCGCGCCCGTTCGAGAGTTATCATGTTTAATCACGGACGGACTAACAACACAATCTTAGTCTCACTGCGTGATCCTATTAGAAGGTGATTTACTTTCGTTCCGAAAAGGTTATTTAAAAAAAAAAACTCGGGAATAGTTGAAATAATAGTTCGGTTCCTTTTTTCTTTTCAAGATTATGCTGTGTAGACTAATAGAGACAGATAAGATCCCAGTAGGAACTGCATCGTGGACCACATCAATGGGGAATGCAGAAGAAAGTTTGTGGGTATCAGCAACATAACGAGAAATTTTGTTTAAGAACGAACGAGTCGTATTCTGCTTTTATAATCGTTAGATGACAAGAAACTAAAATAAAATAATGTTTTAATACATTTTGTACTAATTGAGAATACTGAAAATGATGAGAACAATGAGCAAAATTATATAATATTCCAAATAACGAAAGAAAGTACAAGTAACTACCATAACGTTTCTTTGGAGAGCAATCTCTTTGGTTCTTTTATGTGACTGTCCATTGGGTGGTATTAGCTTTTATGCATTTTAACCTTGTTGGAACGCACTCAAATCAACATAATAATTTCAATCTGTATAAATAATTAAATCTCAGGTATAATTTTAAATTTTTGATATCCTTTATAATGTGCATTATTTATATATAAAAAGTAGTATAAGAAATTTCGTATGACATCATAGTGAAATAGATTAGGAGAAATAGAATCAAGTTTTTCGTTTCTATCGTTTTCTATTTAATTTGTTCGTACGTAAAGAGGTACAGTACGCTTTCTGACACCTGACTTTAAAAAATGAAAATGAAAAATAATATTTATTAATGCTTTTAACAACTTAAACTATGGGTAAATTATTTTACAGTATCAGAACTAATCAATTCACCGACAATTCAGTTTACATACAGCGCTAACATTGTACACGAGTATTGTATGTATGAATGTGTACACAACTTATATCTGAAAACTGTAACATACAAAATAATATTGATATTTACAGAGCAAATATAAATGTATAGTTATTGATGTTTGATCTTTTCATATGAATCAGCAATTAATCATTTAGGCCGCTTTAGAGCCCAATAGTTTTATTTATAGTTCTTTAGAATGAGAAAGGGTATATATTCGACGCAGGTAATTTCGAATTCGAATTAATTATATTTAGAGCTTCTGAAGGAATAGTTGATGAAAAGAAGTGTAAATTGTTCCGTTTGTTGTTCATTCTCTTTAATCCAGTCAATTAGGACAAATATTTCCCCACTTTGAAGAAGAAAAATCTGTATCATATTCTTCAGTTTACACACCCGACTTAATTCTGAGTAATTACTATAAGCTACTTGTGAGTTTGTTGAAGTATTTGTGTTTTCTACAATATCACTGTTGTGAAGTATGAACCGTATGAACAGGTCATAATTTACACGTGCTACTAGATGTGTGTTTCGTTTCACAGGTGAATGATGCTATTGGGTATCAGTGGCCGTGGGTGTATTTCATCTCCCTCATCATTATAGGATCTTTCTTTGTACTTAATCTAGTTCTCGGGGTGCTAAGCGGGTAAGTGAGAATCACGAGATGCCATGGTACAGGCTTACTATGGTTGGCCTCTCTTTCAGGTGGACACTCGCTGCGTTCCTGGTGGAAGCTCAGTTTGCTACATATATATCAGCCAGCACTGAAGATCAGGGTTGTATGGCAATTTACCCATGCATAACAAATAGGATTTGATGTTCGATCTATGTAACATTGTTCACTGTGAATATTGCTTACCAATATGTGTAGTTCTCTTTTACAAGCTTTTTTTATTGTTAAGGAATTATCACTATCATCATTGGGAAATGTATAAATAAGCTGATGACAGAAGCGTTCATTGAAAATGTGTAATCCATGTGTTACTCTAAATAGGATTATTCAAAACTCCATTTATGCTGTGTTTAATACAAAATAGCCACCGATAAAAAGATATGCTTCATTGTGTTTCAAACTAATATTGATTTAGTATTCGATTTCAACTTATGTTCATATTGGTATGTGAATTTCGAATAACGAGCTCCCTTTTTAATTTTAGGAATGAATTTATGTAAATTCAGTTAAATTCCAGTTTCAATTATTTAATGAAAAGAAAGAACTACTATGGTATAAAGCAATATCGTCCAATTAAGCAGTTTAAGAGTGATGAACGTTTCAGTTTTTACATAAGAGGATACAATCATATCATTCTCTCTTGATCTTTGCGTATAAACCATATGTCCTAGAATGAATTGTGATTGTATTTAATATACATTTCAGTACTAACATTATATGTAGCGTAGATCTTACGTTTACAGGTCTGAGCAGTGTTCTTACTGGAAACTAAATATGTATCTCCCGTGTGACGCGGCATTTTCATCCTTTGATTTTTCTGTGATCCTTTATTTTGTACGATTCCAGCTGAATTCATTCCATAGGGCGATAGACTTTGACCTACTATACATACATATGAAATATTGTGTTCTGGAGGTTTTCGGGTTCCTAGTTATGGGAGATCAAATTTTGCGTCATATTTTCGAAAGCAGAAACCTGTGCACTAAAGAATTTAATTTGTATCAAACTTGGCATGGTGATAAAACTTTATCATATAAGCGTGTAAAATATGGTATTGTGAAGGCTTATATTTCTTGAGTTATGAGCGGTCAAAATTTGAGTCATATTTGAAAAAAAAAATAACCCATGTATGTGAATGGTTGATCGGGATAAAATTTGATATGATAGTAGACCTTTATCAGCTATAAAATATTATGTTATGCACATTTACGATTCTCGAGGTATAAACGATCGAATTTTGCGTCATATTTTCGAAAGTAAAAGTTCATACACCAAATTCACCCAATCGGATCAAACCTTGCATCATACAAATATATTCCAAAACAATAACCCATAAAGTGAACTCGACAGATCGGGATCAAACTTAGGATAATAGTAGACCTTGATCTGATTATTAGTGTGTGAAATATTACGTTCTACAGTCTTTGGGGTCCCAGAGTTACGGGCGGTCAAATTGTTAAATCATTGGACGTTTCAAAAACAAAATAAGTACGGTTTAAATATCAATTACAGGTCAGTCTTGGACAAAATTAAATCTAGTGTAGGACCATTTTTCACGATTATGCGTACTTCATTTCTTATTATTAATTACTTGCCCCGTACTTACATATACAATATAATTTAGGTTGCATTGACAATTGTAAAAGTTGAGTTCAATGGGCGAAATTATATTTACCGTAACAGTTTTATATGATCTTTTTTATATTTCTTTTTAGAGACACGAAGAGGTATTTTAGAATATTATAAGGAACTATGTGGGTTTATTTACTCAAATTTCAAGATGTTATTGTATGTTCAAGTGCCAAAGAAATAGCAAAAGAATGCTTGCCATAATGCTCGATTCAATAACTTGCATCAGTTATTTCAGAACTGTATTTTTTAAACCATACTCCGTCCATCTTGTTATTCCCCTGCTGTTGTAACAATAAGTGAACTCCTACTTGTAAAATCTAATTTATTAAAACATATAAAAAGTTGAAGATAAGTGTTCCTCAAGTGTTTTTTATTATTAACTCAAATTTTTATTTTTAAAAACATTTAAAAAAATGATTCTACTTTTGATACGTCAAATGTCACTTTAATTATTGAATATAAGTCAATGTATTAAATCTATCACATCTACAATATCACTCTCAAAAATTCGTGAATTCTACCTAATCTATCTCTCACTGACCAGGTATTGTAATGAAAACACATAGTAACTTCTATATTTCCAATGTGTAACCTTTTTAGTATACAAGGATAACTAACATAAATATAGATTCAAACAAAACAGTTTAATTGAATCTGAATTTGAATTGAAAATGCAGGGTTTACATAGGGTTCAATTATGTCCTCAAAGTCGTATCATACGTACTCTGCTTTCTACAGAACACTTGCTATAACTTGGGAAACTCTCATTCATTACAATTTCCTGCTAAAATTTTCATCGTGCCACAAGAGCATTCCTCTTTAATGTCTTCCTTCTTTCCTTCCACTACACCCTCCTCAATGTCCTTCAGACTACATTTTCTGAAGTAATGTTCTAACTATTGATTATATTCATTTTTAAATATCCAATATTGCTTTCACCTCTTCCACATTTCTTTTAGTATTTCGTCAATCCAATTGAAGACAACAATGTACTAAAATTTTAAGCATTACGTTATTTTATCCTCAGTAACTAGAAAAATATATTACAAAGAGAACTACACTTGCAAAATAAGGATATAAAATTATTACAGAATATATATTACATTGCTGGGTATCTTTTCACAACCTGAATCTTCAGTAAGTTGCAGCACATTATTTTTTTCACAGTGCATGACAAGTAGAAAGCTGGACGTCACTTTAATGCAAACGTTGTGCATGATAACGCTATAGTTTTCTGCCGCACTTCATCGTTACCCATTTAGCACATAGACTTCAGCAACATAGCTCTTCAGTTGAATTATTGTAGATAAGCTATTTGACCTCTTTCTTCTTATTTGGCATATTATTTTCATATTGTCTTCATCCCTTTTATACTTACGCAGATTGAAGATGCAATGGGCAATAGTTGGCAGTGGATCTACTTCATTTCAATGGTTATTCTCGGAGCATTTTTCGTTATGAACCTAATTCTCGGTGTGCTAAGCGGGTGAGTGGTGTTCCACACAGCAGTGCATGCTTCGAATGTTTGTGATGGGCGTGCTTTGTACTATTATTAAGTTTTTGCATGTCATTCAAAATATGCTTATTTCTCGACGCATCTGCTTATGAATGAAATTCCTTCAGCACTGTTTCCTACTCTTTAAGCTATTTCTTCTTTTGACTAACTGTTTGGCTGTGTGCACATAACACCTTTGTAAATTTCTTGCAAAAATATGTTGTACCGTTTGTCTATATATGATACTGATAAGATGTTTATTGCCTTTATTTATATCTACACATTTCTAAATTGGTAAGTACGACCATAATTAGTACATAGTATCTTAGAGGTGTTACAATTAGGTTCTTTTCCTTCTAATATGTTATTCACTTTTTGTTTTTCGAAATATAAACAATGTTGAGAAGTACGAGAATAGAAAATGAATTAGTTTAGAAGTTTTTTTTAAATATTGTAATGTTAATTAATAACATGGAATGTTTGTCAAATTATACACTAATTAAATAGGTAACAACCAGGTTTTTATATTTTATGTTCAAAGCAATTTAAATGCAATGATAAATCTTGCAGTTAGCTTATGACCATTAAGAAAAATAAGTGGTTATGCCACTATTATCAGAATTGTATTAACAACTTAAGTAAATACTAATACTAATGCAAAGCTGAGCTATTAATATCAGCATTCTAATAACGACAATTGCATTTCTTTTACTTTACTAACTGCCATTAAGAAAACTATCTTTTTCTATTTAATATTGGTTTACAATGAGCTTCACTCAACATTTTATAAACACTTCTTACTTTAAAATATACGTATCTCTCTCAGGTTTTGAGCTAAGTTAATATCATTATGAAGTCTTAAGTTCACCAATATTTAAACCAAATCTTATAGTAATATACGTGCCAAGATAAAACAAGGATTAAATTTTATAAGTATATATTCAGCTGTAAACAATTTATATTTGACTTGTGTTTAGGAGTATCAAAAGAACATGAAAATATACCTTTGGTGCGATTCAATATCTTACGATATGCACCCTCAAATTTTCCATGCAGCTTTTAATGTGGACAACATAAACATTCCTAAAATGAGAAGCTTCTCAGATTCGTTCTTCAATTTAGAGTATGTCTTCATAGTGAATAATGTTCCTAAAAGTTCTTGTTAAATTTAGGAAATATAATTAGTTGCTTAAATACATAATTTAGTTGTTTCATCAAATTTTATAATCACTATGGAAATACAAATCTTAAAATTATTTTCATTTCTTGTAGACTACTAACTTAGTATTTGCGAACACATTACTTGAAATTGGTCTAAACCACAAAAATAGAAAATGTAAATACCCTATTGTTGCATGATTTAAATTCCATTACTTTCTCTTCTCTAATTTTTCTGCAATATAGATTTTATTAAACGAAATTGTAGTCTGCTACTTCGTCTAATAATACGTGCATAGTGGAATCTGGTTCTGGTGCTCATTACCTGTTACTGATGCTAAATTGATATGGCTAAACTTGGATATGAGAAATGAAAGAAAAGTATGAGCTCTAATTATGGTGAAGTATTTCTGTCATGAAAGATTCAATTTAAGAAAAGTTTGGTGTTCATGAAATAAATATACTGCTTCAAACAATCAGCTATATTTGGATTCCTCTTACGATCTTTTGCTCTTCCTCTCCCTCTGAAATACTTGAAGTGCTGTGTCTACAAAAAGTAAGCCTCTTTGGGAATAGAACAGCATTAGAGAAGCATTAGATTGTAGTGCAATGTATGACTAATTCTTTTAGAGGTCTATGGAATCAATGAATTCTTTTATTTATAAAAAAATCTTTTCATGGGAGCTACTATCTGCTTGAAGGTCTGAAAGAAAACATAATTTGTACATATTTAAATTTACTTAGTTTTTTTACAATAAATATTCGACTGTGTTTTAAACAAAACATCATCTGCAGAAATAATACTTTAATTTTTATCATTTTTTGCGTTAGCATCATACTTTTTGTTTATTTTACCTTACAGTACTTGTTTTGGCTGAACTAAAGAGACATGTGTATATCTGTGTATTAAAAATCACTAATATAAACTTCTGTTATAAACAAAAGTCTTGCGAACAGGTTCTAGCTCACAAGAATAGCAAATTAATCCTGCAAGTTATCTTACAATATTCAATTTCAAGTATCAAATAGCCTTTATTAGTCTGAACACACATATGTCTACGTTCATATATCAACCAGTATCCAGTTTCTACTGTGCATGTACTGTAGCTTGTTCAATGAATGCCTTAATATTTGAACTTCATTTTTTAATCTGCTTATTTAAAACTCTTCCATTAACTTTGCTATTGTACATACGCATTACAAGGAAGAATCTATTATATATGGGTGCAGATACTATTCCCGTGTTTTGATTATATACATATACATTAGTGAGAGATTATTGTCAAAAAAGAAAGAAACAGAAACTGAAGACAGAAAATGTGTACACGAATTGATCTAGATTTATAATAGAATGAGATTGGTGTCATGCCAGTAAGATAATTTTATAATCTTTTGGAATGGTTTCTATAAATATACTGAAAAATATCAAGTAATAACGAAAACCCAATGAATATGTTTTCTAAACACTAGAGCTGTTTTCTATTATAGTTTCAATATGTTCTGTGTAAAGTATATAAGTAATTTTACAAAATGAACATTACCTTTCAGGTTTCAGCTCGCGAGAACACTTAATACAATGTCATCTATGCGATGTAAGAACATTTACTGGACCATTTCACATGCAAAATTTATTTTAAATCATTTTCTATCATTTGTTTCTACTTCCTATTACATTTCTTGTTACCTATTGTTTCAACTATATACAAAGAATAGTCTATTGTTAACAGTAAGTCGTTATTCGCAAATAGATTCATTTTTAATGTATGTTTACGAGATTATTTATTTACATAAATCAGTCTAAAATTGGTGACAATCCCTTATCGTCAATTAAATTATTCTGATTATAGCAACATAAAACCTATAAATATATGAAGAAGTAATCAGCGCAGTTATTTTCAAAATAGTAAGTTAATGATCATTATAATATAGGCTCAAATATTTCTCATTTTGCGTGTTCAATAATTGCATTTCCATATATATATATATATATATATATATATATATATATATATATATATATATATATATTTGTATGTAAATTACCTGTGAAATACACAATTTTAACGATTGACAAGTGGTTATCTTGCGCAAATAACACAGTTATAGAAAACAATATTACAATCTTGGAAAGCGGGAAATTTAATACTTACAAAATGCTATTAGACGATATAATTATTGCTTCCGTACGCTTTCATGTTATGCAGAAATTTAGGTTCCCGACAATTATGACGTAACAAATTGCGCACTAGAAATTAGCCTATAAGAAAAGTTCTGGAAGCGTTTATTAGTTCATATTTGAAGTATTTGGATCCCTTTCTATTTTTTGAGATATTTGGTTCACTTTCTAAATTATAATATTTTCGTCTTTAATTTGTCCATTCACTAAAACAGTGGTGAAAATCGTAGGAAAGATTCTTAACTCAAACATACAGGGTGATACAAAAGTGTGTCACATTATTTTGGGAACAGATTCCTCACATCAAAATAAGAAAAAGAAAGTTCATATGGACCGATGCTCAAAAGTGGATAGTTTCGGAGTTATAGGGTGCAGAAAACGTAAAAGAAATTAATTTTAAAAGTTTATACTTCCACTATGGAACCTATCGTAGTCGGGTCAAGACATTACTGAGTTACTGGTATGTGAGCTATCCAAATATCCATGTTTAAGAATCCTCCGGTACTTGCACACCAATTCTTAGAGAAGTATATAGAGATTGATCAAGTACTCCCAAACAACTTCTCTACAAATGATTGTGCAAGTACTGGAGGTTCTGAAAGGTGGGTATTTGGGCAGTTCACATACCAGTTCCTCAGTGATGTCTTGGCCTGATTACGATCGGTCCTATAGTAGTGGAACTATAGACCCTTTAAGTTCATTTTTTTCATGTTTTCGGCACCCTAAAACTATGAAACTATATACTTCCGACCTCAGGTCCATATGAACTTTTTTCTTATTTTGATGTGAGGAATCTATTCCCAAAATACTGTGATAATTTTTGTAACACCCTATATAATAATAATAATAATAATAATAATAATAATAATAATAATAATAATAATAATAATAATAATAATAGATATAAGAAACACCATGGAACAAAGTAAGTTATGACAGGACAATATAGGAGAGATGGATCCTTCCCTCAGTTTATTGCGTGCTTCTGGGAAACATCTCTAATTAAGTATAGGTTTTCTTGAAAGTCGCATTTCTTGTCATCTTATAAAATATTTTTACTTTATGAACATTACTTGTATGAAAAGAATTTCCTAATATTACAAAGAAATTCAATACCACCAGATGTAACTAAGGCCTGGTACTAAACTGATCTGTAGCAACGCAATTCTAATACATTCCGGCCAACTTTAATGGGTCTGAATTAAAGATGAGTGTTCAAGTTTCTTTGAACATAGTTGCATATTTTGAACTGTGCCAGCTAAATGTTAAATATGAAATTATGTTCATTCTAATTCTATAATCTCTCTTACGCATACAGGTGTACATATTACAGTTTTACAAACACACACTTTCCTTTTCATCATACAAATAACAACTTAGTAGTAAGCGTCTTATTCGCTTGTAGAGCTAATTTAGCTACCTAACTTGCTATGATTCTATTCATAAGCTAATAAAGTAGACACATATTACTCTTCAGTCATTGAAGAGCGTTCAGCTACAGCGTACTGTTTATAAACCTTCCACTTCAGTGCTTCTCATTTTATTTCATCATTTTTTCTTTCAGTTATCATTTTGGCGACATAGCTTCTCTTATATCTACTACAATAATATTTAGAATCAAAATGCATGAATTTACTCGGTTTGGTAATTTTATATATGAATATTTATATTACTCTTGCACTTATTTTACATAGTAAGATAGTATTTCATGTTTGAGAAAATTAGGCGTCGGCAAAAGATATGACACGTCGGTTTCAGTTTCTACAAGCAACCATTTACATTTACTATTGTTGACCTTATAATCATGTTAAAACTAGTGAGTATAATGAGCAACAAAAACGTTGAATCAAGTAAAACAGGACGGTCATATATATCTTTCAGACGGTCATATATTACTCTTTCATTCCCATTATTTTCTTCACGAACCCAATACTGAATTCATGAGCTTGACCTACCTGGTCCTGAAGTAAAAATGCTTATAGTTAAAGGAACAGATGCGATATTTCTTTCTTATTTTTGAATTCCCTTGATTAATTTAACAAAATAGAAGCCAATATTACGTGTAGTTCTTGAAGAAATGTACATTCGCTTAAACTGTAGGTTGCATTAGAAAAGTAAAAGCTGACCCATTTTGCTTTAAGACTATGAAATTTCTAGCTTTTGTGTATGTTCGTCAAATATTTTTCTCCAATCGCAACATACCTAGTCTTTGTTTTATTTTTTTTATATATCTATATATTTGATATATAAATTTATTGTTTCTTACATTTGGAACATATCACACTAATCCATTTTCTCTGTTCTAGAGAGTTTTCTAAAGAAAGAGAGAAAGCAAAGGCTCGTGGTGATTTTCATAAACTTAGGGAAAAACAACAAATAGAAGAAGACTTGCGGGGTTATTTAGACTGGATAACCCAGGCTGAAGACATAGAACCAGAAGGGGAAGATCGGGCGCAGGATGGAAAATGTGAGTAACTTGTGAAATGTTTAATATCCCAATACTTGTTAATCGTTTTATTAATTATTCCTTGCATACACAGAACTTAATATCTCTAAGAAAACAACTAGCGTTTGAGGTGCCTAGTATCAAAATCCACCACATCCACTTCGCTTAGTTTCGAGTAATCTCGCAAAACGTACAGTTAAACTCCATATTATACACGCGCACAAAGTCCCATATTTGAACGTTTTTTTTTCTTTTAGTATTTTAGATCAATCATATAACAAGCGATATATAACTAAATTTAGGTAAAAAAAATTGAATTTGGCGGCTTTTGATACTAGGCGCCTCATTTCACCGGTTAACCGTTTCTGCATACAGTTCAAGTTTTCAGAGTACTTCTAATTTTTAGCTTATATACCTGAATCATTTAGGTAATGTAGAGGTCTATTTACTTCCATGCCTGTGCTTATATATATATATATATAAATGTTGCACGCTTAAATGTCTTTTAAATCTTCTCTTGTTTGAAACCAATATCTTAAGAAAATAATAGAGCTACAGGGTTTACCGCAAACGTTTATAAAGGAAATAGGCTGATGTGCCTATACAGAATGGTCGCTCAAACAAAACTGAACATGTAACAAAAAATAAATACTTGTTTTCAACTTTCTAAATATAGTTCAACTTTGTATACAAAAATGACAAAATAATATTTTTCAGCAGCCTTACTTGGTAATTTCTAATGTAGTATTGACCCTTATACTATCGATTTTCTTGTTTGCCTGTTACCAACGTCAGATTACCTACCAGCTCCGTTTCCTCTCTACGTGATTTACTGAGAAGCGGAAAAATAAATTGTGACTTCACTGGGTATGCAGTCGCAAATTATTTTTCTACATTATCAACATGAGTTTAATTCTTAAGTAATCTTAAGCAAGTAGTTAAATAAGCCCCTTTTCTGATTTTCGGAATTTCATTATCTGAAATAAAACAGGAAAAGAGACGGCCAGAAGCGCACCTACAGTAAGGTCCACCAGGCCCGGACCCCTGCCGTTTCCCCCCAAAAAATCCTAACTCCACATACATTTGTACAACTTATCAATAAAGCCATACTTCTTTAACAGGGGAATGATATATGTAGCATAAAAATTTGATCTTATACTTCATCAATACTCTTTCTGTTATAAAATAAACAATCTAGTTCTATCATATTTTTTGACAACATAGGTAGAAGTATTTCACAATTACTTATCGCCTTTTCCGGTGTAGAATAATATCCGTTCAATACTACATACACGTAGTTGCTTGTACTATTGTACTATTGAACACCCTTCCCCCAAAGCTTGGACTGCTCCCAACAAAAATTTTGGGCTGCGCGCCTGGTGTCGATGTTTTGTTTTATTTAACATTATGTACTGATTTAATGTGCTTAAAATGCATTCATTTTTATTAGGATTTTCTTCTTGGATTAAGTAAGACAATTCTTTTCACAATCAAATCTTTTATGGCATGTTTATATTTCTTTAGCAAAAGTAACGAATGAAACAGAATCAGCAGATAGGAATGAAGAAAATGAGCAAGAGGCACAACAAGAGTCATGGTTCAAAAGAAAAAAGAAGAGTTTTGATAGGTAAGAACTGAAGTGATGATTTCTTATTCTTTTTATAAATTTACGATTGGACTCAAATTGCAAATTTTTATTTATTTATTTATTTTTACTGTTTCTCATTTTATTTTAAATTGAGAGTGATCTTCATTTACCAGTCAAATTATAATTTCCCCAAACTCCATCCTATTTGAAAATAATTCGAAATTAAATTTAAAGCAAAATGCTTAGAATGTAGCATTGATAGTATATTGTAGAAACATTATGTTTGAAATAGGTGCCAATATGACTTCTAATATACCCTATACTATAAAATGTACCTTACTTCAAAATTTTGCCTTACTATTTATAGATATATTCATTGTCTATTTTTTTCACTTAAATGAAACAGTAGATTTAACCATATGTAACTATGTAATTATTTTAAAACATAGTAGTATTTGTATTAATATCTTGTATATACAGTATGTGTAGCATTTGTAGTAAATTGTTTTATATATTTGTTTTACTGTTTCGATTAATCATCGTTCACATGGGGAGGGTAGATTTTTTCTTCTATTTCTTTACAAGTTTAGTCTTAAAGATTGAAATTGACGATTAGCGATTATCTTATTGACCCTACATCATTGTAGTATTTGAATTTTAAGTTCAAGACAGTTTCAAGTTGTTTTAGTTATAGCTTCTCCCAGAAATAACTTACATAATATGTAAGAAAGATGAAAACATTTATGAATGGAGAATTCGTCCTAACTTACGCAAATTCTACCCTTCTTATATATTTCAAATTATGGAAACGTTTTACGACAGTGTACTTTATATTAATGAAATGTCTTTTTCTCTGATCTTGATAAGAATTGCAAATGCTTTGAATTAAATATCATACTTAACGAATAACAATACAGTAGTTTTGTAAACTACCAAATTAGTTGTAATGCTTTTAAAATTTCATTTTAGAAAGGAGATATTTTCCGGTTTCTGTCAAACTAATTTGAAATAGTTTTCAGAATATTGACTTTAATACTTTTCTTTTTATCTAACATGCAGAATTGTCTTGATTTTCGTTTACTATGTCGCGATTAACTACATTATCGTTTATAGTAGTTCAATTATATTATAGCATAGTGTGCTAACTAAAATATAATTGTTGTTAACAACATTATCGATTTGAAAAATATAATAACTATGCTGCGCTACACTTCTGGTAGCGCTCTATCAGGAGTTTCGACACTTCGATTCACCGATAAAGATCTAACGTGAGCTTTCAATTTCACTAACCTTACAGCGTGTTTAAGCATTTTGAGTATTTTAAGGAATATCATATTAATATCCTCTGAGACGTCATTATTTTATTTCGATTCTAACATTTAGACAATGGTGTTATTTGTTTAGTATTCTTATCTAAGCTTCCTTCTGCAATTATTTACAATATTGTAAACAACTATGTCACGCTGACAACAGTATTAAATTAATTACAGTAGATTGTTCAGTTTGTGTCCAATAGATTTGCAATGCTACTGCAGTTGTGCCAGAAACATGAAACCGGTGTCGTTATCACTGATCTGCCTCCGTTTGCTGGTGCTGAAGTGTCTTTCTGGTGCTCTTGAGATACCGTTGTTGAAAAGGCTATATCATGACTTTTTTCCAAGAAGGCCCTACATTTTTTGTGCAATCGAATCGCAAAATGGTTTCAGGAAAGTGTAAAATTATTAGTGTTGTTCATCTGCTTAAGGCTAAGTTAGCCGCATAACAACATATTTTCAAAGTAAATTAATAGGAACGCATTTAACGAAACCCCAAATACATTGTCCGAAGTACATAGTGTGTGTTTCTAGAGGCCATGTTGAACTTAGTTTGAACCCCATGCCGTAAACGTCGCCAACATCTAGTGACCCACGCACCGGTAAATGTCGATCGTCGATATAGCGACGCGTCGAAGGATTACCACTTTTGTGCCACTGGCGGCAGAATTTCGTCGAGTCGAAACAGATATCTAGAGTAGGGGTGTTGAAGTTACCACCGCGTAGCAACGAGAACTTCATTTTGGTCCGCTCTCCTTCGATTCGTCGAGGAGAATCACGAAGGGACCAACACGAACTATTGCCGGTCATGTGCATGTGGTCAGACGAATTGTTTCTAAAATGAGTTCCGGAGGTCAAGAGTAACCCCTGCCTCTACATCAGGAAGTGAAAAATCTTGAGATGAGTGTGTATAATTGTATGAATTTAGGTGGCAACTCTCGCTGACCATTAGAAAATGAATATGGAAGTACTATAAAATAAAGTAAATAGGCGCGCGTCAGTTTGTTATAAAATTACATGGAGAATGCATTTTATATTATCCCAAACGGTTATCGTCGAATATACACGGTTAAAGGAGTACTCTGATTGGCCAGATTAAAAAAGACCTCAACGAGTTATCCCTCTACAAGCAAGATTTCCTTAATCGCCTCCATGGCGAAATCTGAAGAACACGCGCCTAGTAATCATAATGTTGGTGGTTTGCGCCCATCATGTGATACTTTTATTTTACTGCTTTTTATACTCGCCTTAATGTAAACAAATCGAGCATATAGGCGATTTAACGTATTTTGGGGGAATAATTTTGTTGTTCATTGGCGTTTCGTCTCGACTATGACGCTGGTAGTATAATTTTCAAAACGGAAGTGGGGCCACCGCGGATCGTCGCTGAGGGGCCGCCAGTTTTTGGCGAAATGTCGCTAGTTACCCATTGGTGGTCCACCGACGTTTACGGCATGAGAAAGGTCCCAGCACGTCGTCCAATGTAGAAGGAAGATGGACAGTAGTACTCAAAGAGGGCATACTGCTAGTAAATTGAAGGTCGTCGGACAACGCGACGAGTGGAGTTGTGTGTGAAAATCAGTTGCGTTTAGATCACAGTCTGCCTCAGCAATGTCAGGACAATGTTCCTATTGAACAATTGAATTACTTCAAGTAGTGAAGCCGCAGGATGGCGATTTATCGTTCAGCAGAATTGTCCCTCACGTGGGTCGTGACAAGTCAGTAGTTTGTTGGTGGTATACACGATATGATGAAGATTTCCACATCAGATGTATTACCTAGTGCCCCCACGGCACATCTAGAAGTGTTCGGATAAAAGGATTGTTCGCAGCGTCCTAACAATAGCACGGTGATCGCCGTACCGTTCTCAGCTTCTATGTGATTTTAAAAATACTAAACAATATCTATTTGGAGGCAAGTCTACGTTCCCGAGCTCCTCTAGCACGGTTATCTATAACACCTGCTCATCGCCGAGACTTGTTCGGTGGTTGGAAGAGACTGCCGTAGCCAGGCAAATGAAGGACAGTGGTATTCCGTGATAAGAGTAATTTCTAACTTGAGGTGAGCACAGCTGTGGACATGTGCATGTCCTTAGATGCACAGGTTACTGGAAAATCCACTCGCCATACAGGATCCACACCAGGCATTCTTGTGTGAGAGACAATAATCTACACATATCACTTGCCTCTTTATCTTCGTTCATGAGAGTATGACTAGTATTTTATATATTCGTGACGTCATACTATCATCCAACGTTATCTGAACACTGTGAGACATCTTTCAGCAGGCTAAGGCACATCACCATACCACCAATGTGACCTATTGTGTTGTACTCAGTATACGCTTTTTACTCTGATCTGTTACAAGTCTCTGGTTCTTTACCCTTTCGAGCACGTGTGCAACACAGTGGGACGGCACGAGCTGACAAGACGATCAACTACCTATCTGAACATATCAAACGTGTGTAGAATACCATACTTCTCACAGACATTCAACAACTGCGCTACCGACTAGCTGCCCGCACAGCAGCCTGTGTGGCCACTCAGAATAGGTAGACGTGCTAATAATGTGAGTACTATGAGCTCTTTGAACGGTCAAGTTAGTATATTAGGGACACAAATTTTCTGATGGGTACTATGATTCCAGTAGAAATTCTTCGCAGGGTAAAAGCCCATTCGGGATGGAAATGTTGTGAATCTCGACTTGTCATTCTCAGAAACGATTTTCACTTCTCTAGTGTCCAGTTACAATATAGAAACAATACTTGAGTCGCCCGATCTCTATTGGACTTCGAGATATGGGTTTATATGCAGCTATGCTTCCTAAATATGCAATGTTCCAAGAGAAATTATACCTTTGTTACCACCTGAAATTAAGATACAATGGTAGTCATCGCTTTTGTCCGGTTTTTGACAATCTTACGTTTCAAGGTTCTGTGATCTCTGTTGAACATAATTTGAGGTAGCTCGGGATGTTCGACATTTCTACAAAATCCCTCCAGATTCCACAGTTGTTTAACTTAGCGCAAATCGCCTTGCTCGACTACACTCTAATATCACATCTTACGATTGAAATTTATCAATGATGTGCTGTTTTCTTGCTCACAAAGACATAAACGGTACGGTTCAGTTCATACGACGGCAGCATGTCCAATAACCTCATCACGTGGTCCCCAATTACTTATTGGTTGATAGTGTATGATAGACACTGGTAGATATATTGCAAAATAATTTCAAACTAGCTTAACCTACAAATAGCAATGTTCGGTTAAAAAGCAATGAAGAAGGATGATATTAGAAACTACAATAAGCATGTATCAAAAACACTTCTAACAGTTTTATAGAATTCACTATTGTATGATTTTTTACTATAAATTTAGTATGTAGTAAACTTGTATATAAATCATAGAAACTACTCACTAATATTTCTTTTTCTTTTTCAGAATAAATCGTAGAATGAGAAGAGCGTGTAGAAAAGCAGTTAAATCTCAAGCATTTTATTGGCTTATTATCATACTTGTGTTCCTTAATACGGGTGTACTTGCCACAGAGCATTACAAACAGCCACTTTGGCTGGATCAATTTCAAGGTAAAATGCACTCACTTTCTCTTTCTTTGCATTTTTGTTTTTAATATATTCACTATTTTGTGATCGCTATTTCGAGGTCTAAACAGTTTTTGAGTAAGTAAAGAGACCAAGTTCTCTTCAAATTGTATCTTCCCTTTTCGTATTTTTCCTGGTTCTTTCCCCGTCCCAGTAGCCCTAAATTTGTGGTGGACAACATCGTGTCCGTTGATTTTATCAGGGTACTCCCATTCCCTCACACATTCTCATTCCACTGATTCTTCTCATCATCATTCACTTACCTTAATCATTCGTCTCCCTTAGCCGAAGGGCATAATCATGGAACATTAAACTAAAAGATTTTCATTTGCAATCGAACAAGCTAACGCCTCCTTTTCTCCCCCTCCCCTAGGTTCTACCATCAAAGTGAAATTATTTAAAAAAAAATCTTTCCAGTCTCGAGCCTCACCTACGTTGAAAATTTGAAAATTTGATTGAGATCGGTTGAGTGGTTCAAAAGCATTAAGTAAAAAACCTAGTCACTTCTATTTCTATTTATATTGATTTTTGTATATCTCTCCTCCCTCCTCCTCCCATACGTTGCTCCATCAAAGTCAAATGATAGAAAACATCCCAGGCTTGAACCTCATCTATGTTAAAATTTGATCGATATCGGTCGTTTGGTTCAAAAGTTATTGTTTTATTTATTTTTATTACTCCCGTTCCTCCTCCACTCTAAGTTTTACCGTCAAAACGAAACGATAAAAAACACTCCCAGGCCCGAACCTCATCTATGCTGAAAATTTGATCGATATCGGTCGGCTGGTTTTAAGATATTAAGAGTCACAAACATAGTCACTTTCAATTTTATAATATGAACTAGCCTTTGGCAAGCTGGGGGCTCCGCCGCCAGACCCCTATGTTTGCTCGGCCTACGGCCTCGCATCTCTTACGTATCAGCCTTTGCATCAAGAGTTAATTTTGTGTATTTGCTTTTTAAGAGTCTGTATCACCCCTCTCTGTAAAATGCGAAATAGAGGTTATCTCCTTTCATCCTTGAAGCCAATTCACACAACCAATCTTCATCAAAATTTGAGGAGAGCAAGTTGAAGGTTGAATGAAGGGTGGTCTTGATACATTTTGCTAATTTATTGTTTATTTCTGCTATTATTATTATCCTAAAGTTGTCAATTTTTCGAACATTACAAATGTGAAAATAGAAGTAAATTCATGAATTTTGATCAAGACCACCACAGAAGTAGTCTTCATTTGTAAAGTTCAAGCACAAGAAACATAATTATTTAATTCGTATATTCATAAACATGAAAGGAGCGAAGTACTTTATTCAAAATTATTGTGTCATTCGTTTTCCGTCTGTGATCAGCAAAGTGAAATCCATCTCCCCCTCTGGTATGGTCAAGCTTCCTCACTCTCCTCACCCCGTGAAGAACAGAGGAACCTTGCCTTTTCGTGAAGACCTTGGAAGCACACAGAAAGCAGGAGGGGGTGGATAACTCTGCAGGAGGGTGAGTGGCGCAAAGGCAATAAACGAAAGGACAAAACAAATGTCAATCGTTCGGTACCAGTCCTATGGTGGAGGAAAATGTTGAGATGGAACTAAATCAGGTTTAAAGAAGTTTTGATGTTTCAAACTCGAGCGTGATATAGGGAGGAGCCGGGGCAAGGTAGAAAGTCCCCCTCAGATTTCAATATGACTGAGTTATATATATATATATATATATATATATATATATATATATATATATATATATATATATATATATATATATATATATACAGTGGCGGATCCAGGATATGATCAAGGGAGGGGCTAAGCCATAGTTTGCCGCTTTATCCAGTGTAAAACAGGATTGAAGTCCATTTTATCCAGTGTATACCTGAGGGTCAAGGGAAGGGGGCTATAACCCCCCTTGGATCCGCCCTTTTATATATATATATAATTCTCAATAAGAATTTTTTAAAATCTAAATAATCATGAGTGGCAGTAAGAAAATGCGGTGTAAGAAAACTCGGTGTAGGAAAATTCGGTGTACAGAAAATTCGGTGTACGGAAAACTCGGTGTAGGGAATGTTCGGTGTAAAGAAAGATTCGTTGGTAGACCGTAGGATTTATTAAAAACTCAACTTTGAGGATAAATGAGCGTATTAGTTTTAAGTTCAAACTTTGAGTAGAACGTACTTTTACTGTCTACTATACCAAATTTTGAAAAATTGTGATCGTGAAATAATTTGAATTCTAGATTTCGCTTATTTTAACATTTCATGGCCCTTACATGACGAGATTTTTTTTTATTATTATGTCCGTTCTTGTGACAGCGAAGCGACCATCGATACCAATCGACATTTTATTTAAAACTTAAGTTTTTATGCTGTTTTGGAAGATGTCTCCTAGAATTTTCTACTTCAAAAAAAAAAAAAAAAAAGGTTACTAGACGGGTAAAGTTGAAAATTGTAGATTTTTAAAAAATGTTCTGACGATTTTATGTCTATTTTATAAATAAATATTTAAATCTAAATTCTTCAAAAACGACATAGATTATTTATGTTGCTCAAAGGTGTAAAAATAAATGCCTCAACTAAAGTATCTACGCCTGATTGAAGGAGAAGTCAATAAGGAGTCAATAGGGTTGCAGTACTTGTTTACCTTAACTTAAGGCAAACAAACTAAAGTGTCTGATTGGAGGAGAATTCAACTATTTGTACAACTGTTATCTGATAAAACCATCCTGCTTTATATTGCCCTTTCCACTAAGACTTTTTTGATCAATATATTTGATCATCTTACATATGTATATGCAGATGTTCAAAACTCACGGATTCATTTGGCTCTAGAATTTCTAACTGAAGTCCGGTTTACTTGCGGTTTGTTGCAAATCATCAAGGAAGGATGGGAGATTTATGGGATTATGTTTACTGGTTTAAATTCATCTGGGGTAATATCGAGCAGGCCGTAAGAAAAACAGCAAATATTCGCCATTGTACCTTACAGTTCGAATAAAATATTGGATATTTGAAGCGAAATTGAAGAATACAAATTAAGTGTTAGTTAAATGAAATGAAATATATAAGTTTTACGTCCCACGGATATGCCGGTTAGGCTAAAGGAGTCGGTGATGATGAGAATTGAGTGAAATGATGGAATGAAGAAAGTGGGAGGAAACGTGAGAACCCCGAGAAAACCCAAGAGCACGGTGTGTGTCCACCACAAAGTCCACACGGCGCGATCTGGGATCGAACCAAGGACCCCAAGCATCGGAGGTGAACGCTCTACCATTGAGCCACCACGCCTCCCAAAATTAAGTGTTAGTGGTAACACACATAAATCACATGTTGAATAGCCGGTTTCTCGCTACAAATGATAGAGGGATTTCTTGGGTGACTTAAAAGAGTCGGTAACTGACATCTTCCACAACATCCGCCAGCGAGGTCCGATGCTTCCCTGCCTTACTCAGAAGCGATCCCGTTTCCTGCAATTTATTCACTACCGACCATATTATATTCCTGTTTGGGACAGAACGTAAGGCAAAGTTGCGTGTAACTACCCTTTGCGTAGCAACAACAGATCCCGGTCTCCAAAATCTTTTTAACGATAAAATCACTTTGTTCCAAAGAGTACATTATTGCAACTGTGTCCTGATCATATTGGTACAGTAGCACAGCATAATTCTCAATACAACGGCCCAGTTTCCTGTTTCTTATTGGCCGTCGCGAGGTTGCCATCTAACTAAGAAACTCAAATCTCTACACCGCACCTCACCTAATTCCAATTCGGTACAGTGGCGAATATTTGCTGCTTTTCTAGAGGCGTGGCCAATATTACCCTAAATGAATTTAAACCAGTAAGCATAGTTCCATAAATCTTCCAACGTTCCTTGATCATTTGCCATAAACCGCATGAAAATCGGACTTCAGTTAGAAATTCTAGACCCAAATGAAATCCATGAGTTTTAAAAGAATCACCATGTATATGTTCTATGATGTACTATATAGGAAAGGTGTTTTTAGGTGTTCCTATAACTATTCTCTGAACTTGTAATTGTTTTATTTCTGACAAAAATGTCAGCTTCATTGTGTGATGAAAAGTAGTTTATAGTAATATCCAGCAAAAGACATGCAAGAGGTATTGGACTCAAGGCAGAAAAATAAATTTGCTTTTCTTGAAATAGGTAATAACATTTTATTCGTTACATTATATGGTTTTCGTTTTCACAATATGAAATGTCGTAAATTATTGTAAGTGGTAATATTCAATATGTATTACACCGAATCTACCGTACACCAAAATTTCCCCACACCGAGTTTTCCGTACACCGAATTTTCTGTACACCGAGTTTTCTTACACCGAATTTTCTTACACTGAATTTTCCTACACCGAATTTTCCTAGACTCGTTGAAAAAATAAATGTCGGCTAGGCTAAAGGAGACGGTGATGATGAGAAATGAATGAAATGGTGGAATGAAGAAAGTGGGAGGAAACGGGAGAACCACAAGAAACCCACGCACACGGTGTTTTTCCACTACAAAGCTCACTTGAAGTGAGCTGGGATCGAACCAAGGACTCCATGCACCAGAAGTGAACGCTATACCACTGAACCACCGCGGCCTATTATACTGTTATACATAACCAGAGGTACAGTTTATTGGATTGTGTTGGAGAGTTTGGGGGGAAGGGGATCTAAAGTGTCCCGTATTCCCATAAAGAAAACATGGTAGGTTTATTAGTATAAACTTTTTACCATGTATAGTATGTAAATTTGACAAATTTAAGAGTTTTTTTTCTAATAGTAAAATGTCAAAGGGAAGTAGATTATGATACCAGAGTGAATATGCTTTGTATTGTGTAACCGTGTATGCTTTGTGTGTGAATAAACCTTTCGCTTTGAAACAAAAGGTGATCATATTAATATAGAGGACAAGAATAGCTTATTTCAGTTCTGTTTTGCTGTAAGACTTTCTATTTACAGGGCTTTTCGAGTAGGGAGAACTGAGCAAAAGTGTGTTTTGGGAATGGTATTATCAGTTCCTTTCATAACGGGGAACGATATCAGTTCCTTTCTTGTACTCACAGGAACTTCTCGCCATGCTCGTATCTTTATTTTCCGTAGACGTTTAGGTCTGACAAATGTCAACAAACTACGAAGTATGTCCCCATCTGGGGCGGCGCCGCTAAGTCTATTCTTATTACGGAATCTTACCAGGGGAGGAATTAAAATTGGCCCAAATAGCTTTTTTCCCACGATGTTTTGCGGTATTGTATAACGTTCAGGGGTATTTCGAGAGTCTTTGAACGGCTCTATGATACAGGCTCTTAATTACATTTCCTGAATTTAGCACAACTGGGGGCTTCGCCTTCTAATCCTCACTTTTACTCGGCCTACGGTCTCGCACCTCTTAAATCCACAACTCTACCAAATTTCAAGTTTTTTTTTCCTATTTCAATTATCTAAAAGATAAGATTTTGTATCCCAAGAAAACGCCCATTTAAATAACATAGAAATTTCTTTATCCCCCTTTAGACCCCTTAAAAAACAAAAATTTTCACTTTTGGCAATTTTCGTGTTGGTTAGTCCCGGAAGGCTACAATCATGCGAAATTTCATCATTCTAATCCTGACGGAAGTGCCTAAACATTTTGGGGTGTAGAAGATGTCCCATATAAATAACATGGGAAAGATTTTTTCAATTCCCCATAAAACCACTCTACAGTTGATTTTTTCTATTTTTAGCGTTTTACTTAGTTAACGCTACAAAAACGTATAAGCATACCGAATTTCAAGTTTTTATTCCAATTCAAGTACCTAAAATATGAGATTATAACTCCGAAAAAAGACCCATTTGAATAACGTAGGGAATTTCTTCATCTCCCCTTCAGACTCCCTAAAAATTAAAAATATTCACTTCTGGCAATTTTTCTGTCGGTTAGTCTTGGAAAGCTACAATCATGTCAAATTTAAGCATTTTACCCCTACAGGAAGTGCCCAATAATTTGGTGATGTAAAAGGTGTCCCATATAAATAACATGGGAAAGATTTTTCAGTTCCCCATAAAATCACTCTACAGTTGGAAGTTTTATTTTTACTTATTTACTTAGTTAACGCTAACGAAAATGTACAAGCACACTGAATTTCAAGTTTTTATTCCAAGTACCTAAAACATCAGATTATAGGTCGAAAAAACACCCACTTAAATAACATGAGGAAATTCTACATCCCTCCTTTAGACCCCCTAAAAATTAAAAATATTCACTTTTGTCAATTTTCCTGTCGGCTAGTCTCAGAAAGCTACATTCATGCCAAATTTCAACTTTCCACGTCAACCGGAAGCACCCCTTCAATTTATGTCAGTTCATGTAGTTTTATATATAGTTAAGTTTAAGATTTGTCTCCTTTGGCCTAAGGGACACAAACGCGGAACGTATAACTAGAAATTTCATTTATTTTTATTTGCAAGAAATCCAAATGAGCTTGCGCAAGAACCGAATCGAATCAGCCGCGTTTTTAAACGACTAGTGGTCTTGTTGTTCTTTGAGGTTGGTACTGTTAATAACGTCATAATATGATTTCGCTTGTTTTGTCTTTTAGTTTCGCATTGTTTGCATTTAATAACGTGTTCACATTTGACGGCATTTGTTCCTTTGTTAGAGCAATTTGTTTTAGATACAATTATTATTTGAAATGAGCCATCCTCTTTTATGTTGCCTGAATTTGATAACCCTAATATTCTATACACAGAAAATCACACTTGCAGCAAATTTCGTGCCTGTGTATTCCACCGTTCAAACAAAAACATGCAAAAGTAGTAAAAGAAAATAACTTCTCCTTACTCCACCTCTCTAAATTGAAATTTATCAAATATATTCCTTCCTTACGTATATTCTAGGATGTAAAGATTCATTTTATAAATATTTTAAGTTCCTTGACCGAATGATTTTCGAGAACCGGTGGAAAGTTAAAAAATATTCTGCCTCTCTATTTCCTCCCTTAAGAGGTCAAAAAACTTTACTCATCCACAGCCTCGGGTTGAAAAAGAACATTTATTTAAAATTTCAATTTCCATGCCCTCTTGTGAGTGTGTGTGTCTTTGTGTGTGTATATGCAGATGAGTAGTTAGAAAGATATATTGGCATTTTAAATATTGGCACTTTTGATATTGGCATTTTAAATAGAATATTGATTTGTATAAAAGTTGAATATTGAGTATTGAATTTTAAAGTAAATGAACGTCTGAAAATGAAATTATTTTGGTTGAATTCCTTAGTTTACGTCTGAGTTTAGCTTGGAGTAATGTAGTCTACTTCTACATGTAGCACTATTTTTGATGAAAGCAATTTGGATAATTTAACTAATTCATTATATGTATATTTAATTTTGTGTATACGAGGGTAATAAAAAGAAAAACGACAACTTTAGAAATATATATATGGTGAAATTAATTCTTTTTTTTTTTTTTTTTTGTGGTTACTATATAGCAATAATATTTTCTACAAGAACATAAAAGTAACAATTACACAACTGATATAATATTCAATAAACTGTTGTCTCTTTACTGCAGATAAATATGTAGGATTGTTTTCGTCAACTTTAATATATATGTATATATATTGAAATATAATAAAAATGCAGAAAGGACAAAGTAATATTTAATTGTTCAGAATTATCCCGAAAGTTTAGAGATACTTAATCATTATCTCTAATTCATACTTTTTATACTACGTATTTTTTTTTATTTTTATTTCACTTTTATCATTGTGGGATCAGTTGATGGATATTTCTCCGAAATAATCATACAAGTTATATTTATTTCAGTTTTGTCTAATAGTATAAAAAAGACTTAGGATTGAGTAGGTCGTTTCTCTAGGTGCAACTAGAAAGCAGAACTGCAATGTTTGTCCAGGATTACTTTTATTCGTGAGACATGCATAAAGTATTTTCTGTGTATTGTTAGTGATAATAATAGTTCTAGAATACAGATTTAGTTAAAAAGTAAATAATTGTCGTTCGGCAAAAATTACCCTCGTATATGTCACAAGAACGATATTTTACTTTTTATATTTATATATGTAGCTTTAATTGAGAAACAGACCTACATTGCATTTCTCCTTTCTATTGCAGAAGTTACAAATCTATTCTTTGTGGCACTTTTTTCAATGGAGATGTTACTAAAAATGTACAGTTTAGGATTTCAGGTAAGTTTGTTAATGTCGGTATTTTGCTATATGTAAACCAGTTCCTTGTTTTCAATTTTATTCATGATAAGTATTTATTTTTTTCTGTAGTTATTTTTGTATTAAACCTTTTTAAAAAACATTACATATCAAATTGGACCAAAATTAGTGCAAATTACTTAGATGTTGAATTTAGAAACATGAAATTATTTCAACCATTTATTTTATGGAAACAATGCAGTTTGAGTAATCTGAACTTTAAAATATGTTAATTTTATATTTATATATATGTACAAAATTTCAATTATAAAACAATACGATTTTACTTTATTTTAAAAGCTTATTGGCTAATATTGCATAACACTACAAACCATACCCAGAAAAATTGTTACATGGTTATTGGAGTTAAAAATCCTATTGCTTTTCTCCTCAACGGGTCTTGTACATTTATGAATGATTGAAAGCACTTGGATAACTTTTATCTATCAAATTATAATTCACTTATTATGATGACCTTACACAAGATCCTTTTCTTTTCTTTCTTTTTTTTATTTATGTATAATAATTATACTAATATCAAACATAGTTACATTGACTAGTTAAAGAAATGAAAGAAACATAAAGACAAATAGTAACACACGATGTTAATGTTTAGAAATAGTGAAGCTTTCTATGTCGGTAAAGAGTCTTCATGTTAACCTTTTGCACTCTCCTTTTTCCACGGAAACAGTCCTCACTATTACTTTTGTCCGGAAATTTCAGCTGTAAAATGTTTCGATTACAAACTCTGTATTGATAACGATGGAACTGTAAAACTAAAACATATTTTAGCTAATGTTTTGCCTTTTTCTTTACATTAAATTGTAAATCTGGCTTGGAAGCACTAAAAGAAAATTTGAAGATCTCAAGATTACTCGGTAAATACCTCTTCTAACCATTAGTTGCCACTACCACCATTCCCTATGTTCTCTTGTGGTCCACTTTCTTCGTCTATATCTTCCTTGCTACTGTTTGCTGAACTTTTCAAATTATTTACGTTATTTTTGTGATATTTTTCTTACTGAAATAGTTTTCAGAATCACTTAGAACTGACAGATTTGCTCTTGTAATTTTTCTTCCATCTTAAAGATAGAAGTGAAAAAGAAAACATTTTAAGCACCTATCAACCGGGAGAAAAGGAGCTGCATCCTTACGAGAGCATTGCAGATACTCTTGTCAGCTGTTGTGGAAACAAAGAACTACGTGAAGAAAAGAAACAAGTCGCGCGAGATAAGACACCGAAGTGCAAATGATGACAAATTGCAGTGTTGGGAGCGTTTCGACACATAAGTGGACAGATCGGCTCACAGTTGACAGAAGAAAAATGAAATGAAATCTTTGAGTTTTACGTCCCACGGTTATGCCGGTTAGGCTAAAGGAGACGGTGATGATGAGTAATGAATGAAAATGGTGGAATGAAGAAAGTGGGAGGAAACGGGAGAACCCCGAGAAAACCCACGCACACGGTGTTTGTCCACCACAAAGTTCACTTGGCGGAGGCTGGGATTGAACCCAGGGCCTCAAGCACCAGAGGTGAACGCTCTACCACTGAGCCACCGCGGCCCCACAGTTGACAGAAGAGTGCAAAGGGTTAATAATAAGTGAATATTGTTGATGTGCCAGAACATTAAGTGAAGTTAATTTTAAGTTAACCTTCTAGACGTCTAGCCTTGGCATAATGGTCGATTAGTGGAAACAATCTATTGTCAAGGATGCCAGTATCAATGTCTAGGTTTTAGTTTCCTTACTTTAGTCAAAAAGAGTCCAATTCTACTACAAAAGAATTATTTTGTTACATTTTAAATATAATTTAATTTTATGAAGATTATATATTACAAAATGGAAAATGAGTTTTATAGTATTATTATTATTATTATTATTATTATTATTATTATTATTATTATTATTATTATTATTATTATTATTATTATTATTATTATTATTATTATTATTATTACTATTATTATTATTATTATTATTATTATTATTATTATTATTATTATAAGTAGTAGTAGTAGTAGTAGTAGTAGTAGTAGTAGTAGTAGTAGTAGTAGTAGTAGTAGTAGTAGTAGTAGTAGTAGTAGCAGTAACAGTCATGTTGGAAAGATCCCACCTTTTATTTTATAATTTTCCTTTTCTTGTTGTCAACAATTTTTATTTTTCAGCAACTGATTACTATTAACAACATATTTTCATACTGGAATTACAATAAAATTCATAGTACCTTTATATAAGAAAAATCATAGCGTTTTAAATGAACTAAAGTTTCAGTTTTGTGTTAATTTTATTTTATAAGGAACTGTGCAAAATTGCGTTTTATTCCTTTACGACCTAACAGAACATTTATTTAAATATGAATGTTCATATACAAGATTCTTATAACACGTAGATAGTAACTGTTCATTTCAGGAGTTACTGCAATCATAATGCACTACAGCAGATATGTTATATTTTTCATTCAAAAAGAAATGCAATTTGTAGCACTCTTATATATAAATATATTATTTAGTTACAAAACAAGCTTTATATATTATTTCGTTTTTGTTTATTATTAGATTTTCCATACTTATTTATTCAATGAAAATATCATGTGATAAGATTATATAAATTATTTATGAAATCATAATTGTTATTATCAAGTATATAACGATAGTTGTTCGTTTGTTTATTTGTTTTCACATTTCCGTACACTTTGATTAAATGCACGATGTGATTCTCCTTTTTAGGGTTATTTCGTCTCACTTTTCAATCGTTTTGACTGCTTTGTTGTGATAGGCAGTATTGGAGAACTGATTTTAACAAATACCAATATAATGCCACCCTTAGGGGTGTCTGTGCTTAGGTGTGTTCGTCTGTTAAGGGTATTCAAGGTGACCAAGTAAGTATAAATAATTAAAAGTAAAATGATCATATGAAAGTTACATTGACAATACCTTATTGTATTTTAAACTTTTCTTATTTTAGTTGCGTAATTAACAATCTTATAACACCTTCTTGAAATTTAAAAGCTCTCATTGAAGAGTAATGTCACTTGTTGAGAAAATCCGTAGTGAGGAGAGTTATAGTGACAAAATTGCGTTAAAATTTAGAGTCAGGTGTTGAAGAATATGCAAGCTTCAAGTATTGTATTGGCATTACAATATCCTTGGGGATTTGATGATCAGTGATAGATCTTCAAACAGAACTGGGATAGGTATGCATCTACAAAGGTAATAGAGACAAATTGAAACAATTTATACAATGTCTATTATTACTTAGAAAAAATCCCTCCTCCAAATTGTCTTTCTCAATTCTCTTTTTCGTGCTGCTCAGGTGTCTTTGAAATCACTCAAGCGAATTTTTTGCAGCTCTTCCAACAGCTATGCCAACCTAATGGAAGAGACGTAACTCATCATAGAAGAGCTTCGACTGTTATTTCCTATCTATAGATTTCATAAGATTCAGCAATAGGCAATTACCACATTGAACAAAGATTGTTAAAAACCTGGCACTACAATAAATGCAGAAAAATTATCTTTCATCTTAACAAGCAAATTTAGGAACATCGTTATTTCAATTTATCGTTTAAGAATAATGATTTTGAACTTCGAAATTCCATCCAGTATTTTAGATGCATCGGAAGTTGACTATTGGAAGCATGTTTCGCTTCTTTATCGTGTGTAAGGCTAAATTATTCCTATACTTAGATTAAACTATGACTAAATTTTAGAAGAAAATTAAACTGGAAAATAAAAACAGAATAATTTTCAAGCGTTATAACTTTAGATTTCAACAGCAATCTTTAACAATTTTCCTAGTTTTTTATGCGTTAATGATTCTATTGTGAATGATTTTAGGAAAATGAGTCGTAACATTAAAAAAAAAAAATGAGTTACGTTCTCAACGTGAAACAATGGTAAACTTCCAAACTATGCGAAGTTAATACCCAAGCTTGAAGTAGTACATACCTAACTACTGATTATAATAGAGGAATAAAATCGACGATAGAACTTGTTCTTCGGACGCTAAATCCATATCAAAAAGCCACTATACGCTGTCTCTTACTGTTTTGCTCTATGGAGAGTAACATTAAAACCGGAAGTGGTAATTTATTCCTATAACTTCCGGTTGCAAGAGAAGGATAAAGTAGGTGAAACTTATTCTTGACATTGAGTCCATATAAAAATTGCTTGTCGCTAAATATATATATATATATATATATATATATATATATATATATATATATATATATATATATATATATATATATATATACATATTTCATTATGCAATCAGTATTTTAACCGAAAACTCGGAGATTTTCACCACTTTTGATTTCCACAGATATATGAAAGTCTATCCAAAACTCATTTTTGAGACGATGAATCTGTGTAAAAACCGTTTCTCGATACCTTCTAGTTTTGGTGCCCTTTAAAATACTTTTATTAAACTATGTAGTCTTCTACATCTGAATAGGATCAGACAATTGAGAGCAGTTTTTTAATGAAAAATTTTCCATCACTTAATATATATATATTGCTATATGTATTTTACATCAGAGTTACCATTTATACTACTGGGAAAAATAAATCAGAGCGCGATATTAGATTGTCTGAAAATTATTGAGCCTTCTGTGATTACTGGTAAAAGAATTGTTACAATGGTTTATACAGGCCTCCTTTGAAACTAACAACACATTTTTAGGGAGTTCTGCAGAGACCGAAACAAATGATAGCCTGAGAGTGCCATGGTTAGGTTATACGGTATATGCATTTAAAACTTCCAGTGAAATTATATTAATTTCTGACCGGTCGTTAACCCATTATCAGCCATTGTCCCTTTTTTGGGACGGTTTATTTTACTATTTTTTGAAAGTGTTTGGAAAGATATTCTTCCAATATTTCATTTCCTCTCATTTGTTCACAGTCTCTTCTGCATGATACAGAATTCACCTATTAAATTCCCTGCTTTTAGTCGACTTTATATCTCAAACAGTTATGAATAAACACATTTTATGACATTAACAACGATACAAGTGTTTGGCTGGTAATGGGTTAAAGATGAATGTGGCCTGGCTTTGTCAGCATGGTATACGACACCTTTCCTTATTCCAGTCGCTCCTTTTAACTTGTTAGGTGTACTCACATAGTAAAGGTACGAGTCTATCGTTCTATTTGGCAGCAGCAGTCCTTAATGCAGGATGCACTTCCGATCCCAGCAAACGCCCAGCATAACCTTACTAAATGTTTATGTGGGTTTTACCACAGACTATGGAGCTTCTCCTCGCTTCAACTTCGATATTTCCTATACATTGTTGTCATAGGTTATCCACCTTTCACACAGCTTTAGAAATGGTTCAAGTTCGTTACATTTCAATAGAGATTCGCAGATTGAGTACATCTTTTTGATTCAAACCATGTTGTACCCAAACGTCGATGTTCCTTTTGCAGCCAGCTTTCTCCAAAAGGTTTAACACTGTTTCGTGATGGATATTTAATTAATTCACGATCATGATTGCTTACATTCCGGCCTTCCTGGACTTTTGCCAGAGTATTATCCATTTTTGATATGATTGGTTGCTCACTGCGAGGAGTATCTTAGACATCAACATTTCCAGAACGAAAGCTACTGCCTCATCTTTTAGCTGTTGTTATTGATAACGTATCTTGCCTATAAAGAGTACATTTTTTTACAGACCTGTGCAGCATTTACGCCCACATCAAAATAAAATTGAAATATAGCGCACTTTTGCGGAAAGTTTACTCATCTTCGCGACACGAAAACTTACGTGTAATTGTAAAAATTCCACCACTTTTTGCCAATCTGCTGGCTTCAACTGTCAGCTGTCAAATGGCGTTATGTCTGAGTCGCTGCTACTCATATATCCTATCTCGTGCGTCAAAGACTAATACATTTCAGTCTACCTGACATTAACATACTTTTAACTAGTAAAATTGCTAAATGTTACCAAAGCACAAGGCTTTCATTATTATTATTATTATTATTATTATTACTATTATTATTATTATTATTATTATTATTATTATTATTATTATTGATAACAATAATATTAAATTACTTAATCTCCATAGAATGTCTGATAAAATTTGTAATCAGGGCGGCAGAATTATTTTCTAAAATGATTCCGGGCAACCTCTACTCCTTTTTACACACACACATTCCACATACTATTTAAAAACTTGAAGTTAAAAACGCATCTCTTGAAAGCTAGTTTCAATGTAACTCTGTTATATGTAGCTGCTTTGACAACTAGCTGAAAATCTTATCACAATAATGTCAAATAATAGTAATCGAAACTCAATGTATCAATGTATCTTCTGTAACTTGACGGTTTTATAAGATCAGTTTGATAAGAATGTATACAAGAGCTTCAACTGTCTAAGTTGTATAATACTTGGACAAATAAGAATTTCATATCTGAATCAAGTGCATGTGGCATATTATATAGATACAAATACGTGATCAGATACAATATTGTGTTCTTGTAGTATTACGTTTATTTGATTGGTACATTTTTTTCTTGGTGGCACAAAAAGGTACAAAAATTCTGAGCTAGTTAAAATTTGAATTTGAAGATGTCGCACTACAGCTAAATGCATCCCCCATATTTTGAAATGTCTCATCATCACTTGTTATTTTAGGCTAAATGAAGCAATAAAGTTGTAATCATGCCTTATAAGTATTTTTTACAATGAATGAATACATCAATACTAGTTTGACTACAGGGGTACATTACTCTACATAGAGAAATAAAGCAAACGAGTTAACTCTGAATTCAGGAAACAGTATTATTTGACAGTTTGATTCCTAAATAACTACCTACTATCAAAGTAGTAGTTCATTCGCGTTTAGTGAGCGTAGTGGAAAATTCATTAAATAATATCTCAGTCTGTATTAGTATACAGAACATAAGCACAAGATAAACTAATAAACATTAAAATTAAACCCCAAAATTAGCTGTGTTTTATTTTAAGATATTTTTACTTTCCATCAACGCTACTCACTACTGACTATTTGCATTGATATGTTGAGTGCTTAATGTATTTTAGTTGTTTCGTTTTAATTCTGCTAGCCAGTTTATGCTTTGTATGAATTATTGTGTATCTTACACTGAATCAATACCACAATAACATATTAATTAAATGAAAAAGCTGCCTTTTGATTTTTTTTAATGTTCCACGATTATACACCAAAGCTAAGGAAGACGATGATGATGAGATGGATGTTCATGATGGAATGCTAAAAGTGAGAGGAAACGGGAGAATCCCGAGAAAACCTAAGTACACAGTGTTTGTCTACCACAAAGTCTACTTGGCGGAAGTTGAGATCGAACTACAGACCCACGAGCCAGTGATGAACTCTCTATCACTTATCCACCACGGCCTAATGTACGATTTGTGGTTGACCACCGTCGTTGTTCTTGGTTATTTTTCTTAATGTACCTATGAAATAAACACGAGTATCAGTCAATGCGGGAAGACAGTATAACATAGAAAAAAATCGAAGAGTAAAATGGAACACAATAAACTTACTTTGCACATTACAAGTACTCGTATTACTCTTGTTTCTTTGGTTCTTTTTATCTTTTTGTTCATATTATGAGGACTCCTTAGAATACACAGCTAACCCTTATGTTGAATTAACTTTCTTGTCAGCATTGCAAAAGCTTTGAATTTGTTTTATTTACTTATTTACATTTTTTTTTAAATTTTCCTTCTTTTGGATACTTCTTGCTCGATGTTTGTTTATTTATAGTTGTATATTTGCTAGCAGATATACTTATACCTATATATTTTCTTGTCAATAACTTTGAAAGGTAGCATTTTTGCTTGCTTCTGTATAGAACTGTGCCACAAATAACTGCTGACACTACATTATTTTTATTCCTTTGGCTTTTTATATTGCTTTGTGAGAATTACTTTCATAATTGCTAAGTAATGCTTTCTTATGTCTAGCAATTTTATCTATTTTTTCCAGATAGCAATTCTTGTTTTTCCCCTTCCTTCAGTTTCGTGATATATTTTTCAATCTACGTTTATGTGTCATTTTTTGTTTGCTTGTTTGTTTTAAGTTAAGTTTGAGATCTATACCAACACGTTGATAACATAATCTTCGTTTCATTTTATAGTGCGCTCAACCGTAATTGTTTTTCTATCCTGACCTTTTACCCAGAGCTAATTCTTCACTCTTACTTTATTTATTCCACTGTTATTTCCAAATTGTTAGCCTTATTTTGACATCTAACGACCTCCTCCGTGTCCGTCCGTATCCTCCTCCGTGTAAAAGATAACGAAAGCATTGTAAGAAGCCTATAAAACTGCATGTTCTGGATTTGGAAGCTCATCCAATTAGGAAAAAAGCTAATAATATACGTTCTTCGTTTCTGTTGGTGCATTCCAAACTGCATAAGTCTATGTTCATATTAGCTTTGAATGTTTTATTCAACCTATAGTGTACTGCATAACATTAAAATTTCTATTTAAAAAGTTTCTAGTATACTACACATCTTTTTTCTCAGATTTCTCCTAGTATTTTTTCCTTATTAGTAGTGGCTCTTATTTGTTCCATCAGATATCATACCTGTCTTTAAAATCGAAGAATAAATATCCATCAGCTTGCACGAAGGCAACGCTGTAAGCAGACAAATTAATAATTGTGATGCTTAGGGCCTTAATGGAGTGTCAGCAACGATTTTTAAGAAACAAAACGTAAAATATGTCCTTACGAAAGAGAATATACGTAAAATTCCTTCAGCTACTACAGTATTATAAATATCTCATTATACAATTGATCCAATTTTGAGTGTTAAATCTTATCGCGAAATGGATGACTGACCAAAGGTTGTAGTTATGTCGCCAAACGTATTTTCTAATAATCATTATGTAAGAATAATTGTTTTGTTTTCCTGAAAAGTTTTGTCCGCCCTAAAAAATTCACTAAAGTGACAGATACGTAAGGTTTATATGATATACTTTTGAGTATGTATTTTTATATATAAAAAGAGATTCAAGCTTATAATTTGTCATAATTTTCTCTTTACTTATTTCTCATATAAAACCATGTAGTTTACTTTTAGATTTGGTCACCATTTATAAATTAAGAATTGATCTAGTCATTACTTATATTGAGCAACGTATGCTTTGAGCTTTGCTCTTTTATTCTTATATAAATTATCATAATCAGTATTTATTTCAGAAAATTTTCTCTAGTAGAAGGATACAAAATCCATGAGTATTAATATTTTAAATATACGCTTCTTTTTCAAAGATTATTAATTCTTATTCAGGGGCGGTAGGATGTCACCGAAACATGTTAGCTAAAAGAAACACTGAATATTGAAAAAAGTTAGAAATATTCTTTCGCAATTCTTGTCTTATAAAAAGTTATAAATGTAATACATGTCGACTCACTTACATCATCAGAAAGAATAGTGCACAGAAGTTACTCTTCAAATATTGCTCTAAATGTTTCGAGAAAATTGAAATAACACAAGAACATAGTGAAATATGAAGTATTTTTATCAATTATTTTCAAAAGCTGATATGTATAATACTTTCTATTTACGGGATTATCCTTCGTGTTAAATGTATGCAAAATCATGTTTAATAGGAAGTCTTATTTGTTTCCTGAGAGACAATAATTTTGGACCTACAATCTTGTAACATGAATTCCCCCTGTAATAAGTTTTGTATTATTCATTTTGTTGCTTTTTAGTTTGTTTTTTTAATAAACATTTGAATGTCAGCTTATGTTGTTTTGTATGTATGTATGTGTGTGCGTATTTGTTTTAATTTATCAATTTGTTTTAAGTTAAATTACTGAAATTTTCATATTGCATGATACCTAGCATTATTTTTATTTGCATTGGCTAAAAAGTTTTTTTGTTCATTTGTTTGTCCGTTTTAACGTAAAGAAAAATACAATTAAAAAGAATGGAAAGAAGATATTCGTTTACGATAACAGTGAATCGATGTCACTTGGGATTCAATAAATCCTTTAAAGTAAAAAAAAAAAAAAAAAAAAAAAAAAAAAAAAAAAAAAAAAAAACCCTTAATTTTCGGCAATTTTAATATAATATTTAAAATATTTCTAATCTTTCCATTCTTGTTCGTAATAATACTTAAATGTTTTTTTTATTCATAATAATGAAAGGATTTCTTCTGATAATGCGTTACAGGTACTGGAGGTCGCTTCGTAACCTTGTTCAATCCTTAGTCAATTCAATTCAAGCCATTGCTTCCCTTCTAATAATCCTGTTCCTTTTCATCTTCATTTTCGCGTTACTTGGGATGCAGATCTTTGGTGGAAAGCTGGGACATGTAGTGGAACAGAGAAGCACTTTTGATACCTTTTGGCAAGCATTGTTGACTGTTATTCAGGTAGAAATAATTTTATATGCTCAAGCCAGTCATACAAAAATTCTAAGTGGAAAATGCTTTCCAAAAATCATCACACTAACATGTATTGTCATTCCAAATTGCTTATATATGATGATGCATGCTGCAGTAATGCCCTAATTTAACACACAATGGTATCAATTAAGTCATGTATACACTTTGGAGAAGCAGGCAATGATATAATCGTTTGAAATAACGTGAAATAATAGATAAATTTTGTATTGTTATCTTGTAATTATTACGTATTAAAAAGATCTCCTATGGTTATTATCTAACATGTTTTATGTGGCCCTTATTTTATTTTAAAATATATGCACAAATGTTAAGTTTTACATTATATGGAGGTAATTTTTTATATTATTTTGCTATTCTACATGTATTTTCAATGGTAGAAAATTCATATTACTCAATCAAAATCTTTGCTTTTAGCGATCATTTATTGAACTATATATTTTTATTCCTAACTTGCAATTTTGAATCATTTTCCCAAATAAATATTTTGCAATGCCACACACTTAACGCAAATAATTTCTATCCTAAATTCATCCTGAATAATTTTTCAAATTTTCGTCACTTAACCCTGGTCAAATTCAGATTCCTCTGTGTATTTTGAAGTGCCCAATCCCTCTCATCTTCACATTAAAAATGTTATATTTCTCTATGTAAGTACAGATTCAGTCAGAATCATGGATTACATCACCACTTTCCTCATATTGCCTTTTCTTAACACAAAACCTCTTCAGAGATGTTAAAGCGACTTAAACTTTTATATATTAAACGCGCATTTTCAAGATGACTCATTGTTAAGGGCATCTACCTTTTTAATAATCGACTTACACAAATTCGTAACGAACTGATAAACTGGTTTAATTTTCAACACTAAGTAGAACGGAAAAGAGAATTAATTGCTCCAATATTATTCATACTTCCGATTGAAGAACAAATGATTAACCAATCATAAGCTTAATACCAATCACATGTTGCTCTTGATCAAAAACTATGCAAGTACTATATTATAATTGAAATTATGTTTTGATAATACAATAATATATTTGTGAGAGATAATATATGCATTATACAAGAAATAACACACCCTTTTAAACATGCAGAAATTCAATTTCTCAATTCTGTCTTTCCATCCTTGAAAATTGATAGTTCTATTTCATTGATTTGAATTTCGGTAATACTGTCCATTCAAAGAAAATCGTTAATGATTGGCTGGCTGTATATTAGTCTATCTATTTATTTGTAAAATGCCTAAGAATTAACAGAATAACTTAGTTTCCATATTAACGAGGTGTTCCTTTATTTCTTTCAAAAATTCTAACTTTTGATCGTTTCGAGAAATATGTGTTTAAAGACGCATTTTACATAAGGAACATTCATTAGTTCTAACCGTTCATTCCTTAATGAAAATCCTTCTTCCAAATATAATAGAATTCAAAGTTCAAGCTATTATCAAATCTTATTTTTTTTTCTCTCTAGCTGATCAGTAGCACTCAAGCGACGAATATGGTTTTCTCTGAATATTGCTGATCGTATAAATCACTCTTTTTATCGAGACTCAGAAATCTATATATATAAAATTGAAAATCACTGTGTTTGTGACTCTAAATCTCCTGAACCACCCGACCGATCTCAATCAAATTTGTTACATGGAGGAGGTTCGAGGCTAGGCTGGTTTTAGGCTATTCACTTTGATGTTTATAAGTGAGGAGTGGGGGAGGGCTATAAAAAATAAATAATACTTAATAACTCCTGAACCACTCGACCGATCTTGATCAAATTTCCAACAAAGATGTGGTTCAGACCTGGAATTGTTTTTTATGATTTAAATTTCACGGAGCAACTTAGGGGAGGAGAAGGAGAATCAATTTATGTAAGGCTGAAAGTGACTATTTTTGTAACTTAATAACTCTTGAACTATCCGATCAGTCTCAATCAAATTTTCAAGATACATGAGTTCGGATCTGGAAAGATTTTTTTAATTTCACTTTAACGGTAGATCCTAGGGAAGGGGGAGGGAAGGGGGACGTATAAATAAACACTAATAAAACCTAACAACTTTTGAACCGCCCAACCAATCTCGATCAAATTTTCAACATATATGAGGGTCGGACCTTGGGTGTTTTCTATCGTCTCACTTTGACGAGCCAACGTAGGGGAGAGGAAGGAGGGAGATCCACATAAAACAAATTAACATAAAAATGACTGACTTTGTGACTTCATCACTCTTGAATCACCCGACCGATCTCAAATTTTCAACGTACATGAGTTTAGGGGCAGGAATTACTTTAGGCTATTCACTTTGACGAAGTAACATAGGGGAGGGGGAGACAAATTTAAAAATAATAAAAAATGACCTATATTAGTGTTGAATCCATAGCTTTCGGGGTCGATGAGAGAAACAGTGACACTTCTGATGCTGTTTCAATCCAAGTTCAGCCCTGACAGTTGAGAAGGGGGAGGGTACAACGTAGGGGAGGGGATAAACATTTTAAAATGGTCGAAAATGACTAATATTAGTGTCGAATCCATAGTTTTAGGAGTAACTGAGATTAACAGTAACAATTGTGATGCCGTGTGTCGCAGCACGGAGGAGGGGAGGGGAGCTATATATAATATTGATCGAAAATGACCAATATTAGTGTCTAATCCATAGTTTTCGGGATCATTCGGATGAATAGTGGCATTTCCGATCCGGTCTAAATCCAAAATCATCAACAAACTTGAGTTTAGGGGCAGGGATTACTTTAGGCTATTCACTTTGACGATGAACATAGGGGAGGGGGAGACAAATTTAAAAATAATCAAAAATGACCTATATTAATGTTGAATCCATAGTTTTCGGGGTCGATGAGAGAAACAGTGACACTTCTGATGCTGTTTCAATCCAAGTTCAGCCCTGACAATTGGAAGGGGGAGAGTACAACGTAGGGGAGGGGATAAACATTTTAAAATGATCGAAAATGACTAATATTAGTGTCGAATCCATAGTTTTAGGAGTAACTGAGATTAACAGTGACAATACTGATGCCGTGTGCCGCAGCACGGAGGAGGGGAGGGGAGCTATATATAATATTGATCGAAAATGACCAATATTAGTGTCTAATCCATAATTTTCGGGATCATTCAGATGAATAGTGACATTTCCGATCCGGTTTAAATCCAAAATCAGCCCTGCCCAAGGTGTATATATATATATATATATATATGAAGGGTAAGGGGAAAAAGGAAGGAATGTCACAAAACTGCATTTTCGAGAAAACGGCGTTTTAATATTGAAAAGCGCGTAAGAAGAATAGGGTTAGTTAAATCTTTTGCCTATTTTACACAGACATTTCTACATCTACGCAAGCGTGGAATATACAATCAAATAGTACCAAGAGTCACCAACAGATAGGGCAAAGCACCCGAAAAAGCACATACATGGACATTCCTTGTTTTTTCCCCTTACCCTTCATATATATATATATATATATATATATATATATATATATATATATATATATAATGATCGAAAATGCCCACTATCAGTGTCGAATTTATAGTTTTCTGGGTCGCTTAGACGAACAGTGATACTTCCGATCCCGTTTAAATTCAAATTCAAACCCGCAATTTGGGGGAAGGAGAGGAAGAGATGTTTAAAAATGATCGAAAATGACCGATATTAGTGTTGAATCCAACATTTTTTGGGGTCGCCGAGATGATCAATGATCTTTCCGGTGCCATTAAAAACGACAACAGCATATTTCACGGGTACTAAACACATGAGATACGGAGTTGTGCATTTAATTTTTTATTTCAACCCAGCGAAACGGGTAATATATGCTAGTTTATCCTAAAACTCTAGTAAAAATGAACTATCAGATAGAGAAGACATAAGTACAATTTAGGCTCTTGCGTTCAACGACTCCATTTTGATTATTATGTGATTAGAAATAATACATACTCCTTATCACAATTATATCTATGGACGTGTGCACATTTATATGTATGTACTCGCTGTCAGACAGGATGTAGATGATAATATCGCTACATGTATCACGACAGTAGCAAAATTATATGATTTCATGTCAATCTAAAGCCAGGAGTTCCTTAGAATATCGAAGATTGTTTAAATAAGACTGACTGACTTTTACAGCTAGATTCTTGTTTAAAGTGTGATTCAGTCTTGGTGGTAGTTATCGAAATGTGGCTTTATGTATTCCTGAATACTACTAACGTATCTTTGCATCATTTCTTTTAACTTATTTTCACCTGTTCCGTTGTAGACTCTGATGTCGATGCAAGGATTTTTGCCATTTAAAAATGAAATGAAATCTTTAAGTTTTACGTCCCACGGTTATGCCGGTTAGGCTAAAGGAGACGGTGATGATGAGAGATGAGTGAAATGGTGGAATGAAGAAAGTGGGAGGAAACGGGAGAACCCCGAGAAAACCCAGGAGCACGGTGTTTGTCCACCACAAAGTTCACTTGGCGGGGGCTGGGATCGAACCCGGGACCCCAAGCACCAGAGGTGAACGCTTTACCACTGAGCCACCGCGCCCCCTTTTGCCATTTAGTATAAGCATTAGACCATTATTATTATTATTATTATTATTATTATTATTATTATTATTATTATTATTATTATCAGACTTGGCTGGCTTAAACTAAAGTGGTTTATGCCATGGTTCAAACCTTGGTTTTAAACCAGCAGTTTTTTTTTTTTTTTTTTTTTTTTTTTACAAACGGCTTAAACCCAAAAACGGAAAATGTTCGTAAAAGTGTAACTATTCGTAAAATCTTGATGAACACATATTTGTGAGTTATCACTTTTCACTCCCTATATTACTCGTATTATATTCAGACCTAAATTCCCCATTCATTACTCAAAGAGATTATTCTACAAAAGCAACTTTTTAAATAAGTTTATGAATGTTTCTTTTGTGATTTTTTTATAGTTTGTTATTGTTGTTATGCAATTGCAAGCAAAGGAATATTGTTTCGTTTTAATAATGTTTACTTTTGATAAAATACATCGAAATGCCGTACTTTTTTTGGGAGAGGGGTCATACAAACCCCACGAGAGACATTTATTGAATTCACAAGTATCTTTGGTATCTATTTATGTACAAATGGGTCAGAGCCAAAGTGGACTCAAATAATTCGTATCTTTATTCACTTTTCTTACTGATATGCAAAGTAGGTCGTTGTATTTCTTTAACTTGGACTAATAAAAGTCGTAGTAAACTAACTTGGACTAAATTAATTCTTCTGTACTTTGCAGTACTTTCAAATTGTATTTATGTAATTCTGTATAACGGTTTCACTTGTGCAATTGTTTATTGTTTTGTCTTTCTGAAATGACTCTTGACAATTATATTAACAAGTATGTAAAGATCAGTTCAACGTATTTTTATCAGGAATGCTTCGTGAGTGAGTCGGCAGGCGTATCGCATTTGTGGCCAATTACTCCCGGTTTCGAGTTCAAATGGAGGACAATTTCTCTCGGATGCAATCCGAGAAGCGGTTTGGATTCCTCTTTAAGTTTGTGACCCCCTTCCAGCATAACCCGGTTGTTGCAAAATAACACCAAGGCGAAACAAACATTTCTGTCCATATGTGATATAAATACATAGAGCAAATTATTTAAACTTAAAAAAAAAAATGGTTTAAACAAAAAACCGGGTTTTTTGTTTGATTTTTCAATAAAAAAAAACATGTTTTTTGCCAACCCTGATTATTATCATCCACAACTGTTATTGATCATATTTTGACCCAAGTGTTTTCTTTTATTTTGTTTTGAAGAAGTGTTTTAAGTTGAACGTAATATGCATTATCAAAAATTATGTTCAATTTTTGAATATTAAATATGTAGTTAAACATATTCTTGAAGCTCTTTTAAATTCCACTGTTTTTTGTGACGTTTCGAGTACTTAAGCAAAATTCGAGTAAAGCTCATAAAGCTCATTTGTGAAATATATAGAAAAAGGAGAAGCTAGCCGTTTAACAATTACCTTGAATTTAATGAAACGCAAATGATATATTTTAAAGATTCAAAGTTTAAACAAATTTGTAGGTATAACAATAGAAATATTATAGAAATCAACACAATTATAATGTAAAAACTATTGTGCTTAGCCTTAGCGCTGTAATGGCTAAGGTTTCTTTATCAAGTCTAACAATGAAGAACTCTACTAAATTCGAATATTTGATTAGATATTCTTAGTATATTTCAGGGATATTCTTTGTTATAGCAAACAAATATTAGGGTATTACTCTGAGTGTAGGTACTTCTTGCTATTCATTTAGTACCAATAATAGTCTCTCGAAAAGATAGAGTTTAGTTTGGCATATCTTTGTTATATGCGCCCGGATGATTAAAGTAAGAAAATTTATTTTATACTCTAAAATAGAAATGTATTGTATTGTTCAGATCTTAAAAGTCTAATCCTAATGACTGACATGTTGGAAAAGTTATTTCAGAATATTTTATTATATTAATATTAATGTCAGTTTTCATCTTCCTTTCTGCATCTTTTTAATTATGTGATGATGCAGTTCAATGTGTTATTAATGCAGTGTTTATACAAAACTTGAATACTCTATTTTTTATCGCTGAGTTCGTTCTGTCTTTAGAGGCAGTATTATTTGTCAATATGCATATATATATATATATATATATATATATATATATATATATATATATATATATATATATATATATATATATATATATATATATATATATTATTTAAGGGAGTAAAATACGTGAAGATAATGCACGCTTTAATTTCCACACTCAGACCCACCCTCTCTCAAAGGGAGAATAAGTTAGGGGTTCTACAGTGACTACGCTTTGATGACAATCCTTGAAACTAACTTTTTAAAGTATTTTCAGAAATATTTAACGTATATTACATTTTACAAATCATTAGAACCTAAGGTGAAAACAATAATTGAAATAAGATATGTGTGTTGATGCTTTGCAGATACTGGAGGTCACTGTCCAATCTGGTTGCCTCGCTGCTCAACTCCATCCAGTCCATTGCTTCCTTGTTGCTGCTTCTGTTTCTCTTCATTGTCATCTTTGCTTTATTAGGGATGCAAGTATTTGGGGGCAAATTTAACTTTGATACTACTTCAGATAAGCCACGCAGTAATTTTGACAGTTTTTGGCAAAGTTTACTAACGGTATTTCAGGTAAATACAGGAGATGGATATTGCATGATTTGATGTTTGTTCGTGGCTTCTTTAATTGTTTAGGATATAGGCCCACGTTTGCAATTTTACTTAATTTCACTTTAAATAAATTTCCAAACTACTTTAGATCATCAATAGTTCTTCCAAGTTCATAAGCAAATCTCTGCTGACCCGTGTGGTTTTTTCTTTTTTTTATCGCAAATCTGGAATAATATGCTTTGCTTTTATATCTTTTCATGTTTCTAAATTGCATGTTCCAGTGTTTCTGACCACTAAGGTCGCTGTGCTACATCGATTCATTACATTCGCACTATTTAACCTGTACAATAGTTCTATAACACGTTTGCATGTCATAATATTCTAATGTAATATACATATATGTGTGTTAATTACTGTCGATTCTTGCCCATGTGGTTTGTGTATAATTGTCTGTGTATTGATTTAGTAAATTGAAGAGCCATTGGTAAATTAAGACACACTGAACTGTTCGAACTAACTTGTTACTAAGCATAATTGTTTGACCTATCGTACAATGAATGTATTGTGTGCAAATCATTGCATTATGACTGTGAAATGGAAGTTATGCATGCAATGAAAAGATAAAAATAAAACAACATTAAAACTTCACAATGTTATAAAAATTCATTTTTGTCATTTCAAACCTAAAGATTTGTTCCAAATAAGTCTAGTCTTCATGTATGAGAATTAGTTCGGAGACGACTATTGCTTGAACTCATGAAAACACAATTCACAGTAACTGAGACTGTTAGGAAAAAAATTTACAACTATCGTACTTGTTCCCCAAGTTTTGTATTGCCGCTAGAAAACAGTTATGATAATGACTCTTCCGTTTTACTTCTATCTTTTCATATTAAGTCTTTTTTACGTTGAACCACTTACTTTATATATACGTATATCTATGTCTATTTTCAACTTCTATTCTTAATGTTCATGTCATCAGTCTTGCTAGTTTTGAATCTATTTCCTGTTTATATACAGTGGTATATTGTTTGTATTAACAATATCTTTCTGCACCCTTATGAAAAAGAAAAGACTATCCATCATATATATATATATATATATATATATATATATATATATATATATATATATGAATAGAACGCTATACAAGGCTATAATGAGTGTTGAACGATTGTGAGTGTGAGACTGTATATCAACACACTTAAGCGTCTTTCGTTGTCAGTCACAAATTACATTGTAATTTTCTCCGACGTTCTTTTTATGTTTAATACTTTTATTTAATCCAACTTCCAGTGTTTCTGTATCTAATAATTTCATCTTTTTCTTTTCTTTCAATTATTTTTTTCTCGGATCAGTACGCTACACTTATTCTTTCCTGTCTTTAATATTAAAATAGGGGAAAATTGATTCATTTTAAAGTACCTGGCTTGATATTTATTTTTATTTTTATTTTTATTTATTTATTTATTTATTTATTTATTTTCAAGAATAATTATGCTTTAATTTAGTTAATTAAGCACAAGCTTACGAAAAAATGTACGATTTATTGAACTACATCTTTGTTCTTCCTAGTTAATATTAATTGCTATTTGCTACATAATATTTCATTAAGTTTATCCGAAATCTTTCATTTCATACAAACTTGGAACACATACATATTTAAAATCTTTACAGTTAGTTCACAGAACAAATGTTGATATTTTGCCGCCAAATGTTTCTGTTTAGTTAAATTTATCTATGCTGTCGTATGTATCGCATCGATCTAGATTTCTTTCAATAAATATTTTCCATTTTTCTTTCGTAAGTTCTAAAATTCTTGTTTTAGGATTTTAGGGTACGTTAATCCTCCATTTCATTAATTTGTATTGCTGCACCACACAAATAAGGTCAACGAATAATAAACTGCAAGCCCTTGTCCACTATCAAATATCTGTAAGTCCTTGTCCCTTCTTTTCTTATATAGTGAGAGGGTTCATAAGTAAAATAGCAATCCAAAAGTAAAACAGAATGCAATATAGGCATGATTCAACCTGTAACGGGTTGGAAATTTATATCTACTGGGTTCTCTTTTTTTCTGTTACTTTGTTCTCCAAAACTCAATCCAGCCTTAGAATCTTATGTGAAAATAGTAAAGCATTTTACTTTCTACATACTTTAATAATAGATAAATTTTTGAAATGAATATTGAACTTGAATCCAAATGTGATTTTATCATTTCACTTTGATGATCAAATATCTGTATGTTGAAATAATTGAATCGGTATTTCTTGAAACAACATCATTCACTATTTTAATGATTATTTTGTACTGCTTTCAAGTAATATGTATGCATAGTGTTATTTACTGACAAAACAACATATTTTTTATTTGTAGATGTTGTCTTTAAATGTTTAAATAATAGTCGTGTCCATACAGACTCCAAACAGAAAAAAAAACTTTAAAATATTGACTGATGTTTTATCAAATACCGATTCAATTGATCATCAAAGTATCCATTACATACCAATGGAGCCAATTTCTCCTTGTTATGGTTGGTCATATGCATTGATTTTAATTTCCATTGAAATTTCACTAACGTTATAAGAGATAACAATTAGGTCATCCACTCTACTCAACTTTTCCATAGTTGCACTGTTCCCTATTATTTACAATTGTTTTTATTACACCTTGTTTATTATTATTATTATTATTATTATTATTATTATTATTATTATTATTATTATTATTATTATTATTATTATAGTTATTTTAATAGTATATGTATAACATTGGCAAACAAAATTGAGTCAGTCCAAAAGTGTTTTATTAGGCTACTATGGCATAAAATGAATAGAGATTACTACTCACGTAGTTATGAATACTGAATCAATTTTGGGATTGCAGGCATTAAGTGGCAAATAAACCTTATTGAAAGAGATTTTATTCAGAAAATATTAAACAATAGATATCATAGTGAATACTGCTTACATAATATAGGAATAAGGATACCAATGTGTAATATGAAAAATGGGTCATTATTTCCTCTAAATCAAATATCTGTAATTTTAAGAACAATGGCCATTTCTTAAATCTAATTTGAAACATCTATTTTTATCAGTGTACAAGCATAAATTTTAAGTTCGACAAATATTATTTATAGTATTTTTGACGATGTATTAATTTTGAAACTAAAAGTATTTGGTATTAATTTATTAATTAGACAAGGAATTATTGTTTTATCCGATACTATTTTATTATTATTATTATTATTATTATTATTATTATTATTATTATTATTATTATTATTATTATTATTATTATTATTATTATTTCATTTTAAAGCTTTCCTCATATTTTTGTTTATCTTTTTCAGTTTTCAGTTAGAATTTTATTTTCATTAATTGATTTCATTAAAACAGGTTGAACAAAACTAGTATTTCATAAATCAGGCAATGTACGTAGAATTAATTGCTAGCCTGAACGAGAAGTCATTACAGCATACTAATGACTCCTTGCACAGTAGAAGAAAGCTAAGGATACTTCTCCAAAAAGTAGAATAGTTTCAGATTCTTGTCCTTGACCGATTTTAACTCTAATCAATAGAGGTAATTTAAAAACCTCAAAGAAAACACATGCTACGTTTCAATGAAAATTGTTGTTTTTTTCTCCTAAAAGTACCCTGGAACTTTTTAAAAGTTAGAAGTAAATTGACCCAATTATCCCTAACCAATTCAGCTTTAAGTTATGAGACCCAGTGAGGAACTCGAGAAAAACACACATGATGTTTCAAGAAACTCGGTTAATTTGTAGAAAAGTTTATTATTATTATTATTATTATTATTATTATTATTATTATTATTATTATTATTATTATTATTATTATTATTATTTATGTAGTGAATTCATTTTTCTTGTCCCTGGCTGATTTCAACCTCAAACAATGGGTGTCGTGTGGAAGCTCCAAAGAAAGTGTATTCCATGTTTCATGAATAAGGGAATAAAATGAGCATAAACTCAGCCCTAATTTGGAAGTTTGCTCTTATATATAATTTGGTTTAGAAAAATCAGTTTTTCAGAATAACTTCATGAAAAAGTAATTGAATTATGATGAAATGTAATGTGGCCTGTAGCACAGCTTGTATTGGTAGCGAAATGTTTTCTAAGGAGTAGTAATCCATTCTTCGTGTAATACAGAATTCAGCTGTATCCGTTTGTGATGACAGAGAACGAAATCTACACCGAATTTGTTCATCTAAAACTAGCACAGATGTTTAACAACGTTCTAATTCAGCGTTTCCCAGTCTTTCTAATGTAACGGACTCCCTTGTAACGATCGTTAATTTTCTGCCCTCCCCATAAAATCAAAAATTATTTTTTTTAAAAATAGAATGTACATATCATAAAATGAAATGATAATTTACAATTTTATAACAATAACTTTGTCATTTATGACAATGCAATACTGTCTTAAATGGAGATATTCAAAAAAATGCGATCGCACCAGTTAGGCCTAATATTATGAACTCAACATTCACCTAATGTGATGGATGATGCTCTTTCAACCTAGGTTAGTAATTTTATTATTTCTTATCTTTTGGTATTATACTCTTCTTAGTTCAAACCTACGTAACGTACTAGCAAAAATAAAATGTCCCGTGGACCCCCCTTTGCCTATTGCGGCCCTCCGGACTCCACAGAGCACAGATTGGGAAACACAGTCATAATCGAATAATTGAGCGGGATAGGGAAGATATTAAAGTTTATCATAATGATTCTCAAACTACACCTGAACAGATCTGGATGTATATATTGGTACATTTTCATTTCGAAAGACTACAGGATGTAAAATCTTGTTCAAGAAATCTTGGCCAAACAATTCCCTTGATGGCCAGGTTTTCTTAAATAAGACTGTACTTGGGATCCCTGAGTGTGCACATAATCACTGGTAGTAATTTTTCCTTCGCTAGTATTATCAGGACCAACATAATATCATGAAATAGTGGTCCACCGCCCAGCACAGGAGCACCGCCATATTTAGCGGTAGGAAAAATGAAATGAAATCTTTAAGTTTTACGTCCCACGGTTATGCCAGTTAGGCTAAAGGAGACGGTGATGATGAGTGATGAATGAAATGGTGGAATAAAGAAAGTGGGAGGAAACGGGAAAACCCCGAGAAAACCCACGCACACGGTGTTTGTCCACCACAAAGTTCACTTGGCGTGGGCTGGGATCGAACCCGGGACCCTTAGCGATAGGAAATAAAAAGTCTGGAGCATATGTCTTTTCTTCTTTCTTTATTTTTTTTATTTATTTATCTTTTTTTTTTTTTTTCATGAAGCATGTTGTGTGTTTCTTTAAATTCTTAAGAGTTTGCCCTTTCGCTGAGTGTTGAAATTGGTCAATGATTTTATTGGTTCACTTTAAAGAATTTCCTGCAACCCCAAATTAAAAAAGAAAGAAAAACTTTCTTTGTTTGCTTCTACTACGAACAGAGTCTAGTTTCCATTCTTTTTAAAAAAAGCAAATTGCTCATTAATATAAATTTCTCTATTCTATTATTTATGACATTTATTTTTATTTTTTTATTAATTACTTTGATTTTGTTCATTTTAAAGTTTTCTCATTCATGTTGCAAATCATGACTTTTAATTTAATCAATTCATTAATAAACGGTAGCCAATTGACATGGTCGAGCGGACTAACGTAGTGGTTCCCAACGCACGTGTCCGCATGATGTGCCACGTAGTCTCATAGATTGTGTCGCGAAATTTTAAAATTCAGAGATCATTAAGCATTTAATAGTTAATTAAAATCAATTTTGAGATAGACTGTACCAGTCAACATCTCCAGCTCAAGCAACAATGCTCGGTACATAGAGTTACTGTCTTACACTACTATAATTATGGTGTCCTGGGCGTTCAGTAAAGCGTCATCAGTGAGAAAAGGTTGGGAACCTCTGATCAAAAGTATTAGACATTAAGCATTAGAATGGAGATTGTAAAATCTTTCTATCTACAGCGGGTTCGAATGTCGCTCGAAACGTAGGTGTTATGTATTGTCCATTTACTAATCATTACACTGTAATAATTCATATTTCATCGTTTCCTTTAACGTAAAGGGCAGAAGTGTTGAACGTAAAGCTCAAAAATACAATACGTCAACAAATGCTATTAGTATCGAAAACCATGCAGTTAAAGTAAAACATTTCTATAACATAAATAAGTGCAATCTGTTGAAATTGTTCACAACAAGCTTAATATGGTAACTTCAAATATCTTAAAATCTTATTCTTAGCAGTTGAGCATTTTACCAAATGTGTAAATTAAGAAATAAAGATAACACTTTGATTTCAATACGTAGTTTCTATTTTTCGTAACTTAAAATAATCTGCAAAAAGAAGTGTCATTTAAATTAGGCTATCCATCTTTAATATACTAGTTACCAAGATTTTAAGTACATTTAAAATTTATCTTATTTAGAAAACTGTACATAGAGAAATAAATTTTAGAGTAATTCAAATGATTGAATATTATGAGTAAACTTTGCAGTTATTTGACAAGGCAAGTTAACAAATTGTTCTCGTGAGACAGTTATTTTCATACAGGGAAAAAAATCAGATAAGAAAATTCTTATTATTACTACAGCAATTGTTAATCATAGACTAAGACGTTCCTTGTGATTTGGGTATCCTAAAATTTCGCAGTCGCTTTATTGACAAATCTTCTCAACAGTGAAGCATGAAAGAAGTCAAACTACACAAGACACAAGATTTTTTTTTTAAAAAAATTAAAATATTTCACAACATATACCCTTAAGACATATTTAAGAAGAATATTTAAGACAGACTATTTAAGACATCTAAATTAACGCTAGTCATTGATAGGTGTAAATTCTTGAAAGATTGTGATGTGTATTTCATTCATACTGCAATGATTATACACAAAATATTATATAAGATTTTGGTTTCTAGAAATTACTTGCCATCTCATGTATGAATTTAACCATGTTCCAGGAGGAGCGCTGTGATTGGAGTTGTTATGACACGTAATTATTATTATTATTATTATTATTATTATTATTATTATTATTATTATTATTATTATTATTATTATTATTATTATTATTATTATTATTATTACGTACAATAAGTATCTGAACTTGTCTCATTCTCCCATATTCTTCTTAGAACCATACAATATTTTAAACACGACAAACTGAAGGGTTTCTTGCATTGCAGTACAGGTTCTTCAACTACTTTTGCATTAGAGGTTCAGATTTACAAATTAATTAGAGCCTACCTTTCAAAACAGAACAACTTTATAGTGATAAGAATAGCGAAAAATATTAAGAACTCTGTCTACGGTTTTGTAGCGTATGTGTCATGTAATATCGCGTACATTCATTCAACTAACTGACTACGTCGAGTGGCTCATTCTCTCATCTGTCCAGTTTGTTTCTTTCCATCTTTTTATTTTTCTCGGCAAAACTTCTTCCATGCAATGTAGTTCAATATTTTTTTCATTTAATACTTAAAACTAAATAAAACAGACGTATAGACACAATGCAAGCAAAATTGATTCCCGAAGTATTTAATCCATAAGACAGCTAACAAAAGATGTAGAATTAATTGCGAATATCACACTTTAATATTCATTGATGTTGAACATCTTTTGTTTTTAACTACTAGCGAAGATGTATTAAAATAAAGTCTTACACTAATGTGGTAAGCATTTTTTTTAGGATTGAATGACCACTGAAATTGAGTACAATTGTGGTGTAAGATTGTAAAAGCCTGTTTCTCCCGCTTATGTATGTTAATTCCGTGAAACATCCGCATGTTTTAATTTAATTGAAACATAGTCATAATTCAGATGCACTATTTTTTTTTTTTTTAATTACTTTATAGCATCTGTAATACTTATAATTTTTACTTACAGATACTTACCGGTGAAGACTGGAATGCTGTGATGTATGATGGCATTCAAGCTTATGGAGGAGTGTCATCAATAGGTGTTTTAGCATGTGTATACTTTATAATTCTTTTCATATGTGGTAATTGTATCCTTTTAACAAAATACAACAATTAAAGATTCATTATATATAGGGTGAGCATCAAGTCGCCTTACCCGAAACAAGTATTTCTTCACATATTGGTGAAAGCGACTTTGTGCCCACTTTGTATATATATAACAATTTAGTATGTCTCTTTAATCTTGCAATAGAAGCTTATACGTGGAACAAGAGCACGTTAGGATACACGCTAACAACTACAGTAACTGAAGATACTGTCAGTCTCACAATAGAAAGATAATTTGTTCGAGATCTTTTGACAGTAGCAATCCTGACAGGTTATTGGACATTATCTCAAGCAGTGAAATGTGGCAAATTTTGTGACGACACTTTGAGTAAAAGCCCAATTTATTTCCTTCCCATTCCTTCTGTGTAATTCTCTAAATAAGTTACGAATTAAATCCTGATTCAAATGAAGGAATGAGATAACAAATTCATGCTGAAAACTAGTCTACCAAGTTTCATATGGTCCTACCACGACCAGACTTATGTTTACAGGTTAACAAGAGTATTCATTTGTAGCCACTTTGTATTATAGGGAAGTCGGTATAAATATGCAACATTATGCCTCCCCACACAAGAACACCGGACCACCGAAACGATTATATTCGACAATTTTTCTAGGTTCATTGCGTGTTTTCACGTCTCTCCAGATGAGTATATGTTCAGAAACACTACTCAGGTTGAATATGCTTTCATCAAAAAGAGAACGCAACCTTACTCTTCCTTGGTCCAGTCCTGATGTTCTTGGTACCATTGCATACGTTGCCGCCAATGTTGGTGTATCAACGGAATACTACTTAATGCAATCGACACGCCAATGTGGAGCGTGAAATTAGCCGGCTTGCAGTCTTCTTATATGTATTTACAACTGCATTCGCTGTTTAACATCTGTCTCTTCTTACCTGTTTAAAGTTCACTAATGTGGCAGTCGTCTTCTGCTGTAGTTAACCATGATCAACCACCACCTCTTCATCTCTTCACAAAACATTGCCTGTGCTTCGGAAAGCTCGTCATGAATGTGTAAAATCCTGTATGCAAACGCAAACTCCTGGACCACACTCGTTACACTTTGTTCTCCTTCCAGTTTCCCGTCGATTCTTCCTCGTGTGAAGTCACTCATATATTGCCTCCGGGCCATGTTATTGTAAGGAAAACCAAACAATGCGCCTAACAGGTCTCTGACTGACACAGACTGTCTCGTCCGCTTCATTCAACTACTTCGTATTGGGGAATCAGACTCATTCGGCGCTTCAATCATGCTGATGTTACACTATACAATGTCTTGCTCCTTTTGCACGTGTGGGAAACATCTGGCAACAGGTTGCCGAGATTTCGTTCATTTCTCTTAACCTACGCAATATTTTATTCCTTTATCTATGCGGTCCTTAAGTTTTGCAAACCAATGTATTATTTATGTGTAGCGTAGACACACACTTTTTTTTTTTTTTTTTTTTTTTTTTTGTATATATGTATTTTGGACTTAAAATGCACATGCCTGAATAACAGCACACCATTTCAGGCAAATCCTTCTCATATCTGTACTGAGAGAAGTTACCTCTTGATGCTGGTTTAACAAATTACCTTAAAATTACCTTACTAGTACACACTACTCAACGTATTATTAACCTGGACCAGTATCTGTTATAACTAGACTTAATGGAATCAATAATTTAGCTAATCGAATTCTTTATTGTTTAAGTTTTTATTTAAATGATACTTAAGAAGATTTAAGGAATGTTGCTGAAACCGACTGTCTTATTCTTAGTAAGCTGACCTTAGTTCAATTAAGTCCCTTTTTATTATTTATTTATTTTCCTTAATCAAATAAACAGATATTTTGCTAAACGTCTTCTTGGCTATCGCCGTAGACAACTTGGCTGATGCTGAGTCTCTGACTGCCATTGAAAAAGAGGCTGAAGAAGAAGTAAGTAACATGAAGGTATTACAATGAAAAGAACTTGCTCATAAGTATGAAACTTTAAAAAAAAAAAAAAAAAAAAATCTCAAAAAAATTCTCACTATCATTCTTTTTTCAATGCGTCTCTTCCTATGGAAACTTCCTAACTTTCTATTCTATATTAATCTCACTTAAATTCAGAATAGTCAATAGTAACGATGTGAAATAAACTCATGCGAATAATAATGTAATCTGCCACAAGAAAATCGGCAGAAAAAGTATAATTATGTAATTTTTACCTGTCAAAATGTGAATGTAGCCCTTACATGCTGTTTTTATTAAAAAAAAAAAAAGATAACGAGTACTAGGTTCAGAATTTTTATTATTATTAGTATTTATTTTCATAATTAGAAAAAGGAAATAATATATTGCATGTAATTACATTCCTCTGTGTGCTATTTATATGAATTTTATAATATAATGTATCATAACTTTTCTCTAACTCTTTGTTCGGAAATTTGTATAATAAAATACAGAAGAAAACTGGAATATTTAATTTATTCTCATCCATTCCAGGCTGAAAAGCAAAAATCTCATAGCGGCTCACCAGCGCGAGAAGAGGGACAGGAGGGAGAAGGTGAAACGAACGAAGAAGCGGAACAAGGGGACGAAACAAGGTTGTAAGTACAATATTACAGCTTACAATTCTACGTGTCGTATATTAATACAATTACAGAAAATCCTAGCTGTAGCTCACCTTTTCGCAAGTGACTGACTCAACTTATACAGCCATCAACTTAGAGAATAATAGTGGCTACATTACGATAATTAAGGTTTAATAAATATGAACAGCTTCTCAAGCTTTTAGGTTTCAATGCAATTGGAGTCTAGTAAAATCAGAGTGAGAACAAAAATCTTGTAAAAGCTCATGTGAAACTTTTGTACTTATCTTCGGTTAGTGACTTTGCCTCCACAAAAGCAACCTTAATTATGAGGAAACCTTTAAAAAGACAAAATTATATTTTTTTCTTTCATAGTCCTCCATACAGGCCTTCTCCTAGCAAATAAAAATCATAAAATCTGAACGTGGCATCTAAAAGCCCAGAGAAATTAAAAAGAAAGGAAGTAGTTTCATTTATGTAAAGAAATAAAACAGAAAGTTTCACAAGAGATATCATTTTGGAGGGCAGAATACTTTATTTACGGTAACAGTATATGTTTTTTTATGCTGTTTGCTAAGTTTATTTATATGTATAGTTTTTAAAGATACTCTACTAGTGACATCTACATTTAGACTAGTTATGCTCAGTAGTGTCCTAATATGAGTCAATCATCCAGAGAGAACTAATTTGAGAATCAGAACCATTTTGGTATAAAGATTAATCATTGCATTTAGCGTACTATATGCGTAACCAAATATTTGAATGTCCAATAACGAAGGAGGACAAAATGTTATCCCATTTCGTTTAAAACATTGAATATAATGACAATAAATTCGTATATGTAGGGAGATCAATTTACAAATTACGAATGCCACTCATTTCTACGAATCCAATTCAATATGGCGGTCACGTGGGATGGCTTTCCTAAACATCAAATTTAGTATATCGAAATGAAAATAAAAAGGCGCTTACATGACAGTAATGGATAAACGAGGATTTCTATATTATAACCATATATTATATGATTGGAAGAAAGAAATTGTTCAAAACAGGAATGCAAAACGAACTATTTACCAGAAAATTGAGAAAAACGTTACTCACACAACACTAAATAAGTACGCTATAAGCTTTTTCGCTAAATGTCTCATTAGACAATAAGAGGAAGAAATGAGAAGAAAAAGAAAAGAAAAAATGAAAAACAGAGAAGTAGTTGTAAAGTTGACTGAAATATTGGAAGCAGAAGTCAAGTGAAACGCTTCAGTTATTTCTCTGTTCTTTAATTTTTCTCTTTTCGGTTTTTTTTTTTTTTTTATTATTTCTTTCCCTCCTTGTCTGATAAAGCATTTAGCAAAAGAGCTTATAATGTACATTCTTTATAGTTGTGTGATTTTTTCTTCCTTATTTTATGGTGTTTGAAATTAACCCCGAATGAGCGTAGGAAGGAAAGGTACAGAATGTGATATATGTTCATCTTTTATTTCAGAAAATACCAAACTTATTCATGTGAACGAATGATGATGTAGGAGGGATAGACCAGTGATTCTGAATTGGTGTGTGGCGGAAATTTGAACAAAAAAAGTATTTCAACACACACGTTAGTGAGCTGCGGATACACTTAGCAAAGAAAACTATACTGTAATCAACAAAAAATCGAAGACTACTGGAATATACAACAAAATAATTGACTACCACGATGACATGCGCGCTGACTACGTGGGTGCTCCGGGGCTGCAGCACCCACACAAATAATCTTGTGGGTGCGGCGCCCCACAAAATTTTTAGTTTGGACCTGGGTTTGAACTCGTTTCTCTTGCGTTTAAGTCAGTCGTATTACCGGCTGAGCTAGAGCAGCCCCAAGTTATCCTTGTACGTAGGTAGTATCGGCATATTTTACTTTATCACAGTAGCTCAGTGTTCATAAAATATTTTAACTAAAAATAAATAATAATCAAATATCGACACTTCCCAGAAAACATATAGGCTAACACGTCCCGCTCAGGGGCGTCATTTAGGTGGCAGGAGGGGGCAATTGCCCCCTCCAAGAGGTTGAGGAATACATATACTTTAATCGATTGTCTACTAATATACTAGTACAAAACGTGAAAATCTTATGTTGGTAGTGGCCTTGCCCCCTCAAGCAAAGTTTGAAATGACACTCCTGGTCCCGCCATTGATATGCACCCACATAAATTTTGGAAACTCGGCGCCGTTGCATGATGACATGCGGATTCCTTTTTTAGTGCATGTGTAAAACGCATAAATCATTCTTCCAAATAATAAAGTAGTTACAATCATCAGGATAAAAATAAAATGCTATATTTCTATCTTAAGATTAAATTAGTTTATCTATGTACCGGTTTAGGAAATTATCGTATGCGTAATGAAGAAAATGTGTATTGAATCACATTCAAGCTGAAAACCGTTCAGAAGTAAAAATCATGAAAAAAATAAAATAAAATAATTAGTAAAATTTTATTCGTTTTCATCACTATAAACAATACAATTGATATAAACTTATAAAATAAAATCATAATTATTCCTTACGACCTTGTAAAATATGTTTGAAAATAATGATTTTTCAAAATGCAAAGTTAATATTTTATTTAAAAAAAAAAAAAAAAAAATCTAATGCTCTTACTGGCGTCCTAGAGCAACATAGCCCAACAGAGCATGTGCTTTAAGAACGTCAGAGGGTGGATTCATAGCACCACAATCACCAAGCAGAATAAACATTCCCAGTTAATATTGGCAACGAACGACACATACATTTTAGCTCCATAAATATTAGTTTTCTCCATATTCTCGAAAACTAAACATAGAAATTTAACTTCAAGCATGTCGTTTTGTCAAACTTGATGTTATCTACCGACTGGTAGACAGGGTGTTACAAAAATGTATCACAATATTTTGGAAACAGGTTCCTTACATCAAAATAAGAAAAAAAAAAAGTTCATATGGACCCGTGCTCAAAAGTGGATAGTTTCAGAGTTATAGGGTGCCGAAAACGTAATAAGTGAACATTAAAAGGTCATAGCTTCACTACTATGGGACCTATCGTAGTCGGGTCAAGACATCACTGAGAAACTGATATGTGAACTATCCAAATGTCTATGTTTAAGAATGCTTCAGTACTTACACACCAATTTTTAGAGAGGTAGGAGGAGAGTGATCAAGCACTCCCAAACAGCCTCTCTAAAAATGATTGTGCATGTGCCGGATGTTCTGAAAGATGGATATTTGCATACTTCACATACTAGTTCCTCAGTGGTGTCTTGACCTGACTACGATCGGTCCTATAGTAGTTGGACTATGGATCCTTAAAGTTCATTTTTTCACATTTTCGGCACCCTATAACTACGGAACTATGCACTTCCGATCACAGGTCCATATGAACTTTTTTCTTATTTTGATGTGTGGAATCTGTTCCCAAAATATTGTGACAAATTTTTGTGACACCCTGTATATATCAACTTTGAACATTATTTTAATTAAATAGAAATTAAAGCTTAAGAGCTACTTAAAATTTTGGGTTATACCTCTTTAGCCATGCTATGCACTGTAATCTTTTTAGTGTCATTATAAAAAAGCTTATTTAGAATATAAAGGGTTATTACAAATGTTTGACCCGATTTCATAAATTCATTGTAGCTTTATTATTGGACATATTGTCACAAAATTTTGTAGAAGTATTGAAAAACTCAAAAAAGATTTTTAGTGGCATATTACAAGTGATCCATATGTGCCCCCCAGCAATTCTGCAAATATCAAGTCGATAATCAAGTTCTTCCCTCACTCGATGCAAGATGTCCCTACCAATTCGTTGAAAAGCCCTTGCTGATCCAAGCTCTCAGTTCTGTTAGATTTGTTGGTGGAGGAGGTGCAAACATTGTATCTTTCACGTAACCTCACAGAAAAAAAAAATACATGAGGTTAGGTCTGAAGAGCGTGGGAGCCATGACAAGAATTGCTGATCATCATCCCCACCACGACTGATCCATCGATTTTTCAATCCATCGGGAGCGGTGGGCCGACTACTTGATTTTCCCTTACAGAAGCATCCTAAAGCTGTAAACTGTGCATATCATCGCCAAATGGACTTTCCAGTTGGTGGATCTTTGTTGAACTTCGTTCAAGAGTGTCGTTGCACTGTTAGGGCAGGCTCATGTGAATGAAAGTCGAGCACAACATAAGATTTCTTTGCGCCTGTCCTCATCTTGAATAAATGCTCATTGCTACACTCTCGTGACAGAAATCGGAAGAGTACCTGCAACACACACACACACACACACACAAGTTTCGAGCTTTTTAATATGTCTGCAAAATTATGTCCAATCATAAAGCTACAGTGAATTTATGATATCTAGTCTATCATATGTAATAACTTGGTACTTCAGTTTCAGCTTTACCTTATTTGCTATCTTGGTTCTCATGCAGCATCAACTTTTAGGTAGCATCTACAAACATATTCGTTTCTTTTCATTTTCTCGAAAACTACACATTAGGTTTTACAGGCACCTGTATCATTTCATTCAGATTGATGAGATCAATCGATCGGTACGTTTCATGTTTGTACTTTTTTTTTTTTTTTTTTTTTTTTTTTTTGTTAAACGCTAATAATATTCTTGAATTTGTACTAAAGCTGTGCTGGTACGAACATTTTAATTTTATTAAAATTATTATGTATTGTGTTCTTTTTCTTAAACATTTCTTTTTACATTTTAATTTCTTTCCATTTTTAAACTATAGATCGGTGAGGGACGAAGAAACAGGGAGCCAAACTAATATACCGTTAGAAGGTGAAGAAGGAGGAGAAGAATATGGTTATGATGACACACGAGACAATCAAGGTATGAGAAGTGCTGAACTTGCGTAAGAACTATTCTCCTCCAAAACTACTTTCTATATCATATAACAGCCAAATAGTCGTAAAAAGGGCTTGTTTTTGTAAAACAATGTTAGTGTTAGCCAGTGCTTTTTTCTTTCTGAAAGAAGAGTTACTAGTATTAGCCATGAGTTTGTTATTACAGTAGCTTCAACCTATCCTCCGACATTTCCTGTTATTTTTTGATTGCTTGATGCATATAGTATTACCTGCACAATAACAACATCAGTCCACATACTTGCAAAGGTTAAATTGTCTGAGAAGCGGTCCTACTATCCTAATGATATTTGTAAAAATTTTTCGTAGAAGCAAAAGTAACTTAGAAGAAGTTAGTAAAAGACTCATCCAATAGAACTCCTTTTTACAGTCGCTGAAAGGAACTTAATTGTAATTGTATTGAAAGTGTGCTGTAGAGAAAGTTATATTTCCGGAAGTACATGTTATTGAAGATACAGAAAACAAAAATGACTTTTCTTTCATTTAAGTGAAATTTGTGTGCTATCATTCAGATTTCAGCTTCATTCAACATCAGCCCAGAGTTTTCTGGCCAATAGTTTAAATCTAAATTCTTAGCACAATGAAGCAAATTACCATCATCTCCTTCCATCTTCTTCCTTTGCAACAGCTTCTTTTGGACTCTTTTTGACTCTTTTAACAATTGAAATTTCTCGAGCCATTTTTCTATTTTTGTATTTTCGAAACGATGTGTTTTTATAAAACTTCTGAAAAATGTTCCATTACTGCGTACCGCAAGAGAAAGCATAGGCGTTAACCGATGTCATCATTACAAAATGTTAAACTAACTTTTCGTATAGGTTTATCAAAAATATTTCGTTTTTCTGCTTCTGATAATTGCAAGCTTCTTCTGGAATAATTTAGTTACAGCAGTTAAATTTTGTAATTATCGTTGTTTTCAAATTTAGAACTTCAATAAATATCTGTTTTTATATAGTTAAAATATTATTTTGAATACCGTGTTACAGAATTATTTAAATTACGGAGGGGATAAGTATAATTAGTGTTCCAATATGAACGTATTGAATCCAATTTTGTTTTTAGTATTTTAAATGTACTCCTGTACTTGATATATTACTAGATGGACTCAGTGGTAAAGTGTTCACATCTGGTGCATGGGGTCCCTGGTTCGATCCCAGCTCGCGCCAAGTGAACTTTGTGGTGGACACACACCGTGTGCGTGAGTTTTCTCTAGGTTCTCCCGTTTTCTCCCACTTTCTTCATTCCACCATTTCATTCATTTGACATCATTACCGTCTCCTTTGGCCTAGCCGGCATAACCAGGAAACGTAAAACTCAAAGATTTATATGTGTAACAAATTTAAGTGGAAGAAATTACGTTATAGCAAAATCAAAATCTTGAAATGGTTATATAATATAATAATTCTTATAAGCAAGTATAGAGCATAATTAGATCAAATGTTACACTTGCATACAAAGAAGAGTAAAAAGTTTTGTTTTGCTGTTGGATAAATTTCTTTCACACAAGAATAAATCACTACTCATCACTCCATGTGGTTATACAAAATTTAGCCTAATATTTTAGGTTGATACGCTTTTCCTTTTCTAACAGAAGATGCGGTAAAAATATAAAAAGTATAAGCACAGTTAAAATAGCAAAAGACACGCAATTAAAATAACAATACGAGAAAATTGTTGTAGATTATTTGCAGTATCATTTCTTTAACTGTTTGCAATGACCATATAATGCACATCCTGACTGATACCTCTTATACAATCAGCAAACCGTGTTTCGTTAATTTTCCTTCTCGTCGACAAACTTATTATATGATTTATTAAATTGTCCCATATTTTATTTAAATCTTCATTATCTGAATTTAATTGTAGTTTTTCATCCAAATTTCGTAACTATGAAAAGTCCCTTTCTTAACCTTTATCTTATGCTACAAGCCTAGGCTCAGGTACAGGAGTCTGAAAATTTAAGATACTACAATCAAAACGGATAGTATAGCGTTTACATAGAGTATCAGTTGCATGATTTGCTGTTAAGGTATATTCTTGCAATGAATCTAATTTCATACTGAGATATTCATTTCATATATTCCCAGTGTCAATATATTCTTCACCAAAATCATGTTACGATGTTAGACAGGGAAAAAATTCAATATAAATATTTTATACTTTTCAAAAGGAGCACTAGTAAGTTCCAATAACTTTTATTTTGATCCTCCACTGAAGATCTTTTGCAACCATACTGAAAACAACCATTAACTAACAATTATAAAGAAAAAAAATCCTGCACTTTCCTAGTTGTAATATGTTATTTTTGTGTGATTGACTAAGAATATTATTGAGTTTTGAAACGAACAAACAAATGAAAGTTATTGAAGTCTTTCTGGTGCTTTCATCAAAGTTATATAGCAAGTGTTCTCTCACACCAGTTCAATAGAGATAAATATTCTAATTTTTTGTTGTAATGTTATAACCATATTTTTCACTTTCAGTCATATATAATGATTTCCAGCACCAAGATAAGGGAATTAGAAATTTGCACTATGATCTGCTCATTGCTTCTTTGATGTTAAATACTGATATACTTACTTAAATCAATTATATGATTTATATTATATAGTTACTTTTAGTAATATATTAAGATGTGTTACGATATATTGTTATGTCTCACATTCTCTGAGGTGGTGGTGAACAACATCGTAACCGTGGATTTTCTCGAGGTTCTCCCTCTCTCTCACACATATTCTCATTACACCAATTCTTTCTTGTTCCATTCACTTTCATTAATCATCCGTATTCTTTAGTCTATAAAGCTTAATCATAGGGCTTAAAACTGAAAAAAAAAAAAATCTGTCATTAGCGTCCCTTTTAGTACCGAGACTATATGAAACTTGAACCTGCAGTTTATGGTGGAATATAAACCACAACAATGAATTCAAATTCTATAAATCTTTATGCGGGAATCGAATTTGTTTTCCCGTGCACCAAAGGCACACGCGCTAGCTACTAGATTAGCAGGAAGGACAACTACATTCATTAATGATGAAAATAATTCTACAGCAAAATACGATAATTTTAACGTAAATGCACAAATCAGACTTTATGCGTTTGACTAAACTCACTTCTCTTTGAATCTTTACTAATGTTTTAAAAATAATGAAATTAGATACTTTCTCCATGGAACAAATTACACAAATATGGGAATAATATTTATTAGTTAGTTTCTCACGCAGCATCGTTTACACCGAGCATATAGATTCAATGTTAAAAGAACTATTTCAGTAGGCCGTATTGGTTATTTGTTTCTTTCTTGTTAAAGAAGGACATTTTTTACCAATTAGCTTTGTCAGATTATCAGTTGTACATATACAATTAACCCATATCTTCCCAAGTTATTTTTTCTTGATTTTTTGTAGTTTTTCGCTTTACTTGGTCTATTTAGAGTCCCAGTAGCATCAAAAAACTGACAATTTATTTTTCTGATCGTTTACCTGTGCGCAGTAGACCGCCCCAAAAATGGAGCAATGGGCACTGGAGGGTAGGTGATACGAAAAGTACCAGTAAAGGCTAGCGGCACTTTTAGTATGTACTTACAAGCAAAGAAATAGAGTGAATTTGAACTTTGTTTTATTTAGCACGTTATGTCTTATATTTTATAAACTGGAGTAAAAAAACATTAAGAATATAAAGGGTGGCCCAAAATTAGGTATACAGTCCCGTACTGATCTACTCACTGAATTTCATATCATTTCTTATTGTTATCAAACAGGAAGACCTAGCTTCTTTATTATTTGGCCTTAATGTCATTTCACTTATACCTTAAACCAGGGACAGCCGAACCAAATAAACCCCAAAACTAAAATGTTATACTTGATTAATGCAGGGGGTGTATACCTACTCTTGGGCCACCCTGAGAAAAAAGCATACTTATAGGTGAGCCGCTTTTGTACCTTTTAGTACTTTGATCAATTTTATTTTCTCATTATGTTAGGTCCTTTCTTATTCAAAATCAATATATATCTTGTACGAAAGTTATAGCTGTATATCGTTAACTGACATAAAACTCAGGCACCTCAATAATGGGACAGTAAGAACTTAGTCATGGTGGCAGTATAATTTGCAGAAGTTGTTGGTTTGCGTAGCTTTACCTGATACTTATAATGTTGATGTATATAGGTAACGATATTTACAATATTTGATTCTTGTATCTGCATTACCTACGTAACTTTGGACACACACACACACACACACACTCAAATAAAATTATGGGTTAATGGACAACTTTCCGTATCAGTCAACGCAGAAAGTTGCTGATTGAAATGCAACGCAAACAATACAAGGAGTAATTATAGCTGGTAGTCGATTACCGGAATCTAAAGCACATGAGTTGTGTTGAGTTGATGTAAATTCTAGCGAGTGAGACTCACAGAACAAGCTGGTAGCCAGCTCAAAAATATAGGGGAGGCCGGCTGAAGTTAGGGGAGCCCGATTCAACCATTTTATAGTTCATTTGCAAGCCTACCGTGAAAATTTTAGGGGACTAGTAAAACTTTAAGGGGGCCTGCTCTCCTAGACCCTCCCTGTCACAGAATATGTAAAAAGTACTTTGCAATATAATATCAACGTATCGAAATAGTGAATGACACCCTCAGAATGAGTATTGTTTACAAGAAGTCGAAGCAAATTAATTAGAAGTTGAAATAATAAAGGTATGTAACAAAATAAGACACTATTAAACAAATTGGGGGTCATTCAATAGTAGTTTTCGTTTTAGTTTCCGATAATTGACATAGATATTATAATTCCTTTTCGCTGTTTTTGCGTTGCATTGCGATACGCAACGTTTGAATTGGCTGATACGGAATATTGTCCATTATTTCATTTGTGTGTGCGCGTCTGAAGTTATCCTGAACGCAGGTAATGGAGATACAAGAAGCAAAGATTGTAAATATCCTTTTCAATTTACATCCAGATTGCAAATATCAGGTAAAGTTATGCAAACCGACAACTTCTGGAGATTATACTTCCACCATGCCTACAGTTCCCATTGCCCCATTATTGGCGCCTGAGTTTTATGTCAATTAACAATATAAAGCTATAAGATTCGTATATGTTATACATTGTTTTTGCATATGAAAGGACCTAATATAATAAGTAAATGAAATTGATCAATGATAAAATACTAGAAGGTAGAAAAAACAACTCACCTTTTCCGACTACACATTTTGTTGAATTTCCGCCAAATTCACTTCTTTCCATAAGCACTTAATAAACAAATTATAAGCTGAAATTTCAGGTTTAGTGTTCCTAGATACCAAGGCCATCTATTCATAAAATAATTACTTTTAAATAACATAGTAGGTAAAAGAAAAAAAGAAAAAGCTGACCACCCCATTTTGAGGCAATGGGAAGATATGGGTTAAGTAAAATGACTATATTTTTACATGGAGGATTACGGAATTTCTTTCAACAATTCACACGGTAAATAGTTATGTGTACTATTAGGGAATACTAAATTTAACGAACTAATCTTATAACTTAATAATGCACAGAAATGAATATCCATCATTGGATCCGTTTCCTTTGTCAAATCAATCCAATTAGGATTCTCATTCTGATTTCAATGGTTCACATTACTATAAAAAGAAAGAAAAAAAAAGGAAGAGGAAATACTGATGTTCCATGAGACAGAAAAGTGTATTTTGCGGTTAACTGAATATTTAATCTTAGTATTTCGATCAATTTTATAAGAACGTTGACCTTGAAATTCAATTCATTATTACAGAAACAGCTGTTTCAATATATATGTATACAGTGAACTGGTACCAGAAAATAGAGCTCCGTCGGTGTTATGTAATCAGTTATGCGCCTTTGGCGCGAGAGATCCGGATTCAATTACCGGTAGGAGCTCATGTGGTTTACATCCCAGAGAGGCTATAAGTCCACGTCTCATATAGCCTCGATGCTGAGACACTAAACTTCAATTCAGCCAACCATCTTTAAAAAAATAGTGAACATATAATCATCACATGCACACTCAGTTTAAGATCTGTTTAATATATAATGAGATAAAAAAAAGGAATACGTAGGAAGAAAAGTGAAAAATTAAAGAACATAGAAGTATCTTGGAAGTGTCTAGATGGGCGCAATATTAAAATGCCATAGAATGTCATAGTGTTCCCTGACTCCCAGGATTAACAGTGCTGTTAATGTAAGTTGTTAGGAAGTTTATAACATCGAAATAATGTTTATGCAAAATCTGAAATTAAAGGATAGCTTCATTTTCTATCCTATCTGTTTATGAAAATGCAATAATTATGTTTCTGTTTATCATAAATATTACATAAAACAATGAATTCCTCATCTTACTGACCGAGGTTTGTGAGATAATATTAAGAATTTATCAATAACTAATACCTTGAAACAATATTTGATTTCACATTCTTTTTGATTTCATATGATTGTTGAAACAATATCTTTCAAAAGACCTGACAACTTCGGCAACTTAGTAGTATAAAGAGTTATTTGATAAAGTCAATTTTCTTCCTCAATATTTCTTATTGTTGAATAACGTTTTTCAGAATTAGGATTATTAGGATAACATCGCTAACTTTACTGAGAAATATTTAACTTTAAAAAAATGCTAAATTTTAAGCACGGTTTCTAAGAGATAGTAATCATTTTTTAAAATAACAACTTTTTTTAAAAAGCATATTAACGTAGTCATCAAATTTAGACTTGTTGTTGTTGTTGTTTCAGAATTCCTAAAGACTTTCATTTTCTTCTTTGTCTATCGAAAGCTTGAAATATTTAAAATTACTCCTCCCCCTCCCCCCTTTGGCGCAATAGTTCTGACCTTAATAGTCCTTTAGATTCCCTAATATTGACCCTAAAATCAAAAGTATAAAGTAATAGAGATGCAGTGTCTGTGGTTTAGGGCGTTACACATTCCAAAAAAAAAAAAAAAAAAAAATATATATATATATATATATATATATATATATATATATATATATATATATATATATATATATATATATATATTATTCTTTTCTAACTACTCCTTATAAGACACTCTTTCACCAACTTAAGATCTTGATCGGAATTCCAAGTTCTTCCTAGATATAGCCTCTTTTGCCTAATGAATCATACACTTTCTCAAAATATATGAAGAAATTGATTAGTTTGAACGTGATATTTACTTCTTTTTCTAAATATCTAATTCATATAGGATATCTACCTAACTGTTGATCTATTTCGCTAAAGTCAAATTTATGATCTCCGCTTACTTCAATTTCATGTGAGATTAAGCTTGTTACAAATATGTCAGAGCTCTTCTTGCTGGCCTATTAGCTCTACCCATGCCTTTTATGCACGAAGTCCCGGACTATATTCTTGCAAGAAAAGCATCTAAAGCACTACAGTGGTTCAGATCCTAGTTCAAACTGTAGTTATTATCCTGTATATTTGCTGTGCTGATAAAGAACGTAAATACAAGCCGAAAACCATCAGGATTTTTTAAACAAGTTGAGAGTATGTACACTTCTCGACAATTAATAGTCCATTCCCTTTCGTAAGTACAGACAACATTACGGGCTCCTTACGTTTTTCAGGAATTTCCTCTTTTTGTTATATTAAGAATGTTAGTTTGCATCTCTTAATTTAGGAATTTCCGCCGTTTGTATTGCCAATATTCTGCTGAAATAAAATCAGATTCCAGAGATGTATGATTTCTCGTTCCTCTAAAAGACTATTAGATCTCCGTAAGGGATAACTTCATAATTATGGCCTCTGTTGTTAGTATTTTGCTTCATTTTTTCTCATTTTCTTCTTGAATATCTTTTATGCTAAAGGAGGATATAATAAATGTTCTTTTATGCGTGGCCTCTACATTAGTATCCATGAGCTCTCATCATGACATATCCTTCAACTCGAACTGTTTAGCAATCCTGAGGTTTTAGACAATGAAACTGTGAACAATAGAAGTTCATTCAATAATGATACTACATGAATAATGTTAACAATAAATTTTCAAAGTTTCCAACTAATTGGTCCATTATCGGATTTTTCCTAATTATGCGATTGCTAGAGTGATACTTTAAAGTTTATTTTTTCTTCATCCTGCTCCATCCTGATTTGAGTACATTATGCTTCAAGTCAAGGGAAAAGTTGTGAAAATGTAATAAATATTTTTATGTAGTTAAGTGCTTAGTGAAATGTCAAATATCTTTATTAATTTATTTTTCAATAGTTGATCTAAGTTGTCAATACTTCTGTTTTTTCAAATTTGGTATTTGCAAATTGAAACAAACACGCTATTAGAAAGTTAAAAAAAAAAAAAAAGAATTCTTAATTGCAAAATCAAATTTCTATCATGGTGAAAGATATTCACTACAGAACAAAAAGAAACGTTTATTTCGTAGTATAGTACTTCACATTAATTTCCTACATGATTGCTTGAGAAGCAATATGTTTGGGGATTTTCAGAAGAGGAAAAACATGCAGAAGAAGGTAGTGAGAAAGATGAAGACCGACCAAGAAAGGAGACTGCTCTTCCTAGACGTATGTCAGAAATAAGTCTGAAGACCAATAAACGCCCTCTTCCTCCTGCTAGCAGCTTTTTTATATTTTCAAGTAAAAACAGGTATGTTTATATGAAGTTAATTTAAATGTTTTTATCATATCATATTTTATCCTTGTTTTCTTTTTTTACATATTAGAAGACATGGATTACACAGAGGGAGAAGAAGATGAAGACGGGAGAATTACAGCACGTCCTCGACGTCTCTCTGAAATCAACATGTCAAATAAGAGGCAACCAATACCCCCATCATCATCATTCTTCATTTTCTCTCATTCAAACAGGTGATACCAATTCGTCTGTTTCGATCGCTTTCTCACAACTGTTGCTGTAGTTGGTGTTTCCTCTGGATGTGGTCAATCGTTTGTGTAAAGTGTAGACGACATAAAAAATATATATATAATATTCTTTTTCGTAGAAGTATTGCTTCTTCCCTTTCGCATTTTCTCTTTTAGGAATTTTATGCAGACATAACAAATTAATGCTTCTAGTGCAAATATATCAGTGAGGCCTAGTAACGAAATTTCCGAGGATTGTAGTTCAAGAAAGTATTTGAACAAAAAATATTGAAAATAAAAAAGTAAATTTTTAAGTGATTTTTTTATATAATCTCTAGAACTGCAATAGTGAAACTGTTTCCAAAAGCTTAGTCTTTAGAAACTGCTTTCAACAAACTGCAATCCCCGGTGCATTTGTTAGTTGTTGACTTAGTTTCAATATTAAATTGTATTATGTTAATTTTGTTAATTTATAAATAATTTATAATTAACTATCTTCTTTTCTACAGCATATTTCAATTATGGTTTTCATAATGTTTAAAACTCTATAGCTTATATGCTCAGAATAATAATAAAAACGTATTTGTAAATCAGTTACTTTGCCTTGCTGAGAATGTAGCTAATTATTGTTGTAGCTGCTTCATTAGCTGGTAGGCATGTATTGATATGTATGTGTAGCAGGATAATATGTACTGCTATTGGTAGTTTATGTTATTGTTATGAATTTGTTCTTGCTGTAGTGTGAATGCTTGTGTTCGTTTAAAATTTTTAAAATCTTACAGGACTTGGTGTTAAATATAATTTTGTTTATTTACCCTTGCTGTGACAGATTTCATGTACATTAATTAATTAAAAAATATATGACGAATGATCCCCAATAAGTTCGTCATGTACCCAGCTATAATAGTAAAGAGGTAGCATATGTTCCATTTAACGATTATGTGATAGCGTGCCGCAATATGCGAGTTTATCATTTGCCTCTGTAATGTACGATAGGAAACCTTTCAGTGGGGCACGGTGGCTTAGTGGTAGAGCGCTTACCTCTAGTGCATGGAATCCGTGGTTCGATTCCCGACCAAGTAAGTTTGTGGTAGACAACATCATGTCCGTGGGTTTCCTCGGAAACATCTGTTTCCTGCAACATTCCCATTCCACCAATTTTTCCATTACCATTCACTTGTCTTAATAATCGTTTCCCTTAACCTAAATAGCATAATCGAAAGACGTTCAATTTAAAGATTTCATTTCATTTCAAAGGTAGGAAGCCTTTTTGTTTTTGGCTATCATAATTTTTCTAGTTAAAATAAGTAGTTTGTTCACATACTTTAAATATGTGTGATCAAAGAACTAAAATACAGAAAAGTAGTAACAGCCGATAATTTTAACCAGCTAAAATTCTGATCGTGGATCGATATATGCCATAGAGAGAAATGTGTATTTTGTAACCAAAGAAACATGTCAAAGTGAAATATTTCATTGTCAGCTAATAAGTGAAAAGTTTGCTATCTGGCGCTATGGTCAGCTTGCACATTTAACTAGGATATAAGTGTTGAATGAATCTTCAAAATTTGGAAAATATTAATGAAAATATACTTAAATATTTAAAATTATCATTAAACTTTACAACTTCTTGTTAGAACATATTCATTGCCTTTTCTGCTACAATATTCAGAATGCGAAATATAAATTTATTGTTTATTATTATTATTATTATTATTATTATTATTATTATTATTATTATTATTATTATTATTATTATTATTATTATTTTATTTTAATTTTCTTAATAAAGATTTCCGGAAATTGTATAATACTATTAATTTAACTCATTAGCTCTACACGTTAGGATATTTATGACAAGATTAATCAATATTTTCTTTAGTTAATACACTCACAGTATCACATATTAAATATTCAGGGTTTCACGTACTTTCCTTGTTATTCATTGCTGAGGTGTATCAAGTGGCATTCTACAAATATAAAGAACTTGAACCCAGGTTCGATATTCAGATCTCATGTTAAAGTGTAGGTCCGCGTCTCACATAACCTTGGCGCTGAACAGAATGAAAAACACTAACCAACCAGAGTAAATATTCCTAATACTTAACGTACATTATCAACTTACTTTGATAGACTTCCAACTAGTAAAAATTCAGTAAACTATATCGCATTTTAATAGAAACTGAATACTTTCAAAAATTAATATGGATTAAAAGTTAAAATATAGAAACTATCTACATTTAAAAACTTAATATGACTCATAATTTGAACTTTAATGTATTTCATTCATTTAAAAACTTTGATTTTACTATAAAAGATGGGAAATGGATATTATGTATCCACTTATTTCTATAGGTAAGAGTGATACATGCAAACGTATGCACAGAAATGTACATTTTTATCCCAGTTCAAAGTGTTTAGGGGCCGCGGTTGCTCAGTGGTAGAGCGTTCACTTCTGATGCATAGGATCCCTGGTACGACTCCAGCTCGCGCCATGTGAACTTTGTGGTGGACAAACGCTGTGTGCGTGGGTTTTTCTCGGGGTTCTCCCGTTTCCTCCCACTCTCTTCATTCCACCATTCCGCTCATTTATCATTATCACCGGCTCCATTAGCCTAGCTGGCATAATCGTGGGACGTAAAACTTAAAGATTTCATTTCTTCAAAGTATCTAAATTCACTACGATTATATGAAATCGGAATGAAAGTGAGAATTCTCAGAACTGTAAAATTAGTTTTAGTTTTAGGAAAGAAAAGGAAAAAATTTGCTGTGTATTACCATACACCAACATCTCATATTTTGTTTGCAGGAAGTAATAAGCAGATTCTTGTTTTACGAGTTACCAATGTTCGCACAACGTGAAGAAACTCATAATTAAGAATTTTCTTAACTAATCAGATTTGCATTAAGTTTCACTATAAGTTCTGAATCACATAATTTCGTAGTTATGACATTGGTATATTTACAGTAAAACTTGTTCAAAGTGGAATCGTAACAGACTAAACTTTTTTTTTTTTTTTAACTGGACAGTTTCTCCATTACACGAAATCACATACTGAGATTACTGTAAGTCTAATGCTACTAATTTTAAGTACCATACCTACTGTTTATGAGTGTACATTCTCGCTGATTTCATTCTTATACATTGCATAATCCCACAGTACATTTATCAATCACATAATTGTTTACATTTGGAATCTCACACACTTCATTCCACACGATATTGCATCCCTTCTTGAAACTATCCAGTCATTCCTTGATGCCTTGAGTTGATCACTTGAGAGAGATTTTGGTACAGCGAGAGCTTCACTTTGTAACATTGGTACATATATGTATATATTCTTTTATCTTGCATAAATGAACAAATCCCAAACCATTTCTTTAATTTTCTCGTTGCTTATTTTCTTTGCTTTCCACTTCATTAAATAATTACCTTGCAGTCATTCGTCAATTATTTTATTTTTCTGTTTTATCGCATTATAAATTTAAATTTTACCGCACTTAAATTTGGTCATTCCGCACACGAAGTTTGTCTTCCTTTTTAACTTCGATAACCTTATTATTAAATGGCAATGAGACATGTGAAGTACCCATAATGTTTACTGTTAAAAATCGGAAATAAACTGGCTCGCTAAGACGTAGGTACCGTTAATCGCATCCTCTCAAAAGAGGTATACTAGGTTACCCGTAAACAGCACAAAACAGGCGAACAAAATGAAAACGGTGTATAACTTATTAAAAATACAGTTCTCTGTCATGGATTATTCTAAAAATAATTTCGTGTTATACACATAGTTTCTAGTGAATTATTCAACTTTAATTTTCCGTTTCCGGGTTAGATAGGTTCCGTATTATGACAAAAGTTAACATTGTATAACATATTTTCTTGGCTACGATTATGAAATTTGTTCACAATTTGCAAGTTTCTGCCATACCCATTCCGGCATGGACAAGTTTTACTGTATTACCATATTGGTTAAAATTTTGCAATCTGCAGGTCTAGCTTGTATTTATCCATCTAAGAATATGCTTATTATTGTATTGGCATGTCTTAATGTGTATCTCTATTCAATTTCGTATATACTATTTCCATTTCATATTGCATTTCTTTGTGTTTGTGTGAGTGGTATTTTTTCTATCTTTAGTATATTAGCAATAAAACATTATTGTCCTAAAGTAAGGAAAAGTTATTTATTTCTTGCTTATTATTCAGTCATTGTTAACACTTACCCTGTTAATCAAAGTATCTTGCAATAACCAAAAGTCCAGAATTTTCATGATTACAAGAGTAAATAAATAAATAAATACAGTAAAAGTAAAAAAATAAATAAATAGATAAATAAACGAAGAGAGAAATGATCATTATGTGGAAATATTAGATTTTTTTATTTTTGAAAGAGGAGTAATCTAAAATATAAGTAGGGGTGAACAAGTGACAGAAAAATAAACGTTTATGGGATTTCTTTCCTTGATACTATGATTTGTTACCATGCAATATCAAATTTATAGTATTCAACTCCACAAGTACGTTTGTGTAATAATAAAACTCTTAGATAACATTATTAAACAATTTATATGACACATGAAAATTATTGATTGCTATTAATTGACAATATCTCAATAGATAGAGCAATAGTCAAAATGCCATATCCTAATTCAGAATGTCAATTCTTCTTTAAATGCGTTTCATTTTTTCTTTTAGTTTGTGGAAGATATTGAGTGTTCATTTAGTTATACAATCAGTGGTCGAAGTGAGACGGTATGCGGTGGTATGCCATACCACCTCTGGTTTTTCTGTAATGAGAACATACCGTCTCTGTTTTTTCAGTGATCAATACAATATTTAAATAGCCGGTATGTTGAGTCAAAATCATAATAAAACATATCGCCTCTGCTTTTTTTCCACTTCGAACACTGTATACAATCAATAGATATCTGTGCAGTCTTCATATCATTTTTTTATTCTAGTGAAAACGAAACATTCTATAAACAACATTAAATACGAATACTTGAAAATTTCTTACTTTTACTCCTATCTTATTAAATAAACCCGAACCACTTTATTTAAAAATATATTTTTTTCATTTACCAACCTAATAATCCACTAGGATGAAACACAAAAAAAACTAACATTTTTTTAATCCTTATTTTTCAGTAAGACTAAAACTTAGAGTAAGTGTTAACAGATTTATATGTTTATTGTTCTTTGGTTAATCAGTACTAGTAAGATATTAAGATATTCTATTTACATGAGTATGTGCTTAATAAATTTTGTCCTCATAAAGCTAACGTTAATATATATCGGGTGTCAAAAAAATTCAACCGGAAAACTTTGGGAGGTGAGTCCTCTTATGAAAATTAGCAGAAAGTCTCAGTAAACACGCATCCTACAATGCGTTTTTTTGGGGTTATACGAACTCCCGAATATGTGTTAAAATGAATTCTATAGGCGTTATTTCAAAATCTATGTAACATAGAGTGTGGCTTAAAAGACTTACTTTCAAGACTTACTTTCAAAGTCATATCTGCTATATTTAAACATACATGGTTTAATGTGTGCATAAGGGATTTCCCGTATGGACATAAAAATTCTCAGATAATCTTCAAGCAAAAGTGGGTTGAAATAGGTATGGATGGAGAAGTTTCTCACTCAGTAACAGTAAGTTCTTTGTACCAGCTCGATATATCAAACAGATACAATTTGGTTGATACTTTTGTACCTGTTGTATGTGGTTGCATAACCACCAGGTACTGATGGTGGCCAATAGTGAACTTGTGAATACGAAATGCAGTGACATATGCGGTCTAGAGTCAGCACAACACATGGAATAGGATATAAAAACATAATAAAAAACAAAACCGATGTGGAAACAGAAGCAAGTGTCCCAACACATGAGATGGTAAAGTGAAACAACCGCGTAGGACATGTTAGCCGCAGAGTGGTCACCGGGAAATCCGTCAGTCTCTACTCAATGGAAGTTGTTACAAACAGCTAAACCGGAATGTGATGATCATTGTAGGCGAGAATGTTTCCAGGAAACAGGACACATAATGACGTATGCTAACATACAGAACAATGACCTGGCAACTGACGTCATGGGAACATCAGCAATAAGATGCACATACCTCTAATGTAAAGATGGTGGCATGTAATGCTACGTTACATAATCACAAGATGGAAAACGGTGGGTATCCCTATCTCGCAACGTTGATTGTGAACCGGGTGACACATTTTGAGCAAAATGAAGTTTATCCACTCAATAACGATCCTCTGGCATGTGTTTGAAATGCGGAAGAACGTGGAAACTTCCAGAAGGCAATAATTGGCATAGTTATTTTATTTCCTTTCCTTAATTAGAGGTAGAGAATTTGTAGTGCTGCAATGGTAAAGCCGGTAGGGCGTCTGACTGTCACGCTGAGAACCACGTGCGATACCAGAATAGTTTGACCAGATAAATTTATCTCGGTTGCCGCATCAACAGGCTCTGAAGCGCAGATGCTGACTACATCATCTACAATATGGCATAGGTCACGAAAGTGTGGAGCTCTTCTTCCACACCACATGCCTTGTATGGCATGGTTCATTGCACTTGAATACCTGCACCATGTCAATACCACTATTGTACGAGGTTCAATACAAAACTAGATTACATTCATTATATTATTAAATAGATTCTCGATTTTAAATCATAATGCAAAATTAAGTCAACCTCCAACCTAATGTCTGAGTTCAGTAGTATTTGTTACTTTCAGTTGTGATGCTGGTCAAGTGGGCAAGCCTCACAACATGAAGTAACGGCTATGCTACAGTCGTGCGAATTGGGTATTGAAATTAACTGATTAGCTCGAAAATTAATAAACGTAAGTCCTGTGAAGATTTAATAATTTTACGGGTGCCACAAATCACTCATGTTAACGGATCTCAAAATACATTTTCACAAGAATAACCACCTCCTATTCTGAAACGTTAATGAATATTGATAATTAATCTTAAAGCTTTTTCTAGAAATGTGACGCATCTTAATGATATTATTACATTACCCAATTACCACGTAGGACTAAGACTCCATTTTGACAGAAAGGGCTGAGCAATCAAGAATATAAAGTTGTAAACGAATAAAAATAAATTAGTAATTTTCATAGCAAATTAACTTTTTTTAAGGAGTAATGCGAACCCAATCCGTATGCAAACAAGCTTGATTTAAAGAATACGTATATTGAACCAGAAACTCTTTATAAATTTGCGATTGGATTCGAACGTAGTCAAACCTTGGGACGTAGTACATATTGTCGATCTTAAAGAAAATCTCATTAACAATCACTTCGCAGGTTTTAAGAAAAACTGTTTGTAATGTTGTGGTCTTATTTAAAATTCTATGTTGAGTTATCTCAGCATTTAACAGTTATCACGTTATTGTTATCACAGTTTCAAAACGAAAGCTTAAATAAGACTAAAGCATTGAAAACTATTTTTCTCAAAGTCTACAAAATGATAGTTAATGACGTTTTCCGTAAGATCGATGATATGTTGATAGATAACATGGATGAAGCGATATTCTCAAAAAATATCAATGCCCTAGGTGGGATTCGAACTCGCGCCAGTCTTGAAAGACCAGCATCTTAACAAACAGGCCTACCTAAAATTGACTGTATGGTGAAAGTACCGGTGAGTGGAGCGTCGCCTTGCTAGCCACCTGTTACGGATTGCTGTAGTAATATTGACGTGATTGTGTGAATTACGGCTTTGGCTTCAAAAACACAGGAATGGTAGACGGAGTTCACTTGAACACAATTAAGTGATATGCATCTAGCATATGGTGCTGCTTTGGTAAATGCGGGAGAGGTACAAAGACTGTATCGAAAACGTTATGAATATACACAGTACCCCCATCACAATACATTTACAAGAATTGATAGCCATTTGCGGGAACCGGATTCCTTACAGCTCCACCGGTGCGACACAGGGCTGCCACAAACTGTTCGAACACCAGAATTTGGGGCAACTATGTTAGATCACTTTGAACATAATCCCTCCACAAACACGCCAGCAATTGGCCATGAGTTGAATGCTCACCATCAGCAAGTATGGAACGTCCTACACCACGGACATCGACATCCATATCGTCTTTACAGAGTACAAGATTTGTGTCTTACACACTATCAGAAACACAAAAGGTTTGCACAGGGGTACTTAGTGCAGTATATTGAAGACTCGCAGTTCGCACGATACGGATTTGTCTTGTTTTACTTGAGAGGGCTTTTATAACCCGCGTTGGTACATGTGGACAGAGCAGAATCCGCATGCCATTTTTCGTCGGACTTAACAAAACGTTTTGCAATCAATGTGTGGCCGGTATTGTAGATGATTTTCTGATAGGATCCTATATGTTACCTAACGAATTAACGAGGGTACCTTCAGGTGTTTCTTTCAGATGTCCTTCCGGGACTTCTCGAGAATGTTTCCCTAGCAGTCCGATGACAAATTTGGTTCCAGCATGGCGGGGCACCAGCGTATCTTCCACACCGAATATAAAATGCATTTACTACAATGTTTGTGTATCATTGAATCGGGGACAGTGTTCTGTAGTATGATCCTAGATCACCGAATATGATACCTATAGACTTTTAATTATAGGACTACAGGAAGGAAATTATTTACGGAACACCAGTGGAGAATGAAATGGATCTTTCAGGTCGCATTATTGAGGAATCAACAAGAATTCGGAAAACACATGACATTTTTCCTCATGTGCGACAGGAAGTATTTTGATGCTATCACTTATGCATTGAGGTCAACAGTTCATATGTCCAGTGTCCTTTGTGAAGGTGTGAAAGTACGTCGGTAAATTAAGTACGAGTATCATTTCGGGTATTGTATCGTCTTTTCCTTTGTTATTGCTTTGTGTCTTTCACCTATGCGTGCCTTGATATTATGCAACATAGCATTGCATACCACCATATTTACACTGATGGTACGAGCATTTTATTACTGATGTTCCCAGGACGACATTTAATATGTCATGTCTCCGTTTGCCATCTCATGTGTGAGGTCCTTCTGTTTCCACATTGTTTTTGTTTTTCATTAAGTGTTTCCATCCTATTTCATGTGTTGTGCTGTCTCTAGACCGCAGGTGTCTCTCTATTTCCTACATTGTCTCTATATCCACTTCATTTCATATTCACAAGTTTACTGTTGACCACTATCAGTACCTGGTGGTTTTGCAACCACACATAACGAGAATAAGAGTGTCAACCATTTTGGATCTGTTTGAGATATCGAGTTGGTACAAAGAAATTACTGTGCCAGGTGGGAAACTTCTCCAACTATACTTATTTTGACCATCTTTACTTAGCAAATTATCTGGAAATCTCTGCATCTGTTTGGGAAATCCCTTGCGCCCGCATTGCAGGGTTTAAAATATGGTGCTCAAAAAGAGCAGGTATGATTTCTAGAGTTACTTTTAAGCCACACTCTTCGTTGCTTAGTTTTTGAAATATACGCCTTTGAAATTTATTTTCCCATAACTTCCGCACCTCATATCTAAAAACCAACATATTGTATAATAAGATACATGTTCACTGAGATTTTTACTAATTTTCATGGGACACTTACCTTTTGAAGTTTTACGCTTGATTTTTTTTTTTTTTTTTAAACTTGATATGTACTTCTATATATAAATCTTTCATTTAAAGTAAGTTACTACATACAATTTAAGATTTTGTGTCTTTCAGAGTGACATTCTAAGAAAATTTCTTCCAGGAACTTATTACTTGTAATAAATAACATTCTGAAATTTAATTCGCAGCATGACAAAGTTTAATGTATTTGGAAAAGGTAAAACTTGATTCATTTTAAATATTATCTGCTCCATTTCAGAATTCGAGTGTTCTGTCATTGGCTGTGCAATCATAGTTATTTTGGAAATATTATATTGGTGTGTATTATGATCTCATCTGCAATGTTAGCTGCTGAAGATCCACTTAGATCGGATTCTGGTAGAAATATGGTGAGTTTACAATGTACAATTTGTTCAGAAAACCAAGTCATCCAACTTGCTTTGGAAAACTGTATACTTGCATTGACAGAATGATTCGTACTATACAACGGATTGTTTTCTCTCTTTTATACCCTTATTACAAGTAGATATATAAACTTGTAATAAATGCCTACTTGTAACACACACACACACACACATATATATATATATATATATATATATATATATATATATATATATATATATATATATATATACATATATATATATAAATTATGATTTGATTTACATTTGAAATTATTGCTTAAGTAGGTTCTAGAGATTGATGGCACAACATTGAAATATGTGTAATTAATATGATATCTGCTTATGATAATCTTAACTTTTGTTTTGTTAATATTTCTACTTTATTATATGACATAACTTATAATCGTGTTTCCATTTTAGTATCTATTTATTTGACTTATTGTACTCTTATCCAAAGAAATTCGTTTCATAGTAACAAAACTTTTAATATAAGTATCAAAGTAGTTCAGCTTGATGCAAGACTAGAAATAATTCTTGTATTTTGTTGCTGCTACTGCTACTACAAGTATAACTATTCGTTGTGATTAATAGCACTGTAATAAAATAAAGAAATTATTTGGCACATTTTTCTGAACTAAAAATTACAGTTAACTGTGGTCTTTCTAAACATCTATGGATGTCCATCCATAGTATCAGGGAGGTTACAGCCATTACGAAAATGCATTTCATATTGAAAGGAATGTCTTTGAGTCTTATTATAGATAAGAATGAAGAAACCAAAGCTAAATTTGGATAAAAGCCATCTAAACAAAATTTAGGGCAGAATTATTAGAAGTTACATTCGAAAATTTAATGTGCATTAATTTTGAGCTTACTTTTCATTTCTCATTACGCAAATGCTCAGGGGCGTGATAGTACGGCAAGTAGTCATATAGTTATAATATATTACATTGATTATAAATTTCATTTGCGAATATTTGATCTAAAATAAATCTTTGCTTTAGATTATGCATAATATCTGGTTAAAATTTAAAAGTTTTTTTCTTTTTTTTTTTAATAGAACATGGACATAATAATAGCGAAAGATAAATGAGCAAGAATATCAATCTGTGATAAAATTTCAGAATAATACTTTAAACGTTGAAGTGAGATTATTATAAAACAGAGCCATAAGAAACGTACAAGAAAATGTTATGATCAACATGTTAAATGAATATGTTGTTTATATTATATACTAGTTGAATATGCCCATTCTTCGCATGGGGGATGTATTTGGAAGTCAACGCCAGTGGAAGTATCACCATTCATTTCAGCGACCGCGAAAACTGTGGATTTGATACTAATATCGGTCATTTTGGATTACTTTACATGTCTCGGTATTCCTTCCCCCCGGGCGACTCCCGGCACGCAGCCGAATAGGGTGAATTTGGAAGTTAATGCGATCGGAGTTTCACCATTGATCTCAGCGACCGCGAAAGCTATGAATTCGACTCTAATATCGGTCATTATTCTACTACTTTTACATGTCCCGGTAAACGCCTACCTGAGACCCCCCTGGTTTGAATTTTGACAAAAACGTTTCACTCTGGTCTGGGGCCTGGACCAAGGTATCCGTGACCAAAATTTCGTAACTCTCGGTCAATTTGTCTGGTTCCCAGGTCGGTCCCGATAAACGCCCCCCCCCCTGACACTCCCCTGGTCAGAATTTTTTTTTAAAAAAAAAGCGCTTCGTCTTGATCTGTGCCTGGACCAAGACACCCCTGACCAAATTTGGTAACTCTCGGTCCACTCGTCTTTTCCCTAGGCTGCACACAGACAGACATACAGACAAACTCTTTATTATATATATATATATATATATATATATATTACTTCCGTTACGAAAGTGATCTTCTTCAAATTTATTAGATTTATGTACTCTGCTTGCCATTAAAAAGGCAACACTAAGACACTAAGAAGGAAACAAGGTAGCGACGTCAATATTGGCAGGTAGGGATGGTACAAGTAGTAATAATTAAACTTACTGCTCTGTGTGATGCGTAACAACATAGTCATAGCGTAGCAGAACTAGCAACAGTCAGTAGCGTGTGGGTCTACCTTTGACGGTTAGAATGGCTGCAGCATGGTGAAGAATCGAGATGATGAGCGCTTGCATGTCCTCCTAAGGTATGATATACCATGTGTCTTCGACAAGATGTCACAGCTCATCAACTGTAGCTGGTGGAGTTCAAAGGTATAATGCCATCGATCAAACGTGTTCAATTGGTAAGAGATCGGATGAACTTCCCGGCAAAGGAAGTAGAGGAATATTGTGAACATTGTGTCCAGCGAGGAAGTGCAGAACAGTACGTGCAACATGGGGGCTCGCGTTATCCTACTGGAATGTACGAGGGTTGTTACATGAATTCTAAGCCTAACCAAGAAATATTAGAACTAGACATGTAATACTTTTAGGCTATATTTATTAAACCTTCCTATGGTGTCATATCAAATTTGGTATTAATATCGACTTTTATTCTGTTTTTACAGATCTAGAAAGTTAGAAGACTAGCAAAGTGCGACCAAATGAAGAAATTGAAGGTGACAGCTGTTATTGAATATCTCCATAGGAAATGTTTAAAGGCGCAGGAGATTCACGCCGATATGGCTGCTACTTTAGATGATAGTGTCCTTTCATATGCCACAATGAAGAAATGGGCAGCCTAATTTAGGAGGGAGAGAATTTCCATTGAAGATGACACTCGATTAGGAAGGCCCGTAGAAGCACCAACTCAGGAGAACATTGATAAAGTGCATGAAATCATCATGAATGATCGATGAATGACCATTCGACAGATTGCTGAGACAGTGGACTTATCTGCTGCAAGCATTGACCGAGCAAGGTTACCGTGATATGGGTGCCAAAAATTTGACACCTGATCAAAAGCTCAAGAGACGCAACATTTCAAGGGACCATCTTCACCTCTTTCGGACAAATCCACATGCCTTTTGCACTCAATTCATAACAGTAGATGAGATCTGGGTCCACCATTACCAACCAGAGTCCAAACAAAGTTCCAAGTAGTGGATACACCCCTCGTTCCCTCCTCCGAAAAAGTCCAAGTCAGTGCCCTCAGATGAAAAAGCGATGGCTATAGTTTTCTGAGATTCGGAAGGGATAGTGATGGTGGATTATCTTCCAAAGGAATGAACAGCGACTGGGTAGTACTATATAGGTCTTCTACGACAGCTGCGTGATAATATTCGACGGAAGCGTCGTGTAAAACTGACAGATGTGCTTCTCCATCAAGGCAATGCCCTTAGCCACAAGTCAGTCATCGCAATGGCAGCAATTCACGATTGCGGCTAAGGATTGGTTTCTCACCCACCTTATTCGCCTGATTTGGCACCTTCTGACTTTTATCTCTTTCCAAAGTTCAAAAATAAATTGAAAGGTACTCACTTAGACACTGATGATGACGTCACGCATGCTGTAGATGAAATTTACACGCCTTCGACAAATCATTTCTTACCAGCGGCGTTAACGTACTTGAACATCGATGGGCAAAATGTGTTGATTTGTCAGAGGATTATGTTGAAAAGTAACACCAACTATAAGCTCTCTGCTGCTCTGTTCATAAGTAGGCTTAGAACTTTTGTAATAACCCTCGTAGTCTCCGGCAATGAGTTGTACTAAAGGGACCACAATCGAATCCAACACCTCGCCAATATTCTATTGTCTTGTCAAATGTCCGTCAATGCATAGGAGGCACGAACGGCAAGGAATCCAATTGCATACTTCACCATATTATCCATGCCAGACCGACATGGAAATACAAAATGCAGACGTCGCCCAGTCTAGTGTCACGGAAGCACCAGATATGGATGCAGCTATCATGATGATGGGGGCAGAAACGGGACTCGTCTGAAAATAGAATGTCCTGGCATTCTTCTCTCCATGCACAACGTTCGCAGCACCATTGTTGTCTTCCATACTTATCCTGTACAGTCAGAGGAAGCCATATCAATAGGTGCCTGCATATATATTCCCACCCCGTTTTGGTGGACGACATAAAATTGTTCTTGGAGACACTGGATACTGTACAACAACCTCCAGTACTTAGACCTGTGTGCGGGATGTGCCTGTCAGATCCGCCAGAGCCATACGCATAGGCCGTTTGTTCTCACTTTCCGTTGTGTGGTGCGGTCCTTCGAATCTGGTATGTAGCTTCGTAGTGTTTTCGTGGAGCCATCGAGTTCATATGCACTGAATGATACTGCATTCGGTTGAATAGGGACACCAATGTAGCGGAAAAATGAATTTCACTGGTTATATACTACTATTCGTCCGCGATCAAAGGCCGAAATCTGCTGGAAGGACT